>NW_006771947.1:266033-284344 GCF_000442215.2 Lipotes vexillifer
CGGGACAGATAGAGCATGATGGTGCAGGTTGTGCCCTGCACAAGGATGATGGGCTGTGAAGGGGAGTGGGAACTGAAACTGTTTGTGCTCTGCCCACAAGGTTTTATTTGCTTGGAGAAAAGATTTCCTTTAACTAATTTCTACAAAGTCACTGTTTCTCAGCAAGCCATGCTCCCATCTGAGGGGACACCTATTTCTAATCTTCTCAAAGCTTCCTGTGAACTGGTTTGTCTTGACCATGCAGCTCCCAACACTGCTAAAAAGCCAAATATGAAGGCAACAGTACTAAGCTCTTCTCTCAAATCTGCCATTCTGATGGACAGCTCAGAGATGTCAGCCTTTGGAGAACTGTTAAGGAAACTGGTGTAGATACTGAGAAATAACTGATGATAAGAGGCAAATCCAATTTTGAAAACATTGAAAGGAATTTCAGGAACAGGAAAGGTTCTCCTTAGTGTTTTTGGTTCATCCCACACTTGGCTTCCTGTTCCTCTTACCACTTTCCTCTAGCCCTTATACTTCTCTAGAAATAGCAGTTCTGTAGGTGTTGTCGACCACATTGGTGGTGTGCTTTGTCTCAGTCACCTCCCTAGCAGCTCATTCCTTATGTTCACTGATTGCTGTGGGCTGTTCTACTGGAATTTGCTCACTGCACATGATTTATATAAAATCTGATCTCTTTACTTTCAAGACTCTAAAGGAAAATGATTTTTTTTGCAGGAAAATTATAGGAATAAAGTATATGATATCCCCTTAAATTGGAAGATCTTCTCTAAAAAAATATCCCATAAGTATTTTCAGACAATAGGTTCTATGCTACCAAATTGCGTTCTACGCAACAACTCACCCCACAAGGTGGTCTCTGACAACAGCAGCTTCCAGTCAACTGAGTTTGGGAGACATTCCATATTTGTATTCCCCTCTTAGAGAGTCACACATACATTAGCATGTTAAAGGAAGGTTCTTCAGGAATGAACTCTATTTAACATTTTTTTAAAAGTTCTTAAGTGTCTTAGCTTTTGAAGACCTTTATTCGCTTAAAACTACAAATATCTGGTAGATTTGGTGGTAGAAGTTAGATAGAACTAAGAACCATGTAGCTTGAGTTCTGACCCCATCTCATTGCTAACCATCTTTTTGACTTAGAAGGGACAAGTTACTCAACCTCTTCAACTCAAGGTTCACCTTTTTTATGAAGACTTCCCTGATCACCCTAGGCTTTTATGGCCTCTCATATTCCTGAAATCCTCTTGCATTCACTGTGCTACTAATCTTTTCTTTGACATTCCCTTTGAGCCTTTTTGTGCCCTGGCTTTAATCATGGCCCCTCTCTCTCCAATGGACTTTTATAGAATTCTCCTAACTGGCACCCTATCTCTGATGTGAAACTTTGACCCCCACCCCACTTTTAGTCTTTTACTCTGGCACTGAATTTGTCTAAAACAAATTCAAGTATTTAACTCTCTTACTTTAAAATTTTTTTATGAATCCTTGTTGCCTGCAAATAAAATTCAAACTTCTTATTTTGGGCTACAAAGCATATACCAAATTCACCCAATTTAACTTACTTGCCTTTTTCTTTACTACTTCTGCCCAAACACCTGATAATCTATCTACACTGGACTCCCTGTTGTTTCCTAGACATAAGCACTTTGCACATGTGCTCGTACTCTCTCTACCTTTTCTGCTTGGAGTCTCCTTATTATCCTTCAAAGTCAGTCCTGAATAGCATGCCCCTGAATAGCATGCTCGATTTTTTACATTCATATAGCCCTTTGTATATACCTATATAATAGCATTTAGTCATATTGCATTACAGATGTCGTGGGCCTGTATTTATAGTACATTATGAGCTCTCTGATTGCAAAGCCTGTATCACAGGTTCACAGTACCTTAATGCATAGCACAGCATCAACACATTCTGTAAATGTGTGTGAGTAGATTGAAAAATGATCCAGCCCTTACTAACTTTAACTGGAAGGTATCTTTATGATGATCTAGTTAAGGTTATGGCATATATATTTCTCTTTCCCTCCAATACTCTCCCTTTTCAAACTCATGGTAGTCATTGTTAATCAAAAATGGCACCTTTTCCAATGAGCCCAGGTATACTTTAGAATCAATATCATCACATTGCTCTAGGAAGTCTTTATTGATTTATTCTTGTTGGCACCTAACTTGAAATCTATTTTCCATCCTTGATATATTTGAACTCTCATAGATGTGAGAGACTTAATGAGTTGTCCAGGAGTTCACATAGCAAATAAATATCAGACCCATGACTTGAATCCATGTTTCTTGATTACTGCTCTAGTGCTCTCCCCACTATACTGAGGTGTCCCTCTTTGTTAATTTTTATTTTATTACTGTATTTTCTGGACTCCTCAGTAACCTTGAAATTATCAAGGGAGAGGACTAATGATTATGCAGTTTAGTGCCTCTTGTTGCCTTGTATATTGTAGAAGCTCAACGTATATTTGCATGGATTCTGAATGAAGAGATGATGTTTTACTGTGCCTCTTGGTTCTGCCACTCCACTTTGCAGCGTTGGCTTCAGCATCACATGACTCTTCACTTATGAAGTTGCCAGACATTTTGTGAACACTACATTTGCAATCAAGGTTTATCCAAGTACCCCTGCCCCAAACTAGGCAGGCTCTAGTAACACCTTCATCACAGCAGGGGAAAAAATAAAAGAGATTTGTAAATCATGCAACACATCAAGCACACCCATTCTTCCCTTCCCCTTATGGGACTTGTGAACACACATTTAAACAGACCAAAAAATCTTTACTGTTTATAATTTTGTGTGTGTGCATGTATGTGTGTTTCAAATCAGTGATAGATTTTCTTTGTCCTACAGCAGCTACTTACACATAGCTGTGAATCAGGAAAGTGCTAGGAAGTGTTCTTCTCTAAGGAGCGCTAACGTGGTTCTCTGCTTCAAATTACCCCTTTCCCTTCTCTGCTCTGACTTTGACATACCAAAATTCTGGAAATTCCCACCATTGGAGTGATTCTTTTAGACCAATGCATATTTCCAGAAGGCAAGAGCTAAAATACCAAAATTCCTGTGAACATTGCAGTATGAAATGTTCGAACCAGTCAACTTTTTATAGAAGAGTAAGGGTATAGGTCCCTAAGTAGACAAGTTGTTCAAGTTTTTCAAAAATTGTTCTTCAAAAATTAAAGAGCAGGAAAGTCTAAAGTCTGGGTGTTTCCTGAGTATAGGAGTTCCAAACACCCAAAAGATAGCATATGGGCACTGGGTACCTGTAGTGGGGTGTTGAATGGGGGACCCCTAACACTGATGCAAAGATGGAGAAAACTATAAAAGAAAGTTTTGTCTCAAATTTAGCTCATGAATTTGATGACTAAATGGCTAATAATTTGGAGAGTCATGCCATCCTTTGGGTGATATTATGCATTTTACCATGTTTGTTTGGATTTATATAACATCTCTACTACTGACCTAGTTTGGCCCCTTTATCTCTCACCTAAAATATTGCAGGTGCTATTAACTGGTCTGCTTCCTTCCAGAACCCCCAATCAGTTCATTCTCCACACCACGGTCATTTTTCTCAAATACAGATGTGATCAACATCCACTTTATTGCCTTGGTTATTCTGCTCCCTCTGCCTGATGGGTTTCCCTCTCTTCTCTGTATTGCCTACCTCTAGTCAGTATTCCAAGCCCAATGCAAATGTTACTTTTTCAGTGAAAAGTCCCATATCCACCAGACCATTAAATGCTATCTTACTTGCATTCATATTTTATTTCCTGGTAGTGATTTTGTGGCAGCAACACTTGGCCTTCTGTCCAGTGGTCTATCAATCTGGTTTTCCCTGTCCAAGTCACAAACTCCTTTTCCTGTTTATTTACTTTAGGGTGTCTAACACTTAGTACAATTACTGGCAATTAGTGTGACCTCATTAGTGTTTTTAGAATTGAGTTGAACCCAAAACATTTGACAATCAGTAAAATAGAGCAAAATTGACATAAAATGTGAAGAACTCTATATTTGGGGGCATTCTCAAGAGCTAGAAACAGTATCTTTCAAAGTGTAATGCATTCGTCTCTCTCGTTTGGATACTTAAAAATCTTTTTCTGTTACCTAGAAGAAAATCAAATTAAAAAGGAGCCTGCACTTACACTGAATTCTTTCTATCTTGCTTTTTCTCTTCACATGATTTTGATTTCCTTTAATAGATTGCTACTTCCCCTTTTTCTAAAATGTTAGATTTGGTGGAGTTCTTTTCCTTCCCCTTCCTCCTCCACCTTCTCTTCCTTTTCCCTTCCATCAATGTTGTTGCTGTCATCAGTCATTACTATCATTTTCCCCCATTGCCCTTATTCTATGTGCCAGATGTTTTATAAATATCATCTCATGCTTAATTCTCACAATGTTTTGCAGCAAGGATCTTATTTTACTTTTTTTGAAGATGGAGAAACTGAGTTCAGGAGGTTGAGGGACTTGTTCAGTGTCACAGAGCTGGTATTTAATGCTAAGAATGTCTGTCTCTCCTTCTCTCTCTCTCTCTGTCTCGCTCCCTCTCTCTTCCTTCCTCTCTCTTCTCTCTCTTTTCTTTTTTTCTTTCTTTGTTTCTTTGTTTCTTTCTCTCTTTCTTTCCCCTACTTTCCTTCCTTCCTTCCTTCTTTCCTGCCTGCCTGCCTGCCTCTCTTTCTCTCTTCCTTATTATTATAAAAGAACAAAGCCAGGATTTAAAATTCTGCCCTTTTACCTCTGGAAGTGAATTTCTTTGGTTTGTTAACATATGTGCATAGTTTGGGCAGTTTTTCACTCACTTAAATAAGCCCTTTTCAAACTCAAACGCAAGTGGAGAGGCTGGATTAACTTGACTGTTGTTGAGAGATGATTGTGCAGTTATGTATAACTTGCTAACTATCAGCCTAGATCTATACGCAGGGCCTATTCAGTGCTCACTGTGTGGGTGGCTCTTTTAGAGACAGATTTTTCTCCTTCCTTCACCAGTTTGTTCTTCCTGATCCCTTATTTTAGATCCAAATGTTTTCTTCTGGAAAATATTATATTTCACTGTGATCTAGTTTCCCCAGTACAATATCAAATCAAGTTTTTGTGTAGTTATGGACAATTAGATTAAAAGAAACACTTTTATATCCCTAAGGAAGTTAATTCTTAAACTTGAATAGATCACCAGAGACCCTTATCCAGGATTTGTATACATATAGTGTAGGTGGATTGCAGATGTTTCTCTAATAGGAAAAGGGGGGAATATCCAAAATCAAGCTAGACAATTTTACTTCTAATATGTTCAATTCTTAAGTATCACTGACCCAGATAAATGGCAACAGATGGGCTGAGAGCTAACTTGAGCTAGGATGTGGCCATCTTTGCAACCTACTCTAAGTTTACAGATACTGTTAAAGACAAGTGCTGGAACTGAGAAATGAGCTGTCCTCTCCGGGGGCACCCAGTATAAATGGTGTGATGACTGAAGCACCTCCTCTGCTACATGTTGTCCCTCATGGCCTCATTGTCCCCAGACTTCAAATGTTTCTCCAAAGGGCACAACTCCCAGTCAGTTTTATTGTAATCTTTTTTTCTAGGGTGGGCGTTGCCTGTTTCAAGAGACTTCCCTGGTGTCAGCATTCTTTTCTTCAGACCTGCCATCTGCTCCTGTGAATAGTTCTACCAACCACCTTCTCTGTGATTTGCTTCATTATGTCTCAACGTCCCTTACACAGTGCGTGATTTTTATGGAGTTGGCGTTTCTTGGGGGAGGAGAGCGGAAAGGAAGGAGGGGGTTCATAAAAATAATGAGACTGAGCCTTGCTTTAAAGTGTTCCAAATTTCCCAGTTATAAATTGACTGTTTGGAGAAGCAGCTTTCAAAATTGGCTGGGGAGCTAGAAGGAAAAGAAGTAAAAATAATTCAAGCTCAGCATATATATATAACATATTCAAAGAGAAGTGGATGAAGAAACCTGGGTAAACAACCAAAAACCAGCAAATGAGAATAACATCCCAATGGAGCCACACAGCTGACATATGAATAGTAAATTCCGATGGGGAAAAATTGCAGATCAGGCAGCCTAGGAAAGCAAAGATTATCTGGGAAGCTGGAGCCTATCTGCCCCAAAGTCCCAGGGACCCTGCTTGAGAAAGACTATGGAGCCTGGACAGTGTGGAATGTCCTCTTGCCTCAGCATCAGAGAAAGACAAATACACCATTCTGTGTCCCAACATCATTATTCTCAGCTTAGCTCCAATTCCTCTCTGGCCCCCTCCTGAGAGGTCATACCCCTCCCTCATGGACCATTTATGGAAGAACTCTCACTTGTTCCTTCATTCAATCAACACACAATTGCCAGGAGCTATGTTAGTTGCATGCAAATATTGATTTACATTTGTACAGTGATTTATAGATTAGCAGGGGTGTTCCAGTACAAGTTCCCCAACAGCTTGGGAAGTAGATTATAATACTTTCATTTCATAGATAGGTGAGAGATAGGGAAACTCAGAAGACTAAATGACTTTGTCTAAGATTTTACAACTCTCTAGTGGAAAACTTGACATTGAGCACCTGTTGTGCATTATACACGGCACAGTATTAGTAGCTGTGACCCCAGAGATGAATAAGATGTGATCTCTGTCTTGGACAAGATTAGAAACCAAAAAGGGAAAGCAGAGAAGAAAAGACTTCTGTATGGATAATGCAAGAAAGGAACTAGATGTGATAAGAGAGCAATTGAGTGGAGCTGATAAAAATGTAAGGAATCTTTCCTTCCGAGGACATTTGAATTTTAGTTAAGAACAGATGAAGCTGAAAGATCTGAAGGGATGCATCATAAATGAGGGCATTTCAGGTAATGGTGAGTGGCAGGTGGGAAAAATAAGTTTGGGCAGCAATCCTGCTGATTGACTCCCAATTTGTACAGTGTAGGCAGTTTTGTATTGTTAAATCTGACTTGTTGGCTTATGTTCGCAAGTGGCTAAGGACAGAATCCCCAGTGAGTGGATTAGAACTCCATTGTTAGAGCTCAGACTATGAAGGTGGTTTCTTCCTTATACCCTACTCTGAAATTGTGTGGATCCTAGCCTGTACTTGACTGTGTAAATGAGAAAACTCAGCCAACTTGTTAAAAATCCATACCTGTGCAGTACCTCCTACAACTCTCCTCTAATCCCCATTGTTTCTGCCACAGAAGGATCTCATTTTTCACCTAAAGTAACCTATTACAATGGCCTCCTACAGCTTTTCTTTGGCCTGTGCCCTGTGCACAGTGAGCAATATAACTCACAGCCATGATCTGTAATGCTGCTGGGTTCAAAAACTTTGGATGACTCCCTTGGCTAACAGAAAAATATCCATGGAATGATACTAAAGTCTAGGATAGCCACGAATCTGTTTGCCCAGGAGGTGGGATGATTTACACCTGTGGTTTCAGCATCATAGTTCTTCCCTTAAATGTGCCCTGGTTTAGATATCACCCTATTCTATGTCCTCGACCATCTGGTCTCTGCTTATCTTTCCAGTCCTGTGATCCACCCACCACTGTCTTCCCTAGTACTCAGTAGTGCAGATAGAGCCCTCTTAATAATTCCCAGCCAGGGCCTACACTTCTGCAACTTGGCACTGGAGTGACTTTTTTTTTCCCTGTCACACTCTTACTCATCTTTCAAAACCAGCTCAGATGCCGCCTTCTCCTTCTAACCAACTCAATCCACTCCAGAATTCATTGCTTTCTCCTTCTGAACCCAGAATACTTCTCTGATCTCTATCATAGGTATTGGGTCCTTTCGTCATGTACTATAATTGTTGTCTACAGATCAGACTCCCTCACTTGAGTGTGAGTTCCTTAAGGGCAAGGACTGTGTCAGTTTCTTGTCTTCCCATTAGTGGTTTCCTGGCCCAGTATTGTGTACATACGAGGGGCTCAGAAGTTTTGACATGACTTAGTTGTTGAATGGTTCAGTAAATTGAGAGTTAATTCATGGCTGCTCAGTTCCGATAAGATTACTCTCTTTTCCAACAGTCACATCTCCTGGGGCCTTTGTGACCCACTACGCTTTGCCAGAGGAACCTCATATGACTTCTTGTATAACCGGGTCATAGGTTTCAACCACAGATACATTATCTTGCAACAGATATTCTTTGCATCATTAATAACCATTATCCCTTTCCGTCTACTTTGTTTACTGAATACTTGTGTCCTATTTTGAGTAAACCAGGGTTTGTGAAATGCATTAAGGAGTAACTGTTTGCTTTATGTAAGGATTCTCCATAGGATTGTTTTGGTAGGAAATTTCTGTTATGTTCTTTATTATTTTATTTTAAAAATACTTTAAAGACCGTGTATTTTAAAGATTGTGAGTGGATTTGTGTCTTGATATTGGTTATCCCTTCTTGGTTTCTTGATTGTTTTGAGATAAGTCCACTTACCTTCGACCATTCTGGGTTTCTGCTCCTGTCAATTCTTTGCTTTTATGAATATGAATGAAGACTTCAGCCCTAATTATTTCTGTATCACCTCACTAGGTAAACAGTTCTCATTCTTTTTGGCCATCTAGCACCTTTGAACACTCTCCATGTTTGAGGAATTTACTACCATCGCCTACCAGTGTAGAAGACAAAAAAAAAAAAGTGTTTTCTTAGCTTTCCTTGTAGCCAGGATTTATGCAGGTGGCTTTGGTGCTTGCCAGCAGGATATCCTCACCAAACTTCATATTGGAAGCTAGTGCTGTAAAGCAAAAAGTACATTGGGAAAAAAAACACTGTGGCAAGCATGGTGACAGTTACATCTGATTTTCTGAAACATCAGGGCCTGTATCCAGCCTTGGTCATGTGGGAGGTCAGTTGTGGGGTCTCACACTAGTAGTAGGAGCAGTGATATTTCTAATGAAGCAGGATTATGGTGTAATTTTGCCATGACTCATGGCTGCAGAACACTTTATTCTGCTTCCTTGACCCTCCAGGAGATTCTGTGGATGACTTAATATTCTCCCTGCCGCAGCCAGAGGGAGTGTTCTGAAGTGTGCATTTGATACTGGTATTCTGCTCTGTGAATCTCTCTAGTGGCTCGCCAATATCCTTCAAGTACAATATGAAGCCCCTCGTAGACTTTAAAGTCATAGCTCTGTTTACTTTTCAAACCCAATATCTCACTTCTCTGTTCCTCTTACTTCATGTTCCAAATATATCAGGTTTTTATCGGTTTCTTGCACATGGTCCTAATCTCTGGGTCACTCTGTTCCTTCTGCTCTATTAGAGCACTGTTTTTCTCCTCATTCAGCCTCTTTTGTCTGGCTCACTCTTTGCAATAAGCAAGGTATTCCTAGGTACTGTAAAAGAAAAATCCAGAATTTTCAGAGACTTAACACAGCGAGAGTATATTTCTATTTTGCTTCAGAGTCCAGTGATGGCATTTCTCATTGGGAGGCTTTCTTCACATCCATCCTGGAACCCAGGCTCCTTCTGTCTCCATGGGTTCCATGTCCTCTAGGTCCTTGGAGAATCCCCTCTTCAGTGGAGCAGGGAGAAAGAGAGAATGAAGGATCTCTGAACTAATCCTGAACCAGCACCGTCTCTCTCACATATACACACCTCAGTCACATAGTTACCCTTAATTACGACAGAGACTGGAGGCTGTAGTCTATTCCTGTACCCTATAGGAAACAGAGTGGAAGTCTCTGTCAGAGAACTCATTAATTTTCAAGGCTTCAGCTATGACTACCTTTTAGAGGACTTCTTTGATTCTCTGGTCCCAATTCTATTCAGTACCTCTTTTGGTACTCTCAAAGTAGAATGTTTTTAAAGAGACAATGCAGCGTAGAAGCTAAAACGCAGGTTCTAGAACCAGATTAACAGGGGTTTGCATCTCACTTCACTATTTACTAGCTATTGGATTTGAGCAAGTTACTTAACTATGTTTTGGACATAATTACCTTTCCTGTAAAATGTATGCACCAGCATTGCTTACTTTGGAGTGATGAAGATTAAATGAGATGATGCATGTACAGCAATTAGCACCCTGCTATGTATATAGTATTGGTAGTTTGAAGTGAGGCATTGTGTGAGTATTTATGCCATAAAAATAGGCAAATGCTACAAAATATCCGGGTTTTTTTGTTTTTTTTTTGTTTTGCCTTCACATCAGTGCTTTGGCTTCTGCATGTATTCTTTATGTAGTTCTATGGGGGAAGTTTTCTGAAGGAAAAGCCCAGCATAGTACCTTATATGTATCAATAATAAGTGCTCAGTAACTATATTTTGAAAGACTGGTTGAAAGTGTTGGGGACATACACTGAAGAACCATAGAGTGGGTAAACAAAGTAGTGTATGCCTCAAAGGCCTGAGTGACAGGAGCTTGAAGTTGCTCTGTCTCCGAAGACTTATCCACAGTATGACTTGAATGAGCTGGTTAGGAAACAATGAGTAGAGACAGTGAGGTCAGAACAGATTAATGATGCATGTTTGTGTTCTCTGGTGTCACTGAAAAGTGCAGGTTGGTAGAAAGGTGAAGTTTCTCAAGAAAAAAAAATGAGCTGGTAATTCCTGGACAAAGATGATACAAGTAATGCAATGGAGAACAAACGTCATAACTGACCTCATGTTGAATTTCCTCCACCATACTTTTGAGCTATATTGACTAGTTTTATTTTTCAGGAATTATTTTCCATGTTTGCCCTTGGTGCCAGGATCAGATTATGCCATGCCTGTTATTTTATACATTACTTGTTGATTTTGAGGAGAGGATAATTTATTCTTTTATCAATCCTTTTTGGAAAATATCACAGTGTTCCAGGGCAAGAGGAGATGTTATCTGTTTGGGTTCTCTGCCTTCTGTCAGGGTTACCTCTGTTTTCCTTACAGCATCTAGCCCATGTTCAATAAATACTTATTAAAAGAACAGTATTGACTAGATATATCAGCACCCTCTCAACTAAGAAGACAATCTAATCTATTTTCAAAGGTATTCAGAGAGGTTTCCCTCTACTCACCCATTTATATGATGGGTTTTCATTCCTTTTCCACCCTCTCTTCCTCCCACCTTTTCTTTCTTTTATTAAAAATTTCAACCTAACTCCATGTCTATTACTTCACAGGTGTGATTCAGTGAAGATAGTAAGTGGTGGTTAAATTTTGTCATTCATTTATCACCTCAGATGCAATATTTTCTGCACATAAAGACTATTTAGTTAAACTTCAAAATTGTCTTATCCTAACTTTAAAACTCCAATTCCCCACCCATTTTTTTTTTTACTTTACAAGTTCAGCAACTCCAAACCTCCATTATGTAAAAGGGGTCTCCCCATAGGCATTATTTCTTTGGGTTGAAATTTCCTCCCGACCTACCTCTCAGTCTAGGTTGTGACTTACTTGAGAACAGGGTCTTTGTTTTATTCCTCTAGGTACAGAACAGAGTATCTGACACACAGGAGAAGTTCTAGAAATATAAATTGAATGACAGTATATTTCAACAATAACAGAAAAAGCTGAGCCTTATAGTACTTCTATTTGCCTTATAGTGCAGAGGATATAGCATTCTTAAACACTGAAGGGAATTTAGAAAACTTTTTATATCCCCAAATTCTCATTCATGGACAAAAGACCTGAAGCCTCAAAGAACGGGAAGCAAAACTGAAATTCAAAGTGAATTTCCTGAGGTCACACAGCTACTAAGTAGCAGGGCTGAGACTTGAACCCAAGACTCCTAGCCCCAAACCAAACTCTTTCAGTAACATTACAGCTGCACTTCTGCTGGTGGGCATATTCTGATGGATTGCCCTGGGGCAGACCATGGTGATGAAAAAGAACTGAGAAGGTCCTTTTAAGGGGCAAGTGCCTTTTTTAAAGGCCCATTTAGCAGAAGAATGGCTGTAAGTTGTTACTCAGAGGTTATAAAGTTGTATTTATTTCTGCAGGGAAGACAATACACCACCAAATGAAGACTAATGTGCACTAGTCACTGCTCCTTCTGATTCATTAATTTAAGGGGACTAAGGAAGTGTTATTATTTAGAAAAGTTAATACAATCTGAAGCTGTGAAAATGCCAGTCTTATTCTTACTGAGGGAGAAAATATCCATTTACTAGGAGATTAAAGTTGTGGCTATTTGCATTTTTGAAATGGACATTAAAAATCTATCCTCTAAGATCAGGAAAGAGGCAAGGTTGGCCACTTTAACCCTATTATTCAAAATAGTTTTGGAAATTTTAGCCACAGCAATTAGAGAAGAAAAAGAAGTAAAAGGAATCCAAATCAGAAAAGAAGTAAAGCTGTCACTGTTTGCAGATGACATGATACTATACATAGAGAATCCTAAAGAGGCTACCAGAAAACTACTGGAGCTAATCAATGAATTTGGTAAAGTAGCAGGATACAACATTAAGGCACAGAAATCTCTTGCATTCCTATACACTAATGATGAAAAATCTGAAAGAGAAATTAAGGAAATACTCCCATTTACCATTGCAACAAAAATAATAAAATACCCAGGAATACCTACTTAAGGAGGTAAAATACCTGTATGCAGAAAACTATAACACACTGATGAAAGAAATTAAAGATGATACAAACAGATGGAGAGATATGCCATATTCTTGAATTGGAAGAATCGACATTGTGAAAATGAATATACTACCTAAAGCAATCTACAGATTCAGTGCAATCCCTATCAAACTACCAATGGCATTTTTCACAGAACTAGAACAAAAAAATTCACAATTTGTATGGAAAGGCAAAAGACTCCAAATAGCCAAAGCCATCTTGAGAAAGAAAATCGGAGCTGGAGGAATCAGGCTCCTGGGCTTCAGACTATACTACAAAGCTACAGTAATCAAGACAGTATGGTACTGACACAAAAACAGATATATAGATCAATGGAACAGGACAGAAATCCTGGAGATAAACCCACACACATATGGTCACCTTATTTTTGATAAAGGAGGCAAGAATATACAGTGGAGAAAAGACAGTCTCTTCAATAAGTGGTGCTGGGAAAACTGGACAGCTACATGTAAAAGCATGAAATTAGAACACTCCCTAACACCATACATAAAAATAAACTAAAAATGGATTAAAGACCTATATGTAAGGCCAGACACTATAAAACTCTTAGAGGAAAACATAGGTGGAACACTCTATGACATAAATCACAGCAAGATCCTTTTTGACCCACCTCCTAGAGAAATGGAAATAAAAACAAAAATAAACAAATGGGACCTAATGAAACTTCAAAGCTTTTGCACAGCAAAGGAAACCATAAACAAGATGAAAAGACAACCCTCAGAATGGGAAAAAATATGTGAAAATGAAGCAACTGACAAAAGATTAATGTCCAAAATTTACAAGCAGCTCATGCAGCTCGATATAAAAAAAAACAAACAACCCACTCCAAAAATACACAGAAAATCTAAACAGACATTTGTCCAAAGAAGATATACAGATTAACAACAAACACGTGAAAGAATGCTCAACAACACTAATCATTAGAGAAATGCAAATCAAAGCTACAGTGAAGTATCACCTCACGCCAGTCAGAATGGCCATCATCAAAAAATCTAGAAACAATAAATGCTGGAGGGGATGTGGAGAAAAGGGAACCCTCTTGCACTGTTGGTGGGAATGTAAATTGATAGAGCCACTATGGAGAACAATATGGAGGTTCCTTAAAAAAGTAAAAATAAAACAACCATATGACCCAGCAATCCCACTACTGGGCCTATACCCTGAGAAAACCATAATTCAAAAAGAGTCATGTACCACAATATGCACTGCAGCTCTATTTACAATAGCCAGGATGTGGAAGCAATCTAAGCGTCCATTGACAGATGAATGGACAAAGAAGATGTGGCACATATATACAATGGAATATTAGTCATAACAAGAAATGAAATTGAGTTATTTGTAGTGAGGTAGATGGACCTAGAGTCTGCCATACAGAGTGAAGTTAAGTCGGAAAGGGAAAAACAAATACCGTATGCTAACACATATATATGGAATCAAAAGAAAAAAAAAAAGGTTCTGAAGAACCTAGGGGCAAGACAGGAATAAAGACACAGATGTAGAGAATGGACTTGCAGACATGGGGAGGGGGAAGGATAAGCTGGGACAAAGTGAGAGAGTGGCATGGACATATATACACTAACAAATGTAAAATCGATAGATAGTGGGAAGCAGCCACATAGTACAGGAAGATCAGCCTGGTACTTTGTGTCCACCTAGAGGGGTGGGATAGGGAGGGTGGGAGAGAGATGCAAAAGGGAAGAGATATGAGAATATATGTATATATATAGCTGATTCACTTTGTTATAAAGCAGAAACTAACACACCATTGTAAAGCAATTATACTCCAATAAAGATGTTAAAAACAAAATCTATGATGGAATAATA
This sequence comes from Lipotes vexillifer, assembly GCF_000442215.2. Taxonomy (NCBI): domain Eukaryota; kingdom Metazoa; phylum Chordata; class Mammalia; order Artiodactyla; family Lipotidae; genus Lipotes; species Lipotes vexillifer. The sequence goes on from NW_006771947.1 coordinate 280,411, forward strand.
GCCACATGAGAGAAATGTCTGTCCAATCACAAGTGTGTAACAAAAATAAGCCAAGAACTAGAAAACGATGAGAGAATTATCTAACCCTTAAGTTTACTCTCACTTTGACCGACGTGTTTGGAATCTCCTTTATTGAACTGAGCCACCGTTGTGCTCTTTTGACTTTTTTGAGTACAGGGCTTGCTGACTACAGGGTTACTATTGTTGTTGTTTTAGCATAGCAATTTCTCAGGAGACAGGGCCTCTATCTGATACCTATTGCCTGATCAGCAACAAGAAGGATGTTTCTGAAATACATAATTGTTTTTAAGAGTCTTCTATAATTGAAATGAAGGGAAGGGAAAACACACAATGTTTTATCTGATGCATTTCATTCCCCTAAATCCAGTGTCTGTAGTTACTGGACACTGGCGATATGTACATGGTCAGCCTGGGAAGCAGAAGTTGTCAAGATAGCTCTCTCCTTTAGTTCTCCCTTCATCTTTTGACAATAGCTACATACCCACTGTAGGTGTCAAAATCATTTCAGACCCACCAATGTACTTGGATGATGGGACATACACTACATTTCTTTTGTATTCTTCCATTAATGTAGCGCACAACTCAGTACTTAATAAATGCTCAGTAAATATTTATTAAATGAATAAATGAATCCTCTCTTATTTTGTCTTCAAAGTGCTTTGATTGACATTAGTCTACTTGATCTATCCTCCAACTTTGAGATGTGGGATCTATTAATGACATTTTACAACTGTAGAAGTTGAGTCTCAAAGAAATTAAATGATTTGCCTAAAAAGACATGAAGAAACACTTCACAAAAGAAGCATAAAAATAATAAACACATTTAAATAATTTCAATTTCATTAGTAATAAAAGTGCACCCAATAGAACATACCATTTTTACTCATCATATTAATGAAAATCAGAAAGAGCATTATTGATTGTTGACAAAACTGTGGGAAAATGGGAACTCTTATGTACTTTTAGTATGAGTATAAATCAATATAACCTTTTTGGAGATCAATTTTTGGTATATAACAATCCTTGAGAATTTATAAACCTTTTGATTTAGCAGTCCTTTTTAAAAACATTTATTTTAAGAAAGTAATTACACAAGATATTTATATGGGTGTTTATTAAAGCATTATTTATACTAAAGGGAAATAAAAGTAAACTAGAAATTCACCAATAAAAGATTGCTTAATTGATATATGTATTGGTTTATGTATGAATATCGATGTATTAATTACACTACCATTTAGAAATTAAATTTGACTAGTGTCATAACATTTATTGATATGGAAGAGGTTCCATGACTTTTTAAGTAAAGAAAGTAGTTTATGAAATTGTTTGCATAGTGTGATTACCTTTTGTTTAAAAAATCTTTATGTCTGTGTGCTTGTGGATCTGCGTATAGATCCTCATATGTTTATGGGTATGTGTTCACATATTTGGAAGGATACATCAAATTTAACAAAAGTCTTTTGGTGTATTAAACATGCTTTTTATTTTCTGTGTCTTATGATGTTTTGACATCTAGAGGGGACTTACAGGCCTGGGGAGAGACTGCCCCACCCAGAGCTATCTAATTCCTAAAGATAGTAAACAACTTGAACACATATCTCATCTGCAAGCCAACTACCCCCTTTATTTAACTCTCAGGCACCAAGCCAATATCTCCCCTACCCTACATCAACCCAGGACCATGTATCACACAGCTAGGGACAGCCCCTATGCCCCCAAGCCCATCAGAATTATTCAAACTAGCCAATCCTAAAATATTTAATCTGCATTGCCTTGCCTTTTCTGTGGAAATCTCAGTAAAGCCTCAGACCTAGGCTTTCCCTCCTACTTCTGCTTCCTGACCAAAACCTGGTGCTTCCTCTGTGGGCCTGCTTGGCCTGGCATGCCCCCTTGGGAAATGTAAGTAATAAGTTTTTCTTCCAATGGTATTGACCTCTCCATGTCATCACTAGTCATACCCATAGATTAAAATCCTGTAAGTACAAATGAGATATGTAGGTAGAAATTCAGGTTAATTTTACTTTTTTTCTTCTTTTTTATATTTTATGCATGTGGACATTTAAAAAATATAACATTTTTTCCTCTTATGCTTTTTTTTTTTTTTTTTTTTTTTGTTTTTTTTTTTTGGCGATACGTGGGCCTCTCACTGTCGTGGCTTCTCCTGTTGCGAAGCACAGGCTCCGGACGCGCAGGCTTAGTGGCCATGGCTCACGGGCCCAACCGCTCTGCGGCATGTGGGATCCTCCTGGACCGGGCCACGAACCCACATCCCCTGCATTGGCAGGCGGACTCTCAACCACTGCGCCACCAGGGAAGCCCCAGTATTCTTCTTTTAAGGACTATTTGATAGCATTTGGTGTTTTGGAAAATCTTATTCCTGTTGATCTTGACTTCACTGGCTCACTCATGGTGTTTTCTTGTCTGTTGATAACTCAGTGTACTCATCTTACATGGGCCCTATCTGAATGAATCTTATGTAGTTTCCTAGAACTTTTTCCCAAAAGGAGTTTTCCATTCTAACTCAAATGGTATCACCAACTACCATTTCTCAGTTTGAGGCATCCCTGATCATGAAGGTGGTGTACATTTAACCATCAATGCAGTATGAGGCCAGGGGGTTGTTGCAAATTCTCTCAGGAGTTTTAAATTTCTCACCTAAAGCACAGGGAGCAACAAGCAAACTTCCTGTGACCCTCCTGAACTGGTAGTCAGTTCCCTTTTTGTTTCCTAGCCTACACTTTCATCATTGCTCTCCTTACCTTTAGGCTTACATTTTGCTTTAGATCTCTTTTACATGCACCCAGGTCTCTTCATCTTCCTCATTATCGATGTCCCTGTCATTACAACCTTCTTCACCTTGACCTTCTCTCCATTCACGTGAGGGTCTAAATCCAACTCTCCACCTTGCTTGAGCTCAGGGACTCATCCACCGTTTTCATCTGGACATTAAGTCTCAAGACTCTTAGTTCCTGAGCATGGTGTACTGCCCCATGGACCATCATCTCTGCTACAATCACTGTGCTCATATTAGCTCATAAGCTGGCTGCTCTCTCTGGATTTTAGTTTCATCTTTGTGTTTTGGCTCCTGAGGATTTTCCTTACTTTTCTAAGAGCCCAACTTTTTATTTAAAAGAATGTCATATTTTATCAACTTTACAATGTGCTTTGCAAAAAGAGTTTTAAAATTATGTCCTGGAAATATAAATATTATATAAATAGGGAGAAAAGCAATAAGTTGTTTCATTTTGGGAAACAAAAATGATTTGTCCAACATGAGAAATTGGCAGAGTCAAGACTTAAGAATAGGTCTCTGGCTCCACATTTTGTGTTCTTTTTCATTGTGTCTACTGACCCTTTTAGAAAAGAGCACAGGAAGACAGAGAGGCAATGAGCACCTTATGAGAAAGCAAAAGACCTATATTTTTTCCAATAAATTTACCACCTGCATGATCTTGAGCGAGCTTTATTACTTCTCATATTCTTAGCTTCATTATTGGCAAAATGATAATAATATCTACTCTGCTTATTGCCAATCTTGCCATTAGGATGTCCATAAACAAAAGACTAAAAGTTCTTATAAATTGTTCAGAAAGAAAAAAAGCTGTCTTGTAAAAGGATGTCTGTGGAAGTAGAGGTGATGTTACAGATTCATCGATCCTTAAATATCTTGTTTACAGCTAACTCTTTATCTTCCATTTCATCATCAAGATTTTCAGTCCCCATATGGTCCTTTCCACCTCTTATCTTCACTTGTTTTCTGATATTTTGAACCCTGTTTTTCTTTTATTAATTATTCAGATATTTATTAAAGATCTTTCTGCAGATACAAAGAGTTCATAGCCCACTGTTGGTGCAGTGAGATGAAAGTTGGGTATGGGTAAGCACAGGGCTAGGGGATCCAAGGGAAAGA
>NW_006771947.1:284636-289936 GCF_000442215.2 Lipotes vexillifer
AAGAGACTCCTTTCCATCTCTCCCACCGTAAAATCATATTTGTCCTGTGTACTAGGCCTTTGGAGCCCTACTTCCAGCTCAGTGAGTACATGAGAGAATATATTGAGCTATTTTGATAGCGGCTGTTGATTTGTTAATCTTCAGGAAATAAACTTTCTAGAGCCAGTGCCTCATTCTGGAGGAATGATATTAACAGTGGGAATTCAGGCATCCCAGGCTGGCAGAGGGACTGCTTTGGAGCAGGCAGGACTCTGGTGCATCCCTGGATCACATCTTGACAGTTAGCTATGTTGACAGATGGCCTAGAGAGACCCTGAATGGACAGCTCAAGCTGAGTTCCTTTTTACGAGAGCTATCTGGCCAGCATTGACAATATCTATTTTTTTAAGAGGGGTGGCTTTGTGTCTAGATAGGGAAAGCTTTCTTCCATGAAATGCTATTCATGTCTGTAACATGTACCCTTGGAATGGTTTTGTTGGAACAAGATCACATATCAGTATCAAGTGTAGAATCAGTTTTGTTGTGACCTTTTAAAATGGCTTGAGATGTCTCAATCTTTTAGTTCTGAGTTTATCAAAGTTATAGCCTACAGTAAATTTGTCCTACTGAGGAATCTGCTCAAGGAAAATAAACCAGGGTTTGGTGGAGAGCATGGAGGTGGTTGAAAGGGGGTAACTAATCTTAGAATAGGTTAAAAAAGCAAAACTCCCAAAGTGGAAATATTTAAAAATAGAGAAGTCTCCAGGACCAGATGGGCAGAATTGTGAACAAGACTGGGGACAAAATTAAATAAACCCTCAGGGAAATATTTTGTCATTTTTGGAAACCTTGTTGGGCACTTAGAACTGCTAAAATTCTTCCTGTGCCCCCTCCTCCATTTAAAAGCTATGGTAGTGAGACTTAGCTGAGATCTGATCTACTTTCCAGGAAACTTTTAGTTAGAAAAACAAGAGAAAACATGAAATGATGTGGAGGCAGTGGGGTGCCTAGGTAAAAAGTATGGATTTACTCTCAAGAAACCTGAACAACAGTGCTAACTCTATTGATAATAAGGTAACAACATTTATTGAGTGTGCAGGGCACTATATATATTATCTAATCTAATGTTTATGAAATCCAGACATATGGGGCTATTGTCCTCATCTTATCAACTTAGAAACACTGGAAGAGTTATAAGAGAGGAACACTTCCTTCTACCCTCATAGGTTCTGTAGCTGGTCTAAGAATTGAGCTGTCATCAGGCAGTTTAGTAGGAGAAAAACAAAAATTTATTTAATGTTTGTATGTGTATGCAGGAGTCTTCAGAAGGAAAATGAAGACCTGAAAGCTTACATACCTTTTTACATAAAGGATGATAAATTGTGGGGATGTGGCAACACAAAGGGCTTGGGCTAGGGCTAATAAATTGTGGGGCAGTGACAAGAAAATATATGGAGAAAACTCATGGAAGATAAGTTATTTTAGTAGGTTTGTACAAATTCATTTTTGGCACTGACTCTCAGTCTCTGGTGACAAGAATGTCCCTTTTCTTCCTGGTAAAGGGAGGACATCTTTCTCATGAGGAATTTTATGACCTTCTCTCAGGTAGAAAGAGGGAAGTCAGAGAGCCCTTCCTGTATCTCCTGTTTCTCAAGTGCCTCCAGCTCAAAATAGTCAATATGCTAAAGCAGCACATTTTTGGGGTGGCATGTTCTGAACCCCTTCAGGGCTTAAGTACCATTCCTGGTGTTCTGCAGCTATTAAAGAGCAAAGCAAAGACTTGAACTTGGGTCATGTTTTATTTCAAAGAACATGCTTATAGGCATATGCTTACTGACACATCTACCTCGCTCACACTGGGAAAGTCACTTTTTTTTCACTTGTACGTGATCCAGCTAGACTTGTCCTATCTGTTGATAAGTGCATAATTATTAGATTAATGTTCATCTCTCTCTCAGATTGTCACAAGGACAGCTGCTTTGTAGGAATTGCCACATTTCTAGCACCAGGCACAGAGTCTGACATATGGTGGATGCCCAGGAAATATTCTCTGAATGGGGAGATGAACCATGGCCAATCTCTTTCTCCTGTTAATCCTGAGATCCTACTGCCGCAAAGTCAGATGAGACTTTTGCACTACTTTTCCTGCTTCCTAAGGAGCTTGTCCGGAGGACAAGGACTTGCTTGTTTGGCTTCTCTGTGGTTTTGATCTTGGAGCCAACACTCATTTCTGAAAGACAATTTCTGTCCCAGACACAGCAACCAACACTGTCATATATTAAAATCTCTTTATACAGTTTAAGAAGCAATGGCATAGTTAATTATAAGAACTTAAAAAAGCACACTCTCTCTGCCCAGCCTTGCACTAGTCACTATCAGGTTGGAAATGACCCTAACCTCCCCTACTTGGGGCCTCAGTTTGGTGAGGACAGCAAGCATATGCAGACAATGTAATTGTTAAAAAATACCATGTAGGAATAAGGGCCAGATTACGTGATACCAAAGTAATCACACTGTGGTGGTCCTGAGAAGGGGAGGCCAGCTGCAGCAGTTCTGAAGGCTTGGTGAAGAAGGAACAATGCAGGAGGGAAAGCAGGGGGAAAGGGTTTAAATAAGTAAAGAAAGGGCACAAGGACAGGCCCTAAAAAGCTTTCATCCTCCTTCCAGAGAATAGAAGCTTGCACAACTAATTCCTACTGGTCCCTGGGCACAGAAATAATGACATCAACATAATATTTGTTGAGCATTAACCACACGTCATGCACTATAAGTCCTTTTACATGTATTATATACTATATAATGCTCAATACAATCCCAGGAGGTAGTACTGTTTGTCATTATTGCTTCCATTTTTCAGATAAGAAAGCCGAGGCACAGAGGGGTTAACAACATGCCCAAAGGAACACACTTAGTAAGTGGTGGAACCTACATTTAAACCTGAGAATCTGCATCACAGAGTATGTTCACAGGAGAAGGGACCTCCACATGGATTTGTGGTGAGGAGTTTCTCAGCTTCCAGAATGGCCCTGCTCTAGGAGAGGCAGTGTGTTCTCCCCTCACAGCCTGGTCTCTGTGCTTTCTCATGCTCTTCTGATCTTAAGGCCCTTGCGTATGGGAAATACAGGGAAAATAAAAATCATAAACCAGATGGACTCTTAGTATGCAGATTAGAATTGTGTAACCCCTCAAACCTCAACTAGTATGGCTAAATTAAAGTGTGGTTTAGACATGCCTAACCTCATCAGGATAAACTTGGAAACTGTGAAGATGAGAAGAGGGATTGACAAACCACCAGTTTGCAGCAGCTCAGAAGGAGCCAGTCTCTAATGTTAACAAGGAAAGAGGTTCATGTTGCCCCCACCTGTCTCACCCTCATAGATGGAGGTATGTTTCTTGTAGGATCTAGAAACCTGGAAAAGGTGATGTAGAGCAGTGGTCCCCCAGGCCATGGACTGGTATCATTCGCATTACTGCCTGAGCTCTGTCTCCTGTCAGATCAATGGTGGCATTAGATTCTCATAGGGGTACGAACCCTGCTGTGAACTGTGCATGTGAGGGATCTATGTTGTGCTCTCCTTATGAGAATCTAATGCCTGATGATCTGAGGTGGAGCTGAGGCAGTGATGCTAGCACAGGGGAGTGGCTGCAAATACATATTATCATTAGCAGAGAGGTTTGAATGAACAGGGCCCATAATAAATGAATTGCTTGCAGATTCATATCAAAACCCTCTCAGTGAGTGGCAAGTGACAATTAAGCTGCATCTACAGAGTAGATTGGACATAAGCAACACACTTTGGGTGTCACTGTCTCCCATCACCTCCAGATGGGACCATCTAGTTGCAGGAAAACAAGCTCAGGACTCCCACTGATTCTGCATTATGGTGAGTTGTATAATTATTTCATTATATATTAAAATGTAATAATAATAGAAATAAAATGCACAATAAATGTAATGCACTTGAATCATCCCCAAACCATCCCCCGACCCCCGTCCATGGAAAAACTGTCTTTCACAAAACCAATCCCTGGTGCACAAAAGGTTGGGGACTGCTGAGGTAGAGTCCTGTGCTTCTGACAAAGGTCAGCATCATCTAGGATAGGTAGCACCTACTCCCAGAGAAGGGACTGAACACATGATTTGTAGGTGCCTCCAGAGTGAAGAGGAAACTGATCTGAAAGGTCATGAAGCTGAGGAAAGGGATGAAATGGCTCAATCTACATCCCAGCTTTGTACCTTCCTTGGAGGGCTAGAGCATGGCTGACTCCGCTAATGGCTTTCTCGTAACTGTATTGTGAAGCCATTGCAGTTAATGACTTCTGTCTATCTTTCAAATGGACTCTGAATCAGTGTGCATTAAAATGATAGAAAACTTTTCACACGTACATGTCTTGTGTCCTTAGCTTTGTAAGTTTCTGATAGTATATCCTGTAATCTAATTACTTTTTATATTGATTGTAGAGTTAATGACTTTCAGTCTCTTCCAGTCCTAACATTCTGAGATTCATTTGCTTATATCCAAAATTTTAGGGGTCATTGGGGCTGGGGTGGGAGCAGGGAAAGCTGGGAAAACTGGCAGCTACTGATGTGGCAGGGTCTCTTTCATTGATTATTAATAATATAGATGAATGATGGGAAACTGCTTTTTTATTCTCAGAAGATTGAAACTTGTATCTCTTTTATTTCAAATTTTATGTTGGGTTTGCTGGCTAGCAAGTCTCAGGACAGTTTGAGGTAGAATTTTCAGGGACATTTTACAGAATTTTCTTTATGAGTTTTTCTTCAATGTAGAAAGCCCAATTTGGAAACATTAGTTAACAAAAAAAGCATATTCCCTTGTCAGCATGTGAATTAAAAACTCCATTGTTTTAATGTTTTCCAGATACAATTAATATCTATAGTCACTTTCTTCATGAGCAAAGAAAGCATTTTCCCACTATCCTATTAAGGAAAGGGTTTGCTCACTGAGGCAGGGCTGAGGCTCAAAGAGTTGCAGTGTTGCGGTCTGGGAGCCACACGCCTGGAGTCAAGTTCCCCGGTAAATGCGACCCGTGTCCCAACCAAGGACACCCGAGAATCACCAACACCAAGCAGAAAGATTAGCAAAGGATTTATACAAGTACAAGTATAGAAGCTTACACAAACTGTCCGGACAGGGTCCCACTCGGAGAGAAGTGAGTGAGACCCCGACTAACAGTTGGGCGAGGCCTTTATACCCTTCACAGGACGGGAAGTTCCCAAGGCGGGAGGGAGCTGTTTAATTTTGAATCAGCCAATCAGGAACCCGGTTCTTCCTGCCCCAAGCAAGTAAGCAAAGCAA
>NW_006771947.1:290477-312806 GCF_000442215.2 Lipotes vexillifer
ATGTGGGATCTTCCTGGACCGGGGCACGAACCCGTGTCCCCTGCATCGGCAGGCGGACTCTCAACCACTGCGCCACCAGGGAAGCCCAGGCTTGCCTTTAAAAAAAAAAAAAAATTATTGGAATATACTTGACTTACAATGTTGTGTTAGTTTTAGGTGTGATTCACAGCAAAGTGAATCAGTTATACATATACATATATCCACTCTTTTGTTTTAGATTCTTTTCCCATGTAGGCCATTACAGAGTATTGAGTAGAGTTCCCTGTGCTAAACAGTAGGTCCTTATTATTTATTTTATATATAATAGTGTGTATATGTCGGTGGCAATCTCCAAATTTATCCCCCCCCTCCCTTATCCCCTGGTAACCATAAATTTGTTTCTATATCCATGACTCTACTTCTGTTTTGTAAATAAGTTTATTTGTGCCCTTTTGCTTAGATTCCACATATAAGCAATATCATATTATATTTGTTTTTCTGTGTCTGACTTATTACCTCATGCAGCATGACAATATCTAGGTGTATCTTTGTTGATGCAAATGGCATTATTTTTCTCTTTTTTTTGCTGAGTAATATTCCATTTTATATATATACCACATCTTCTGTATCCATTCCTCCATTGATGGACAATTAAGTTGCTTCCATGTCCTGGCTATTGTAAATAGTGCTGCAATAAACATTGGGTTGCATGTATCTTTTTAAATTATGGTTTTCTCTGGGTATATGCCCAGGAGAGGGTTGCTGGGTCATATGGTAGTTCTACTTTTAGTTTTTTAAGGCACCGCCATAATGTTCTCAATAGTGGCTGTACCATTTCACATTCCCACCAACACTTTTCTCCACACCCTCTCCAGCATTTACTGTTTGTATTTTTTTTTTTTTCCTGTGGTACACAGGCCTCTCACTGTTGTGGCCTCGTCTGTTGCGGAGCACAGGCTCTGGACGCGCAGGCTCAGCGGCCATGGCTCATGGGCCCAGCTGCTCCGTGGCATGTGAGATCTTCCCAGACTGGGGCATGAACTTGTGTCCCCTGCATCAGCAGGAGGACTCTCAACCACTGCACCACCAGCAAAGCCCTGTTTGTAGATTTTTTTATGATGACCATTCTGACTGGTGTAAGGTGATACCTTGTTGTAGTTTTGATTTGCATTTCTCTGATAATTAGTGATGTTGAGCATCTTTTCATGTGATTTTTGTCCATCTGTATTGCTTCTTCGGAGAAATGTCTACTTAGATCTTCTGCCCATTTTTTAACTGGTTATTTGGTTTTTTTGATATTGTGCTGCATGAGCTGGTTGTATATTTTGGAGATTTATCCCTTGTTGGCTCCTTCTTTTGCAAATATTTTCTCCTATTCTGAGGGTTGCCTTTTTGTTTTGTTTATGGTTTCCTTTGCTGGGCAAAAGCTTTTAAGTTTAATTATATCCCATTTGTTTATTTTTGTTTAATTTTCATTACTCTAGGGGGTGGATCAAAAAAGATCTTGCTGTGATTTATGTCAAAGAGTGTTTTACCTATGCTTTCCTCTAAGAGTTTTAGTGTCAGACCTTACATTTAGGTCTTTAATCCATTTTGAGTTTATTTTTGTGTATGGTGTTAGTCAGTGTTCTAATTTTATTCTTTTACATGTAGCTGTCCAGTTTTCTCAGCATCACTTATTGAAGAGACAGTCTTTTCTCCATTGTATATTCTTCCCTCCTTTGTCATAGATTAGGTAACTATAGATGCGTAGGTTTATCTCTGGGCTTTCTATCCCATTCCATTGATCTATATTTCTGCTTTTGTGCCAGTATCATACTGTCTTGATTACTGTAGCTTTGTAGTATAGTCTGAAGTCAAGGAGCCTGGTTCCTCCAGCTCTGTTTTTCTTTCTCAAGATTGCTTTGGCTATTCAGGGTCTTTTGTGTTTCTGTACAAACTGTAAAATATTTTTTTTCTAATTCTGTGAAATATGCTATGAGTAATTTGATAGGAATTGCATTGAATCTGTAGATTGCTTTGGGTAGTACAACCATTCTGAAAATATTGATTCTTCCAATCCAAGAACATAGTATATCTCTCCATATGTTTGTGTCATCTTTGATTTCTTTTATCAGTAGCTTATAGTTTTCTGAGTACAGGTCTTTTGTCTCCTTTGTTAGCTTTATTCCTAGGTATTTTATTCTTATTGTGGTGGTAAATGGGAGTGTTTCCTTAATTTCTCTTTCTGATCTTTTGTTGTTAGTGACTAGGAATTCAAGACATTTCTGTGCATCAATTTTGCATCCTGCTACTTTACCAAATTCATTGATGAGCTCTAGTAATTTTCTGGTGGCATATTTAGGATTCTCTATGTATAGTATCACGTCATCTGTAAGCAGTGACAGTTTACTTCTTTTCCAATTTGGACTACTTTTATTTCTTTTTCTTCTCTGACTGCTGTGGCTAGGACTTTCAAAACTATGTTGAATAACAGTGGCAAGAGTGGATATCCTTGTTTTGTTCCTGATCTTGAAGGAAATGTTTCAGTTTTTCACCATTGAGAATGATGTTTGCTGTAGGTTTGTCATATATGGCCTTTATTATGTTGAAATAGCTTCCATCTATGTCCACTTTCTGGTGAGTTTTTGTCATAAACGGGTGTTGAATTTTATCAAAACTCTTTCTGCATCTGTTGAGATGATCATATGTTTTTATTCTTTAATTTATTAATATGGTGTATCACATTGATTGTGTATAGTGAAGAATTTTTGCATCTCTAGGATAAATCCCACTTGATCATGATGTATGATCCTTTTAATGTGTTGTTGGATTCTATTTGCTGGTAATTTGTTGAAGACTTTTATGTCTATGTTCATCAGTGATATTGGCCTGTAGTTTTCTTTTTTGTGTGATACCTTTTCCTAGTTTTGGTAGTCAGATGATGGTGGCATTGTAGAATGAGCTTGGCAGTTTTCCTTCCTCTGAAATTTTTTGGAGGAGTTTCAGATGGATAGGTGTTAGCTCTTCTCTAAATATTTGGTAGAATTCACCTGTGAAGCCATCTGGTCCTGGACTTTGTTTATTGGAAGATTTTAAATCACAATTTCAATTTCAGTACTTGTGATTAGTCTGTTCATATTTTCTATTTCTTCCTGGTTCAGTCTTGGAAGGTTGTGCCTTTATAAGAATTTGTCCATCTCTTCCAGGTTGTACATTTTATTGGCATACAAGTTGCTTATAGTAGTCTCTATGATCCTCTGTATTTCTGAGATGTCAGTTTTAACTTCTCCCTTTTCATTTCTAATTCTATATAGTACTAATAGGCTATATAGTACTACAATATGGTATTATAGTACACTATAATATATTTATAATACTTTTCACACAAATAATTCTTAAAAACAAACAAACACAAAAAATACAGGAAACTTTTTTAGTCTTCCAGTACAGTACCTTGAAAAGTACAGTAGTACAGTACAACAGCTGGCATCCAGGGGCTGGCATCAAGTGAACAGGCAAGAAGAGTTACTGCTTCGAGGAGGGAGAGGAGGTGGGAGATGCTAGCACTGAAGGATAATCAGCAATAGGAGATAGAACGCAAACAGAAATTTCATGCATGCCTGACGTTGATGGAACACATTTTGGCATCTTTGAAATTTTGCAAATTAAAGGTTGGTATGTAGGGGGCTTACTGTATTGCTATATACTTTCCTCTTAGAACTACTTTTGCTGCATCCCATAGATTTTGGGTCATCATGTTTTCATTATCATTTGTTTCTAGACATTTTTTAATTTCCTCTTTTTTTAGCTATCCATTGCTTATTTAGTAGCATATTGTTTACCCTCCATGTGTTTGTGTTATTTACATTTTTTTCTCTGTAATTTATTTCTAATCACATAGCATTGTGGTTGGAAAAGATGTTTGATATTATTTTGATTTTCTTAAATTTACCAAGGCTTGATTTGTGACCCAAGATGTGATCTATCCTGGAGAATGTTCCATGAGTGCTTGAGAGGAAAGTGTATTTTGTTGCTTTTGGAGGAATGTCCTAAAAGCATCAATTAATTCTGTCTGGTCTAATGTGTCATTTAATGCTTGTGTTCCCTTATTAATTTTCTGTTTGGATGATATGTACATTGGTGTAAGTGAGGTTTTAAAGTCCCCCACTATTACTGTCACTGTTGCCACTGTTACTGTCAATTTCTCCTTTTATGCCTTATGTATTGAGGTACTCCTATGTTGGGTGCATAAATAGTTACAATTGTTATATCTTCTTCTTGGATTGATCCCTTGATCATTATGTAGTGCCCTTCTTTGTCTCTTGTAATAGTCTTTATTTTATAGTCTATTTTATCTGATAGGAGAATTGCCACTCCACCTTCCTTTTGATTTCCATTTGCAAGGAATAGCTTTCTCCATCCCCTCATTTTCAGTCTGTATGTTTCCCTAGGTCTGAAGTGGGTCTCTTGTAGACAGCACATATACAGGTCTCCTTTTTGTATTCACTCAGCCAGTCTATGTCTTTTTTTTTTTTTGCCGTACGCAGCCCTCTCACTGTCGTGGCCTCTCCCGTTGCTGAGCACAGGCTCTGGACGTGCAGGCTCAGTGGCCATGGTTCACGGGCCCAGCCGCTCTGTGACATGTGGGATCCTCCCGGACCGGGGCATGAACCTGTGTCCCCTTCATTGGCAGGAGGACTCTCAACCACTGCGCCACCAGGGAAGCCCCCAGTCTATGTCTTTTGGTTGGAACATTTATTCCATTTATAATTCATTTAAAGTAATTATTGATATGTATATACTTATTGCCATTTTCTTAATTGTTTTGGATTTGTTTTAGTAGCTCTTTTTTCTTCCTTTCCTCTTCCATTCTATTCTCGTGTTTCTTGCCTAGAAAAGTTCCTTTAGCATTCGTCATAAAACTGGTTTGGTGGTGATGAATTCTCTTAGCTTTTAATTGTCTGTAAAGCTTTTGTGTTCTCCATCAAATCCGAATGAGATCCTTGCTGGGTAGAGTATTCTTGGTTGTAGGTTTACCCTTTCATCATTTTAAATATATCCTGTCATTCCTTTCTGGCCTGCAGAGTTTCTGCTGAAAAATCAGCTGATAACCTTATGGGGGTTCCCTTGTATGTTATTTGTTGCTTTTAATTTTTTTTCTTTGTATTTAATTTTTGTCATTTTGATTAATATGTGTCTCATGTATTCGTTCTTGGGTTTATCCTGTATGGGACTCTCTGCACTTCTTGGATTTGGTTGACTATTTCCTTTCCCATGTTAAGGAAGTTTTTGGCTATGGATCCTTCACATATTTTCTCAGGCCCTTTCTATTTTTCTTCCTCTTCTGGGACCTGATTTTTTTGCCCTTGCTCTAAGTTCATTCTTTTGTATTATTCAGTATAGTATTCAGTGTTATGTATATAATGCATATTTTTCTTTTTAAATAAACATTTACCTATTGAAGGACATGTGTTTTCAATTTGGGGCTATTAATAATAAAGCTGATATAAACATTTATGTATAAGTATTGGGGTGAACATAAGTTTTTATTTTTCTCAGAAAAATATCTTAAGAGTGTAATTGTTAGGTTGTATGATAATTACATTTTTAGTGTTAGACTACCAAACTGTTATCCAAAGTGTTTGTGCTATTTTACATTCCAAGCAGCAATGTATAAGTTTCTCCACATGCCTGCCATCATTTGGTGTTATTATTTTTTTAATTTTAGCCATTTTGTAGGCATGTAGTGAGTGATATCACATTTTCCTTTTAATTTGCATTTCCTAAGTGGCAAGGATGTTGAATATCTTTTCATATACTTATTTGCCACCTATATATCCTTTTTAGTTAAGTGTCCAATGATTACTTTTTAAAATTTTTATCATATATTTGAGTACAGTTGATTAACAATGTTGTGTTAGTTTTAGGTGTACAATAAAGTGGTTCAGTTATACATATACGTGTATCTATATTTCTTTTGTTAATTGACATTTTGAAAATCTTCTTTTTTAAAATATCTGTTTAATTTTCTCCCTATTTTTTCTATTGGATTTTCAGTATTTTTTTCTTTTTGATTTAAAGGAGTTATTTATGTATTCTGATTTTGAGCCATTTTTGGATACATATGTTGAAGCTACTGTAATGGTGCTTAATAATAAATGGGAAATCTTAATTTTAATGAAATCTGAGTTATCCAAAGTTTCTTTTATAATTAGCATTTTTTGATCCTGCTTAAGAAATCTCTGACTACCTCAAGATCATAAAAATCACTTCCTACATTTTTCCCAAAAGTTTTTGTTGTCACTTTTTAATTTTCTTGAAGATTATGTCTTTGATTGGTACTATTCCTTCCTAAGATATTTGGAGAATTCAACAGAGAAGTCATCTGTGCTTGAGGTTTTCTTCATGAATATGTTTTAAATCAAGGGTCAAATTTCTTCCTTCCTTCCTTCCTTCCTTCCTTCCTTCCTTCCTTCCTTCCTTTCTTTCTTTCTTTCCTTCTTTCTTTCTTTCTTTCTTTCTTTCTTTTCTTTCTTTTTCTTTAACTGAGGTATGGTTGTTTACAATGCTGTGTTAGTTTCTTCTGTACAGCAAAGTGAATCAGCTATGCATATACATATATCCCCTCATTTTTGGATTTCCTTCCCATTTAGATCACCACCGAGCATTGAGTTCCCCATGCTATAGAGCAAGTTCTAATTAGTTATATATTTTATACATTCAAATTCCTTAAATAGTAAAAAACTATTCATAATTTCTATTACTTTTTCTGTTAGCTCTGGTAATTTCTATTTTATTTAAATTTTACCTAATTTTTCATGTAACATTTGTAATATTTTCTTTTTTTTCTTTTGGTGTCTAAAGATCTGAAGTGATGTTCCTTTTTCATGTCTGTTAATAGTAATTTGTATTTCTCTCCTTTCTTTTTTTTTTTTTTTTGCAGTACGAGGGCCTCTCACTGTTGTGGCCTCTCCTGTTGCGGAGCACAGGCTCCAGATGCGCAGGCTCAGTGGCCATGGCTCACGGACCTAGCCACTCCACAGCATGTGGGATCTTCCCGGACTGGGGCACGAACCCGTGTCCCCTGTATCGGCAGGTGGACTCTCAACCACTGCGCCACCAGGGAAGCCCCTCTCTCTCCTTTCTTTATCAGAATTGATAGTTTGTCAATTTTATTTACCTTACAAGGAAATATTTGAGTATGTTGTTTTCTGTCATATTCCAATTCATTAATTTATCTTATCTTACATTATTTATTTATTTTATCTTTATTATTTCCTTCCTTCTATTTTGCATAGATTGATTTACTGTTCTTTTTAAGATTAGTGTAATAGAGCTTAAATCATTGACTTTCTGTCTTTTTAAAATAATGTAAACACATAAAGCTAATAATTTCCCTCAAAGAACTGCTTTCATTATATTCCACAACTATTAATATTATATATATATATATATATATATATATATATATATAATAAACAGCTTCATTATTCAGTTCAAAAATTTTAACATAAAAATTTTCCTTTGGGCTTCCCTGGTGGTGCAGTGGTTGAGAGTCCGCCTGCTGATGCAGGGGACACAAGTTCATGCCCTGGTCCAGGAAGATCCCACATGCCATGGAGTGGCTGGGTCTGTGAGCCATGGCAACTGAGCCTGCATGTCCGGAGCCTGTGCTCTGCAATGGGAGAGGCCACAACAGTGAGAGGCCTGCATACAGCAAAATAAACAAACAAAACAAAACACAGATTTCCTTCAATCATTATTTATTTCTAAGTATATTGTTTAATTTTCATGTAACTGGATATTTTTTCTGAGTATTTTATGTTATTGAATCAAGTTTAATTCCATGTGGCTATAAAATGTATTCTAAATGATATCAATCTTTTAAAATATGTTGAGGGAGGACCTTTGTCATGGGGTAGCAGTAAGATGTGGAGATCACCTTCCTCCCCACAAACATATAAAAAATACATCTACATGTGGAACAACTCCTACAGAACACCTATTGAATGCTGGCAGACCTCAGACCCCAAAAGGCAAGAAACTCCCCATGGACCTGGCCGTGTGGCTGACACGGTCTTGGTTCTCTGGCCAGGTGTCAGGCTGGAGCTTCTGAAGTGGAAGAGGGGAGTTCAGGACATTGGACCACCAGATACATCCCAGCCCAATCTAATATCAATCAGCAGGGGCTCTCCCAGAGATCTCCATCTCAATTCTAAGACCCAGCTCCACTCAACGACCAGAAAGCTCCAGTGCTGGACACCCCAAGCCAAACAACTAGCGAGACAGGAACAAAACCCAACCCTTTAGCAGAGAGGCTGCCTAAAATCATAATAAGGTCACAGATACCTCAAAGCACAGCACTGAATGAGGTCCTGCCCACCAAAAAGACAAGATCCAGCCTTATCCACCAGAACACAGGAACCAGTCCCCTCGACCATGAAGCCTACACAACCCACTGAACCAACCTTGCCCACTGAGGGCAGACACCATAAACAACAGGAATTATGAACCTGCAGCCTGAAAAAAGGAGACCCCAAACACAATAAGTTAAGCAAAATCAGAAGACAGAGAAATACACACCAGATGAAGGAGCAAAGTAAAAACCTACCAGACCAAATGAAGAAGAAATAGGAGGTCTACCTGAAAAAGAATTCAGAGTAATTATAGTAAAGATGATCCAAAATCTTGTAAATAGAATGGAGCAAATATAAGAAATGTTTAAAAAGGACCTAGAAGAACTAAAGAGCAAAAAAAAAAAAAAAAAATGATGAACAACACATTAAATGAAATTAAAAATTCTCTAGAAGGAATCAATAGCAGAATAACTGAGGTAGAAGAACAGATAAGTGACCTGGAAGATAAAAGAGTGGAATTAACTACCACAGAGCAGAATAAAGAAAAAAATATGAAAGGAATTGAGGAGAGTTTCAGAGACCTGTGGGACAACATAAATCGTACTAACACTCAAATAGAGGCTAAACAATACACTACTAAATTACCAGGAGATCACTGAAGAAATCAAAGAGGAAATCAAACAATACCTAGAAACAAATGAAAATGAAAACAAGATGCCCCAAAACCTATGGGATGCAGAAAAAACAGTTCTAAGAGGAAAGTTTATAGCAATACAATCCTATCTCAAGAAACAAGATTCCTAGTGTGTGGAAACCTTTCTTAAAGGTCGTATAGAACCTAGGGGTAAGATGGGAATAAAGACACACACCTACTAGAGAATGGACTTGAGGATATGGGGAGGGGGAAGGGTAAGCTGTGACAAATTGAGAGAGTGGCATGGACATGTATACACTACTAAACGTAAAATAGATAGCTAGTGGGAAGCAGCTCATAGCACAGGGAGATCAGCTCGGTGGTTTGTGACCACCTAGAGTGGTGGGATAGGGAGGATGGGAGAGAGGTAGATGGAAGAGGGAAGAGACATGGGAACATTGTATATGTATAACTGATTCACTTTGTTATAAAGCAGAAAGTAACACACCATTGTAAAGCAATTATACTCCAATAAAGATGTTAAAAAAAAAAGAAACAAAATAAATAAATAAATAGCCAAAAAAAAAAGAGAAACAAGAAAAATCTCACATAAACAACCTATCTTTACACCTAAAGCAATTAGAGAAAGAAGAAGAAAGAAACCCCAAAGTTAGGAGAAGGAAACAAAACATAAAAATCAGATCAGAAATAAATGAAAAAGAAATGAAGGAAATGACAGCAAAGATCAATAAAACTAAGAGCTGCATCTTTGAGAATAGAAAGAAAATTGATAAACTATTAGCCAGACTCCTCAAGAAAAAAAGGGAGAAGACTCAAATCAATAGAATTAGAAATGAAAAAGGAGAAGTAACAACAGACACTGCAGAAATACAAAAGATCATGAGAGATTACTCCAAGTAACTATAGGCCAATAAAATTGATGACCTGGAAGAAATGGAAAGATTTTTACACATGTACAAACTTCGGAGATGGAATCAGGAAGAAATAGAAAATATAAACAGACTAATCACGAGCACTGAAATTAAACATCTTCCAAAAAAAAAAGCTCAGGACCAGATGGCTTCACAGGTGAATTCTATCAAATATATAAGAAGTGCTAACACCTATCCTTCTCAAACTCTTCCAAAATATAGCAGAGGGAGGAATACTCCCAAACTCATTCTACGAGGCCACCATCACCCTGATATCAAAACCAGGCAAAGATGTTGCAAAAAAATAAAACTACAGGCCAATATCACTGATGAACATAGATGCAAAAGTTCTCAAAAAGACACTAGCAAACAGAATCCAAAAAGACATTAAAAGGATCATACACAATGATCAAGTGGGGTTATCCCAGGAATTCAAGGATTCTTCAATATACGCAAATCAATCAATGGGATACACCATATTAACAAACTGAAGGATAAAAACCATATGATAATCTCAATAGATGGAGAAAAAGCTTTTGAAAATATTCAACACTCATCTATGATAAAAACTCTCCAGAAAGTAGGCATAAAGGGAACTTACCTGAACATAATAAAGGCCATATAACAAAAATCACAGCCAACATTGCTCTCAATGTTGAAAACCTGAAATCATTTCCACTAAGATCAGGAACAAGACAAGGTTGCTCACTCTCACCACTGTTATTCAACATAGTTTTTGAAGTTTTAGCCACAGCAGTCAGAGAAGAAAAGGAAATAAAAGGAATCCAAATAAGAAAAGAAGTAAAACTGTCACTGTTTGCAGATGACATGATACTGTACATAGAGAATCCTAAAGATGCTACTGGAAAACCACTGGAGCTAATCAATGAATTTGGTAAAGCAGGAGGTTGCAAAATTAATGCACATAAATCTCTTGCAAAATTAATGCACATAAAATCTTGCATTCCTATACAATAATGATGAAAAATCTGAAAGAGAAATTAAGGGAACACTCCCAGTTACCACTGCAACAAAAAGAATAAACTACCTAGGAATAAACCTACTTAAGGAGACAAAAGACCTGTATGCAGATAACTATGAGACACTGATGAAATAAATTAAAGATGATACAAACAGTTGGAAAATACACCATGTTCTTGGATTGGAAGAATCAACATTGTGACAATGACTATACTACCCAAAGCAATCTACAGATTCAATGCAATCCCCATCAAACTACCAATGGCATTTTTTACAGAACTAGAACAAAACATTTCACATTTCGTATGGAAATACAAAAGAGCCCGAATAGCATAAGCAATCCTGAGAAAGAAAAACAGAGCTGGAGGAATCAGGCTCCCTGACTTCAGACTACACTACAAAGCTACAGTAATCAATGTAGTATGGTACTGGCAGAGAAACAGAAATATAGATCAATGGAACTGGATAGAAAGCCCAGAGATATACCCACACACATATGGTCACCTTTTCTTTGATAAAGGAGGCAAAAATATACAATGGAGAAAAGACAGCCTCTTCAATAAGTGGTGCTGGGAAAACTGGATAGCTAAATGTAAAAGAATGAAATTAGAACACTCCTCAATACCATACACAAAAATAAACTGAAAATGGGTTAAAGACCTAAATGTAAGGCCAGACACCATAAAACTGTTAGCCAAAAACATAGGCAGAACACTCTATGACATTAATCACAGCAAGATCCTTTTTGACCCACCTCCTAGAGAAATGGAAATAAAAACAAATATAAACAAATGGGACCTAATGAAACTTCAAAGCTTTTGCACAGCAAAGGAAAGCTTAAACAAGACGAAAAGACAACCCTCAGAATGGGAGAAAATATTTGCATACAAATCAACTGACAAAGGAATAATCTCCAAAATATACAAGCAGCACATGCAGCTTGATATGAAAAACACAAACAACCCAGTCTAAAAATGGGCAGAAGACATAAATAGACATTTCTCCAAAGAAGATATACAGTTTGCCAACAAACATATGAAAGGATACTCAACATCACTAATCAATAGAGAAATGCAAATCAAAGCTACAATGAGGTATCACCTCACTCTGGTCACAATGGCCATCAATAAAAATCTACAACCAATAAATGTTGGAGAGGGTGTGGAGAAAAAGGAACCCCTCTGCACTGTTGTTGGGAATGTAAATTGATACAACCACTATGGAGAACAGTATGGAGGTTCGTTAAAAAACTAAAAGTAGAACTACAATACCACCCATCAATCCCACTACTGGGCGCATACCCTGAGAAAAACATAATTCAAAAAGAGTCATGTACCACAGTGTTCATTGCAGCACTATTTACAATCTCCAGGACATGGAAGCAACCTTAGTGTCCATTGAGAGATGAATGGATAAAGAAGACGTGGCACATAAATACAGTGGAATATTACTCAGTCATAAAAGAAATGAAATTGATTTGTTTGTAGTGAGGTTGTTGGAGCTAGAGTTTTTCATACAGAGTGAAGTAAGACAGAAAGAATAAACAAATACCATGTGCTAACACATATATATGGAATAAAAAAAAATGGTTCTGAAGAACCTAGTGTCAGGACAGGAATAAAGATACATACATAGAGAATGGCCTTGAGGACATGGGGAAGGGGAAGGGTACGCTGGGATGAAGTGAGAGTGTGGCATTGATATATATACACTACCAAATATAAAATAGATAGCTAGTGAGAAGCAGCTGCATAGTACAGGGAGATCAGGTCGGTGCTTTGTGACCACCTAGAGGGGTGGGATAGGGAGGGTGGGAGGGAGATGCAAGAGGGAAAGGTGGGGATATGGGGATATATGTATACGTATAGCTGATTCACTTTATTATACAACAGAAACTAACACACACCATTGTAAAGCAATTATACTCCAATAAAGGTGAGGTGGGGATATGGGGATATATGTATACGTATAGCTGATTCACTTTATTATACAACAGAAACTAACACACACCATTGTAAAGCAATTATACTCCAATAAAGGTGTTAAAAAACGATAAAATAAAATATGTTGAGGTTTTCATAATGGCAAAGTAATAATCTTGGTATGAAATGGAAACATCTAGAATTTTAAAATATGTTTGTTTCATTAATACATAAAAATGTACCGAAGTTGTATAATAAGGGACATAAAAGAGTAAAAAAAGGTGAGATTCAGAATGATTGTTACCTTTTATTGGGGGAGAGAATTGTATGTAAGGAATAGAACATATAATTGTGGTTATATTCTAACCATATGGTTAGAAGCAGATTGTTTTAATATTCCTACCTTCTGGTTTGAATTGTGGATTCTTGTTTCTTAATAAATATTTAGAGTAACCAATCATTATGTTTATAAAAATCCATGTTTTTACTATTCAGAACTATTTCAAACATACAAAAAGGGCTGGAAATAACATAGCATAACTCCCCTAAATACACTGGATTAAATTATGTTAGCATTTTTCTTTGTTTCAGATCAGAATTTTCTGTATGTATATTTAAAGAAATACTGTGTTACGGGTATTGTTAAAGGCTTTTAACACATTCTTTTCTTCTCCTTATTGCCCACTACCTCAAAATGGGGTGTCTCATTCCATGCAAGGTTGAATACTTTCACTACATTTTCATAGAGTGATAAATGATATCTTCAATTTTTTGTGATCTTAAATTTTGAAAAAAAATAGCGTTATATTTTGAAACACATTGAAGAAGATATATTTTAACTGCTGTATAGTAATCTGTTATATTTAAAAATCATAGTTTGTTTATCCATTCCTCAAGTTTTTCATTATTATGAATAGTAAATATTTATTTTGTATGTCCTTTTGGGTACATATTTGTATCTCTAAGGATGTAACTAGTAGTGGAATTTTACTAGATTATTGTTAAGAATGCTCTTCAAAAGATTTTAACAAGTTACACGGTTAACAGCAATGAATGGTTAGTATCATTTCTTACATCCTTGCAACATTTGATGCTCATTGCTTTTTTGGAATAAATTTACATTTCTCTGAAATCCAGATAAATTAAATTTCTTTTAAAATGTTGGGGTTTTTTTTTTTTGCAAATTGCTTGTCTGTACTTTTTGCCTTATTTCTATGAGTTCACTTATCTTTTATTATTTATTTGTAGTGGTGTGTAAATACATACACACTTGAACAATCTGTTCACTAATCATTTGTAGGATTTATGTATTATAAATATATTATTCTAGGCTGAATATTAACTTTGTACTTTGGTTGATGAAGTCTTTTGTCATTCAAAAGTTTAAGATGTAACATAGGTAGATTTATCACTTTATATTTTGTCCTTTTCATGTCTTATTTAATAAATCCTTCGATACCTACATGTCATGAACATATTTTACTGGATTTTATGTTTAAAAAAATCAAGTTTTTTTCCACTTATAACTTCTAAATGTACTTTGGATTTATTTTGACACGTCATATGAAGCAAGATTTTTTTCCTTCCTCATACTGATAAACTGGTTGTCTTGTCACCATTTATATGAATACTTCATTATTTCCTTGCTGTTTTGTAATGTGGGCTCTGAAATATACCACACTTTCATATACACATATATCTGTCTCTGAGTTGGTTCCAATGGTCTATTTATCTTTACATGCAAATAATATAAAACCATAAAAATCATTATAGTTTTACAGTAATTTATACAAATATGGAAAATCCTGTATTTTTCTGCTTCTACAAATTTCTCTTCAAATTTATCTTGACCTTTTACTTTTCCAAATTAATTTAAGATCAACTTGTCAAAAAATTTCTTGGAAATGAGATCAATTTGGGGAGGAATTATTTTAATAATACAGAGTTTTTTCATCCATGAATGTGATGTGCCTTTCAATTTATTTAGGTTATCTTTAATGTATTTTAATAATGTTTTATAATTTCATCCATAAAGGTATAAAATAGTTCTTGTTAGAATTACTTCTAGTTACCATATTGCTTTTCTTTCTATTGTAAATGAAGGAATTAAAAAATAAAACAGTAATTGCTATTGGTTAAAAAATGGTATTGATTTTTTTTTCTTAATCTGTTATCCACCAGCTCTCTATTCTGTTCTACTGATCTTTCTGTCTATTTTCTTGCCAATATCACACTCTTTATTACAGTTGCTTTATAGTAAGTCTTGAAACCAGGTAGTGTCAATCCTCCAACTTTGTTCTTCATCTTCAATGTTGGCTATTCTGGGTCTTTTGTCTCTCCATATAAATTTAGAATCACTTTGTCAATATGTACAAATTAATTTGCTAGGATTTTGACTGGGTCTGTGTTCAATATATAGATAAAGTTGGGAAAACTGTTTTCTTGATGGTATTGAGTATTGGTTTCCATGAACAATCTGTCCATTTATTTAGTTCTTTTTTGATTTCTCTCATCAGAGTTTTGTAGTTTCCCTCAAATAGATCTATTACATATTTTGTTAGATTTATACCTAAATATTTCCTTTTTAGGGGTGCTAAAGTAAATGGTAATCATTTTAAATTTCAAATTCCACTTGTTCATTGCTAGTATATAGAAAAGTGTTAACTTTTGTATATTAACCTTGTAAATCCTGCAACATTGCTATAATTGCTTACTAGTTCTGACAGTTTTTTGTTGATTCTTTTCATATTTTCTACATAAGTGCTCATGTCACTTGAGAATCAAGACAGTTTTATTTTTTCCTTGACTGTATATCTTTTATTTACTTTCCTTGTCTTATTGCATTAGCTAGGAATTCCAGTACAATATTAAAAACCAGTGATGAGAGGGGACATCCTTACCTCTTCCTGATCTCAGTGAGAAAGTTTCTAGTTCACCATTACGTATGATATTAGCTGTAGGTTTTTTGTAGATGTTTTTATCAAGTTGAAGAAGTTTCTGTCCATTCTTAGTTTGCTAAGAATTTTATCATAAATATGTGTTGGATTTTGTTAAAATGCTTTTTATGCATCTATTGATATGATCATATGATTTTTCTTCTTTAGCCAGTTGATGTGAAAGAATATATTAATTGCTTTTTGAATGTTGAACTGTACTTGCATACTAGGGATAAACCCCACTTGGTCATGGTATATAATTCCTTTTATACATTGTTGGATTTGACTTGCTAGTGTTTTATTGAACATTTTTGCATCTATACTCATAAGATATGTTAGTTTGTGGTTTTCTTTTCTTATAATGTCTTTGTCTGGGCATGGTATTAGGGTAATGTTGGCTTCATAGAATGAATTAGGAAGTATTCTTTCTGTTTCTATCTTCTGGAAGAGATTGTAGAGACTTGCTATAATATCTTTCTTAAATGTTTGCTAGAACTCACCAATGAATGCTTATGTCTCCTTCCTCTCCTGCCTATTTAAATCTGTTTTCTCTGCCTGAAATGCACATCTTCATCTATTATATCTAGAAAACTATGACTTCACCTTTTAAAAAATTTTCTCTGGGAAAAGTTTACCATATTTCTATTTGTCTCCCCAAAGCCCTTGGGTCTGTACTACATTTTTTTTTACTATCTTTCACTTTGCCCTGTCTTTCTTTTTATAAGTCTGTCCACTGTATGAGGCACAATATCCAACACCTTCCTTTCCTCTACCTTTGAAGGCATGCCCACAGGTCCTTTTTAGTGCAAAAGCTTTATTGCTTCTCACTGAGTAACAAAAATAATTAAATATGATTTAATTCTTTTATTATTCTTAGAGTAATAATCTCTGGTCTATGTTTCTCACTTCTCCTTTGAGTTTTAAATTTATAAAACAACCTATTGAATAGGTTATAATGTGGTAATAAATAACACCCAAATATCAGTGGCTTATCATAGCAAAATTTATATCTTCTTCATGCTACATTTTCATCATGGTCACTCAGGGACCCAGACTAATGAAACAGCAACCATTTTCAACACTGCTGGTGGTGGTGTTGCAGGAAAAAGCAACTTAGGGTGGGGAGGGAGTGTGTGTGGATCTTGCTCTATGTGCCCTGAAGAGACACATACCTTCCTTTTAGAATTCATTTGCCAAACCTAGTCACATGACCCTACCCAATAACAAAAGGATCAGGACATGGTGAAAAACTGGAAATATTTGAGGGAACAGTACTAATGCCTACCACAGTGAACAAAATCTTCTTTATATTTCTTAGGGAGAGGTCCACAACTCTAATTGTTCCAACTCTTTACCAAATTTAGGGGAAAAGCCTGCCAACCTGCTCCTTTTCTTCACAGCATGACAAAAGCTTGTTGAGAATGTTGGGATAAAACAATACATGTCTTCGTGTTTTAAAAGGACAGTTTTCACCTCTAAGAATATTAGTGTGAGAGATACTTATCTCAGGGTCTCTGATTCACACAGAAATGATTCTTTTTACGCATCTGGATTCTAATCTTAACTTTAATTAGCTCTGTAGCCTAGAATTAATAATAATGATAATGATTAAACTTGACAGTAATTTGGTGATTACTATATTCCAAGTCTAAGAAGTCTGTATGCATTAATTTATGTAATTCTCACATCTGTCTGAAGTAGATAGTATTAGTAACCCCATTTTACAGGTGAGGAAAATAAAGCATCAGAGTTAGAAACTTTCCCCAAATTCTCATAGCTAGTAAGTCAAGGAGTTAGGTTTCTATTTTGAGCAATCTGACTTAACTACTAAAATAGTCCAGTTTTATGTTTTCCAGTTTCTTAACCATGCCACTTGATATGCCAACTTTATTTTATTTTGTTTTATTTTATTTTATTTTATGTTCATTAGTAGATTAGTAGATTAGTATTTGTGGTATATACCAGGATGGCCATCCTGAGTCAGTGACAAAGTTTACTAATTTTCCTCCTTGCTCTCAAATATATTATGTTTTAGTCTACCTTTAGGTGTTTTTGAAACATTTGGTAGTCTTAGCTACATTGAACTAATAGTACTGATAAAATGTCATGGGTCATGACATTGCCTCTCCACAAATATCCTAAAGCATGTCATCTGTTCCATTTTCAATTTATCAGTCATGGTCCAGCCAGAAAAAAAGAACCTCTTTAGGCATTTTATACAGAGGGAATTTATTAAAAGAATTGGTTCAATGTGAGAGAGGAAAGTAATCAAATAGGGAATAGTGAGGTAATCCAGAGACCAGTAACAGCTGAAAGTCATTTCTGCCCCTGGAGCTGGAAAGACAGTAGGAGGAAGTTTGTTTCCAGAATCCAAAGGGCAGGACAATTTAGTAAGAATTAGACCATGATGGGGAGCTGCTAGAGACCTGGGACCTCGGAAGGAGGAGATTCTAGTGGTAGCTTGAGTCAAGGGGGAAACATCTTTCTGCTAGTGATGACAAGAGAGGAAAAAATATCCTGGCTTTCTCCCATCTTCTCTTGGCTATTCACTTGGCCAAAAATTTCCAGATGCCAAAGAAGCCTAAGAAATCAGGTACCTTCCAACCCAGAGGATACTGGGGAAGGGCAGATAATGGATTTGAGAACAAATGAACAAATGATTGCCACACTAAACATCTCTGTAATTCTCACTGAAAGAAAGGGATATTTCAATTTAGTATTACTCAGTCTGTGCCATTTAAAAATTATCTCTAAAATTTCTCTCTTAAACATATGCTATGTGATACAATCAGCTTAAATGAATTTTTCTCTTTAAAGTGAATGATTTGATATCATACACAGTCATACTCAATAAGTTTTACTAATTATTTAAAGGTTATAATTTCACATAGCAGGCAAAAGTTAATTATTTATGGCCTATCATATATAATCCTTTCCAGCCCTCTTACCATTCTAGTTGCCTGAAATTACAATATTTTATCTCAGGATTACTCACTGTGCTCTCCAGTGAAGCCCCAGGAATAACAAGTTTTCAAATGACATGTAGGATTATGATCCTTAAGGACAAAGCAAAGATCTACAACTATGTCTATGTGACATAAATTTACCTTGTTGAAAAGGGAGAATAAAATCTACTAAACTGTTATGGTCAGTCATATAGAACAGCACTTCCCATACTGTGTTTCAGACACAAATCATGCAAGATGCTCTGTGGAAGAAAACAAACTGTAGCAAAATAAATTTGAGAAGATCTCACAATTTATCCCCCTCCAGGAAAGTCACAATGTTTTTTTTTGTTTGTTTGTTTGTTTGTTTTTTGTTTTTTGCGGTATGTGGACCTCTCACTGTTGTGGCCTCTCCCGTTGCGGAGCACAGGCTCCGGGCACGCAGGCTCAGCGGCCATGGCTCACGGGCCCAGCCACTCCATGGCATGTGGGATCTTCCTGGACCGGGGCACGAACCCGTGTCCCCTGCATCAGCAGGCGGACTCTCAACCACTGCGCCACCAGGGAAGCCCAGTCACAATGTTTAATAATGGGTTGGTAACAAAAAATTGTTTAATCCAGCATTCCGAAACTAATATGTTTTAAAAGAGTCAGGCTGCCACCATCATCCAGGTAGAGGTAATAGATGTCTGAATTAAGACTGTGATCACAGCGGTGATATGATACATGAAAGAGACAATGTAGACATTGAATTGATAAGGATTGCCTTAAAATTGGACTGGGAATGGTATTAAATTGAAAGAAGTCACAAGAAGCCAGCACTTTCAATGTTCAAAAGAATAGTTGTGTCAGCACACACGAGATGTATAAGGATTTTTGTTTTTTGACTGAGTTGGGTCTTTGTTGCTGCATGTGGGCTTTCTCTAGTTGGAGAGAGTGGGGGCTACTCTTTGTTGCAGTGCACAGGCTTCCCATTGTGGTGGTTTCTCTTGTTGCAGAGCATGAGCTCTAGGTGTGAAGGCCTCAGTAGTTGTGGCTCATGGGCTCTAGAGCACAGGCTCAGTAGTTGTGGCGCATGGACTTAGTTGTTCTGTGGCATGTGGGATCTTCCTGGACCAGGGTTTGAACCCGTGTCCCCTGCATTGGCAGGCAGATTCTTAACCACTGTGCCACCAGGGAAGCCCAAGGATGTTTGTTGAATCATCATTTATAGTAGTAAAAATCTGAAAACAAAGATGCTTATCTATGATAATTATTAAATAATATATATTGAATATTATATAGAATATATGAATGTACATATATATGTATATACATACATATATCTGTATTTCAATATACATTCATATATTCTATATATACATATAGGATTACATCCTTATTAACAAGAATAAGTAATCTCTATACTAATAAACTTGAAAGAATTTAAAGGATGTTCAAGTGACAAAAGCAAGCATGTAGAATATGATCAAATTTTAGTATAAAAGGACAAAATTTTAGTATAAAAAGACAAAATATGAAAGTGTAAAAATGTTTATTTGTTATGGTAGACTCCATTGCTCTAACAAATTAACTCCAAAATAAAAGTGACAACGCAATAAATCTTGCTCTTGTTGAATCTTGCTCTTGTCATAGTCCAATGTGGATCAGCAGGAGTTCTTCATTCCTCTCCATTCAGGTGGCAGATGCAGAAAGAGGACAAAGTATGTGGAAGAATGATGTGCTTCTTTTTATGAGTCATGCCTGGCAGTGGTGCACATTACTTTCGCTAACATTCCTTTGGTCACACCCAACTGCAAGGGAGGCTGGAAAACAAAATCCAGGCATATGCCCAGGAGGGAGAGGTGAACAAAGAAGTTGATAAGCATTGGCAGTCTCTTCTTCAAAGAGTTATCATTAATACCTGGCCATTATGGGAGGGGGGTGAAAGACACAGGAATAATCAGGGGTGCTGATGAGATATCTTAAAGAAGAGACCAAGTAGGCAGTAGGAAATGCAAATGGATCATGGAAGAGAAGCAGGAACTGGAGTAAAGTATTGATCGGTCTGCCTGGGATAAAACACGTGCATACTGAAAAGGCTGCCATGGACCACAGACAATATATTCATTGACTTATATGAAAGGAAGTGGGAGAAGAAAACCAAAGCAAAAGGGCAAACTAGGCAGAGAAGTAGGAAGAGAACCAGAGTACCATAGTGCCATGGATGTGGAGTTTGATAAACTCAGGTTCTAAGCAACAGTGGCTGCAACAGGTGATATGTTTTATAAAAATTTGGGAATGAGCCATAGCTGAAGAACTCATCTCAGTAGCTAAGAGGAAGACATTAAGAAGAATTAGAATAGTTTTTATGAAGCACTGTGCATTTCCTCTTGACTCAACACTTCTCTCTCTCTCCAAGACTCTCTTTGCTTGACTGACTCTTTCTATGTGTCGCTTACATTCATACCTTCCAAGAGAGGAGTTGATTGATCCAGGTTGTTGATATATAATATAGAGGCTCTTGTGACAGAGGTATAGGACTGGGCTTCCTCAAGAGCTATTGGCAGAACTTCTAGTATAAATATGGTTGGTTAGCTCAGAATCTACTCCTTTCTTCCTCAAGGAATAAAACAGAACAAAGATGCACACACACACACATACACACACACACTTTGCTTTCAGTGAAACCAGGAGGCACATAAAATATGGGCACTCCAAATATTGTGTAATGATGGCCAGAAGTGTCTGAGAAGCAGAGCTGTGTGGGAAGTGATGTTGGAAGGGTGGGCTGGAAAAGCTCGGGCACTCAGGGTCCTGAGAGTTCAGGAAGAAATCACAGTACAGTCCTTTAGGAGAGAAGCCAAACCTGATAGTACAAGAGCTGAAACTTAAGCTGATGCTGCTATGAGAAGATCTAAGCTCAAACAGGGCTAAGGTCAGGTCGTAGTCAAGTGCACAGGTCAGGTGAAGAGCAAAGGGGCAGAAAGTATTACAGAGGAGACTATTAAACTTCAAATTATAGAGACTCCAGGTAAATAGCTTTGGAAGAACCCAGGAGATACAGTTGATCCTTGAACAACATAGGTTTGAACTAGCTGGGTCCATTTATACACTGATTTCTTTCAATAAATATATACTGCAGTACTGTGTGGTCCACAGTTTGTTGAATCTGTGGATGTGGAACCTTGGATTTGGAGGGCTGACTGTAAAGTTACATGCATATTTTCCACTGCATGGAGGTCAGCCCTTCTAACCTCCCCCTAACCCACCCCACATAGTTCAAGGATCAACTGTAATTATTTTGTGAGTCCTTCTTAAGGAACCTACTAAAAGGCCCCAAAACAAGAGATGACTGGAAAAAACTTGGCGAAAGACTGGTGGTAAACACTGAATATATATAAGGTTAGAATTAAGGGTAAAAAAGAAAACTCAATTTTGGAATAAGGAGGTGAGAAGTATAATAAGCTTTTTGATTGCTTCATTTTTATTCCAACTAGATCAGCTGCACATGTATTAGTTACAATTATTGTTCCAGGAAGACAAAAAGATTTAATGTGGAAAACAAAGGAACACTCTGAAACAAGATGTTTCACAAGTATCTCTCAGACTAATATTCTGGGGATTTATGTTTATTTTGCAAAGTGCCTTTCTCTCCTTAACTGGACTTGTGGTAACTTGT
>NW_006771948.1:0-639 GCF_000442215.2 Lipotes vexillifer
AGCTCTGGCTTGTTTTGTAATCATTTTATCTGGCCCATGAGTGGGAGAGAACTTCAAGAAAACTCTATCCTAATGAGAGGAAGACAGGAGTCAGGGAGAGGAGGGGTGGGTGGTGGGTGGAGACAGAGGCCTGGTGCCCAGGGTGCAGTGGAAGTCTCAGGAAGACCAGGCGGAGGGAGTCCGCCCAGAGTGATGCCCAGGGTCACAGAACTGTCAGAGCTACTGTTTGATAGTTCAAGTCCTGCTCTGAGGTGCTCTGTGTCAGCTCTGAGCGACATGTGAGCTGGGGGTGCTCAGCAATGAGGGCTATGTGCATGGTTGCTGTGTTCCCATCCCTGCCACTATACCAGCAAGTGTAGCTCTGTATCCTGGGAGGGGCCTGACCACGAGAACCCAATGGGCTGCAGGGTACCTGCCCAGGGATCCCCATATCCTGGGAGGGGCCTGACCAGGAGAGCCCTGTGGGCTGGGGTGGGGGTGGGGTCCCTGTCCAGGTGAGCTCCATATCCTGGGATTGGTATGACCAGAAGAGACCCATGGGCTGCTGGGGACTTGGGGAAGGATGTCAGGACAGTTAGTGAAGCCACCGAGGATGTACCTCCAGGAGTTCCTAATTCCTACACTCTGCTGGTCATTCTA
>NW_006771949.1:0-1824 GCF_000442215.2 Lipotes vexillifer
CTGCATTTCATTGGCCGGGATGCAGTCACATGGCCACACCTAACTGCAAGGGCAGCTGGGAAACGTGGGTGCCCAGGAGGAAGAGGAGAGGGGTTGGTTCAACAGCTAGCTAGTCTATGCCAAGAAAGTCTGGTCTTCTGTGTGTAGCTTAGTCAATTCCTGAAGGCCTAGTCAGTGAAAAATTACAGTCATAATTATGAACCCACACTACAAGACTTAATTGTCAAAAGAAAAACCTTATTGAATTAATGCATGGCACTTACGAAAGCATGAAACCAAGGGATGAAAACAGAATGATTTTTTAAAGTTTATCCTGAGTTGGATAAAAATTAAATAAAAACATACTTGTTTATTGAGACTTGCAGCTAACTCAAATTTTGCTGTCACTGTAACATGGAGAGCTGGCACTTTAATTCATGCCTGAAAAGCCTGCAGGGTTGATTTGTACCTTGGATACTAAGAAATGCTATGGCATAAATAAATGTCGCCACTTAATGCTTGACAAAGGCAGCCTGCCCAAAGAAAGTCAGGTGGAGGCAAAACATGCGACTGTGACTGAATGATTCAGCTTGTATGGTGGTGAATCACAGCCCCAAGGAAAGACGGGCCTGTGTAGGAGCGGAGTTCTGTGATTAAGCTAAGAAGTAGCTGGCTAGCCCTGGAACAATCTGAAGGCTTTTTGGGTAAACGTAGAGCCAGCGTTCTGAGGAAAAAAAGAAGGGTCTAGAAAAGCAGGCCTTATGTAGCAGTAGCCAAATGGAGTGAGAAAAGGTGGAACAGAAATGGGTCTTTTTTGCCTGTGTGTCATGCGGAGCATATCCACTGAATTTCTAAAGCTGCAACCACCTCTCTGTTTATGATGAATGAAGTCAGGAAATCTCATGGGCTGTACATTAATGAAAGGAAGCATTTGGAAAGTCATCTTATTTCCTCTTATACTGTCATCTCCAGATGCCTTTGTGTGACGCAAGTTAATACGGCAGCCTTTCCGGGAAGAGGGAGCCATAACACCAGCGGCCATCACTGAACAGACAGCATGGACCAGGGACTCTACTAGGTAATACCCCCTTTCTCCACTGCAGATGATGATTGTCTTTGAAGGGAACTTGCTAATTTTACTTATTTTTATATTTTTTTCTGACTGTGCTCAATGAATAAGATACATTGAACCCCATTAAAAAAAATAGCAGTTTTGCAGGGATAGCCCCCTTCCTTCTCTGAAAGTGATGGGAGGTGGTTTGAAAAAGATTTGGATTAAGCAGTTTTTGCTATTCCCTGGAGCTATATTCTAAAGAATTCAGTAGTGACAAACACATTTTGAAGAAAGTTACTGCCCAGGCCCTATGTATTTATTGATTTTGGACTAGGCACTAAGTTTATAAGAGTAATTGCATGGTCACTGCTTGCCTGGAGTCTTCATTTTGGGGAGGAAAAAAAAGTGGTCCTCACTTTTTTTGGAATCACTAGGGGAGTTTTTTAAAATGCTGATGCCTGTGTCTCATCTTTAGAGATTCTGATGTAATGAACTCAGGATGTGCAGCCAAGGCTGAGACCCCTTGCAGATGGACATGTGCGAAGTGTCTGGAGCACAGGGCAGCAGGATTCATTGGCTGGGGGGTGGGGTGGGGGGTGTGATAGGACGTGACAGCTTTGAGCTAAGATTTGAAGGATGAATAGGAGTTGCCCAGGCACACGAATCAGGGAAGTTATTTTGAGAAATGTTACGTGTGAAGGTCCAAAGAGAAGAGAGAGCGTGACATTTTGAGGGTGTTGCTCTTAATGAGTATTGCTGGCAGGTAACATGTGATGGGGAAGGGTCGAGGG
>NW_006771950.1:0-780 GCF_000442215.2 Lipotes vexillifer
TTACCCTAACCCGTGCCCTAATCGTAACCCGTAGGCTAACACTAACTCCTGCCCTAACATGTATGCTAACCGTCAACCATTGTCTTACCCTAAACTTTACCCTAAACCGTCCACGTTCCCTAACCATAAAACAAACCGTAACCCTAAACATAACCCTGACCTGACGTCTTACACTAACCCGTGCCCTAATCCTAACCGTAGGTTAACACTAACCTGTGGCCTAACACATACGCTAACCAGCAACAGTTGTTGTACCCAAACCTGAAACCTAAACCGTCCCCGTTCCCTAACCCTAACCCTAACCCTAACACTTACCCGAAGACTTACCCTAACCCTTGCAGTAATCCTAACCTGTACGCTAACACTAAAGCGTGCCCAAACACGTACGCTAACACTCAACCGTTGTCATACACTAACCTGTACCCTAAACAGTCCCCGTTCCCTAACCCTAACCCTAATCATAACCCTACCCCTAACCCTAACCAGAAGCCTTAACCTAAACCGTGTCCTAATGCTACTCCGTACGCTAACACTAACCCGTGCCCTAACACGTAGGCTAACCCTCAAAAATTGTCGTACCCTAACCTGTACCCTAAACCATCCCCATTCTCGAACCCTAACCCTAACCATAACCCTAAACTTAACCTTTACCAGAAGCCTTACCCTATCCCGTGCCCTAATGCTAACCCGTACGCTAACACTAACCCATGCCCTACAACGTATGCTAACCCTCAACCGTTGTCGTACACTAAGCTTTACCCTAAACCGTCCCCATTCCCT
>NW_006771951.1:0-772 GCF_000442215.2 Lipotes vexillifer
CAGTCCACACCGCCTGCTTCTCCCCTCCCCCTGAGGCCCCCACCGGGAAAGCAGGGGGGATGTTAGGCGTCCGGCATTGTGAAGGGTTTTGTGCTCTGCAAACTTCTCTTGGAATGTGGCTTGCCTTTCCCTCCGTAAGCATGGTCTGTCTGTCTGATACGGATGTTTTGCTATGTGTTCAGGCCTGCTTCGTGTCCTTTTTACCCGGGCCGTATTTGTATTAATAAGTGCTCCACGTGCGTACTGACTGGTTGGTGTGTGCCGGGCTTCTACGAACGCCCATTAGCTCAAGAGGAACAGCAACGATAACAGTGAGTCACTGGAGCAACGTCGGGGGTGGGGTCGGTTTAAAAAGAAAACAGAAACGCAACCACAATCCTCGACAATAACAACAGGCCAGAGGGCGGGCGTTTCTATGAGGATATTTGGGGCTGCAAGTGTCAGAAACCGTGACTCATGTGGATCAAACAATAAGGAAAGTGGAAACTTCGATCTCTTTTAACAGAAAGTCCAGATGTAGCTTGTCCTCAAGGCTGGCTGGATCATCATCTTCCCGATGTCATCATGCCGGGACTTCCACATTTACATTTCTCTTTTCCACCATCCTTCGTACTACTTTAATCCACACGTTTGAAGCAAGACGTGTGCAGCAGTACCTCATCCAAACTTGTCAATGTCAAGAGGAAGAGAGAAATCATATTGTCCTATGACTCCGGGTTAAAAAGAGGGGAAATTTCTCCCAGAAGTCTTCCTATCAGACTCCCCACCACAC
>NW_006771952.1:0-628 GCF_000442215.2 Lipotes vexillifer
GGACCTCACCTCGACATCCTGCTTAACCTAGAAACGCGGCAAACTTGAGCTCCCGGAAGGCACTCTGAGCAGAGCGCTCACCTCAAGGGGGGGTCGTTCTTCCTATTTGAGTACAACTGGCCCAGCACACGAGACTGGCTCGCACTGCCTTCGTGAGCGTTGGCAAGCTGTGGCACCGTAGCTTTCCAAGGAAGGGACCAGTGTGTCTCCTTGGACTCTGCGTGCCTAGAAGTGTTACGAGGGACCTATACGGCTGCTTCTCGGCATGCCGCGAAAGGACGTGTTGTCTTGAGTTCAGTTGCAAGGGGAACAGTGTGTGGCCAGGGATCTGTGAGTCATGACGGCGCTCCTCGCTTTCCGTTTAAGCCCAACAGTGGTGGAGAGCTCACGGAAAGTTTGGCAGGCAGAATATTTCCGGTGGAAATGTAGCCCGTGCCCTGAGGATAAGGGTCGGCTTGTGGTCGCCCAGGATGAACGTGAGCTGGAAGATTTTCTCCCCACCAGAGTTGCAAAAGTCTGTCTCTCAGGCTAAAATACTCGCTACCTACACAGGCGCATGGGAAGCGGATAGATGTTTGGCAATACCAGTGGTCTGCAAGCAGCCGCTGATCAACTGGGATCCAAGCTT
>NW_006771953.1:0-206 GCF_000442215.2 Lipotes vexillifer
CCCCCCCCCTGCCAATGCGGGGGACGCGGGTTTGTGCCCTGGTCCGGGAGGATCCTGCGTGCTGTGGAGCGGCTGGGCCCGTGGGCCGTGGCTGCTGAGTCTGCGCCTCCGGAGCCTGTGCTCCGCAGTGGGAGAGGCCACAGCAGTGAGAAGCCCGCGTAACAAAAAAAAAAAAAAAAAAAAAAAAAAAAAAAAAAAAAAAAAAA
>NW_006771955.1:0-266 GCF_000442215.2 Lipotes vexillifer
CTTTTCCTGTAACTGATATCTAGTCTCATAGCGTTGTGGTCAGAAAAGATACTTGATACAATTCCAATTTTCTTAAATTTACCAAGGCTTCATTTGTGACCCAAGATATGATCTATCCTGCAGAATGTTCCATGAGCAGTTGAGAAAAATGTGCATTCTGTTGTTTTTGGATGGAATGTCCTATAAATATCAATTAAGTCCATTTTATTTAATGTATCATTTAAAGCTTGTGTTTCCTTATTTATTTTCATTTTGGATGATCTGTC
>NW_006771956.1:0-418 GCF_000442215.2 Lipotes vexillifer
ACGTATTTGGCTTCTGGAACGGTACCTGTGCTGATTTCAGTCTCTGGTTTTATGCAGCACCCCAACTCCGGTTTCCCCTTACGCAAGTATAAGTTTGTTTTCTAAATGAGAGACTCTCTTCTGTTTTGTAATTCCTTCCATGTGTAGAAGAGTTTACAATCCGTGTATTAGTGATACCGTATGATGATTCTTTTTCCGTGTGTCTTATTTCACGTGGAATCATCGTACCTAAATCCAATCACTAAGATGCTATTGGCCAGATGATCTTGATTTCATTGCTGACTGATATTCCATGGCACATAATTGCCGCAACTTGGCGATCCATTTTTTCCTTTCATGGGTATTTAACATGTATAGCGGATGAGGTTCCTGTAAAGAGGGCAGCCCCAAACTTTGGGGTGGCTCTGTCTTTTTGATT
>NW_006771957.1:0-1820 GCF_000442215.2 Lipotes vexillifer
CACAACTACTGAGCCCACGTGCCACAACTACTGAAGCCCGCACGCCTAGAGCCCGTGCTCTGCGACAAGAGAAGCCACCGCGATGAGAAGCCCGTGCACCGCAACGAAGAGTAGCCCCTGCTCACTGCAGCTAGAGAAAGCCCTCATGCAGCAATGAAGATCCAATGCAGCCAAAAAATAAAATAAAATAAAATAAAATTGATTGTAGTGCTGGTTGCACAACTTTATGAATAAACTACGAGCCATTAAATTGTACACTCTTAAAAATTAAAAAAATCTCTTAGGACAGTGACAAAACTTTGTGTGATACTATAATGATGGACACATGTCCTACATTTGTCAAAATTCATAGAATGTTCACGCTTAAGAGTGAGCCCCAATGTAAACTCTGGACTCCGGGTGATGATGAGGTATCACTGTGAGTTCATCCTTTGTAACAAATGGACCCTCTGGTGGGAGATGTCAATAGTGGGAGAGTCTGAGCATGTATGTCGTGGAGGGTATATGACACTCTGTACTTTCTGCTCAAATTTGCTGTGAACCTAAAACTTCCCTAAAAAATAAGTCTATTAAGACAATGACAATGACAACAACTCTGGATGTCTTCCCACTGCATTGGGGATAAATGCATCATCATTGTCATTACCAAGGAGGGCAAGGCTCTGGGCCTTTGCCTGGAATGCTCTCTTCCCTCCTCCCACTTCCACCTTTAATTCCCACTCAGCTCAGCACGCACCCACCCAAGAAAGCTTTCTCCGACTCCCCAGACCCAGTCAGTTTAAGTCCTCTTGTCAACAGCTTATTATTATTATGAATGTTCATTTCCACCAAAGGTATAGTCCATCAGGGCAGGATAACTTCCACCTATTCACAGCTGTGTCCCTAGAATGTAATGCAGAGGCATTCAGTACTTATTTGAGGAATGCCTGAACAAAGCTGCTTAATATTTACAAAGAGTGACTACATTCATTTCCTATTTAAACCACTCAAACTTGGAAGATGGGCATATTTACATCATTTGATAAATAAAGAAAGCTGAGACTCAGACAAGTCAGATGATGCTTTAAAAAGCAGTAGAGTTAGGATTAGAATGTGTATATTTCAATTCAAGTCCAATATTCCCTCCACTGTTCCACAGTGCTTATCTCCAACACTTAAAATTTATCGGTCACTTGAATATATTATACATATTTGTGCTAATTGAAGCTTTTGTGAGTGTTGGGGATTTTCCTACTCACATTATTATCCAAGACACTATGATTTCAGCAAAGTGTCTGTTTCATCTATGCAAGCTTCAGCCACTTTACTCCTAGTTGCATGTGTATAAACACCCAGAATTGTGTACACAGTATACATATGCGTGAGTCAATGCATGTGGTGTATCAACTCTATGGTTTATAATATACTTAAATATCTTAAACTTCCTGTGTATAGCCTACAGATTAACAGTTGGCTTGCAGGCCTTGTTAAGTATACTCAGTGTGGTAGAGGACTCCTTTTCACAAGGTAAAAAATGATAGTGTAAGTATGTTTAGACATACTGGAGAAAGAGGAGGGTCTACAGCACTGGCCCCATCAGGAAAGTTCAAGAAACGGCCAGGGAGGCAAGAGCTCCTCAGAGGTACCCACCCCGCCCTGGAGGCTGCAGGAACTGAAAACTATCAAAAGAGAAAAACAAGCCTGCTGGACTCTTAAATTCAAAAAGAAGGGCTTCCCTGGTGGCGCAGTGGTTGAGAGTCCGCCTGCCGATACAGGGAACATGGGTTCGTGCCCCGGTCCGGGAGGATCCCACATGCCGCGGAGCGGCTGAGCCCGTGAGC
>NW_006771960.1:0-203 GCF_000442215.2 Lipotes vexillifer
GTCCTGCCCCTAGGTTCATCAGAACCACTTTTTTTTTAGATTCCATATATATGTGTTAGCATATGGTATTTGTTTTTCTCTTTTTTCTGACTTCACTCTGTATGACAGACTCGAAGTCCATCCACCTTGCTACAAATAAGTCAATTTCGTTTCTTTTTATAGCTGAGTAATATTCCATTGTATATATGTGCCACATCTTCTTT
>NW_006771961.1:0-433 GCF_000442215.2 Lipotes vexillifer
TTCTTGTTCTTCATTTTTATTTAACTCAAAAATAGCTAATAACAAAAACATTTAAAAAATATCTCCAACACTTGACTTTCAGTCATTTTTGGTTGATGACACTTGATTATTTAGTTCTTGCTTATTTCCAGCATGTAGTAACACATATATCATAAATAAATCTCTAAGAGTCTGCAGCAAGCTTTAAACCTGTATATTTATATCCTAATCAAAAACCATGATTTAATTATTAGTTTTATATCTAAATATTTTTCTCCCACACAGAAGCTTATTAACTAATAACCATAAATAGGCTAGCTATTAACTGGTTTTCAAGGAAATGTCCAAATATGGCACATATATACAGGCTGCATATATGCTTTTATCCTTTACTACTCAAAATCTGAATGTCCGTAAGATGTAGAGTGGAGTTATATCATAAACACATTTAATT
>NW_006771962.1:0-375 GCF_000442215.2 Lipotes vexillifer
TCCGCCTCGGGAGGGACATAGGGAGGGGGAGGTGCAGACGCCTCGGGAGGAGGGGTTTCTCCTCCTTCCTCTCCCTCCCCTACGAGAGGAGGGGGCGGGGACTTAGAGCTTTTGACATTAGGTTTTTTCCCGTCCGCCATCTTGGCGGCACATGTTATCTTTAGATCTTGTTTCCTTTCTGTTGGTAGCTCCCGGCGGGGGCAACCAGGGCTTCAGCCAGTCAAGTGGTGTCTCCACGAGACCCCGCCAACACTCAGTATAGGGAATCTGATCATCATGTACCTTAAAGACAATATCTTCCACCGCAGATAGAACCGGAATAGAGAACGTACCTTCGGATGGCCATCCCACCTCAAATGTCGGCCATTCCAATTC
>NW_006771963.1:0-1900 GCF_000442215.2 Lipotes vexillifer
CATGGCCGCTGAGCCTGCGCGTCCGGAGCCTGTGCTCTGCAACGGGAGAGGCCACAACAACAGTGAGAGGCCCGCGTACCTCAAAACAACAACAACAACAAAAAAACACAGCCTGAAATTTGCTTTTTCTTCCTTTATTTTTGCACAAAATGATATATGTTGACAGGGCTACCGAATTTAGGATTGAAAGTTTGTGTTAACACAGAGAGTTGGCCTTTTCCAACAGCAAATCCACCATTTCTTTTTGGAACGTCCCTATGAAGTAAAGCACAGTGTTGCCGTTCAGACATGGCTGAGTTACCTTGTTTTAAACTTAGATTATAGGAGACAATCAACAGGCACTAGCACATGTGGAGGATGCTTTTTATTAATTGGGATAATTCCTAATCCCTTCGCAAAGTCGTGCGTTCAGTCTGACCAAAACTGCAGCAACTAATCATTCGGTAATTTCCAGATCAGAGACCAGTGTCCCTCAAGTCACAGTGAGAGTCTCTAAGCTTTAGCTACTCAGAAAATATCAGCTTTGTGTTTGAATGAGTATATTCACTGCATATAGAATTCTATGTTCCTTTTTTTCTCTTTTTCCTGCAAGCTCTTGAAAGTCACTCCTCAGCTGTGAAGGGCTTCCCCCTCTGTACATCATTTATTAAACACTTCATCGTGTCCATTTCCCTTCCACAGCCCCATAAATCTGTGGAGCCTCCCCTTATTCTGGGTTTTCCTTGGTATTGTCATGGGAGTAATACATCCACAACCAGAAGTGGACATCTAAGATGTATATTTTCGGTATGCATCTCCTCTCAATAGGCACAGTGTGTGCTGTAGTTTTGTAGCAGCCAACCCTTTAGGTTTCAGTGAGAAGTGAGAATTCATATGCAGGTGCATTCAGGGAAAAGGTTCATCCCAGTATACACCAGTAAGAGCCATGGGAAACTAATACTGAGAAGTAGAAGCAGCTGGAAAAGATGGATTAACCCTCTTTGGGATACTCCCTGGTGACCTGAATTTGTATGCCACCTAGGCTATATTTTACATCAGCTTGTCAAGAACATCCCTTTCAGATGTGGTGACAGTTGACCCAGGTCTTTTTGTACCTCTGTTTGCATCTCTGCACAGAAAGGACCTGTTATCTGGGTCCTTGGCGTGTGTTCAAGTGTGTTCAAAGTTTTTTCATCTCCAGCCCAGCAATGGTTGAATGGATTTCTGGGCATGCTGGGGCCCCGTTGTGTGAGGCTGAAAAGGCATCGGTGTGTCCAGGTCAGTACTGGGTTCCTTGGGTCTGTTATCACTGGTGGTGTTGGACGTTCCTTTATGCAAAAAAAGTAGTGAGAGCTAAACGTAGGTTTTGTGGTTTTTTTGAGCAGTGACACCAAAGGAGCAGGCTCTTGCTTGGCTTGTTCCGGGTTGACATTCGTTCATTCTGTCTGGCATTGAAAAATGAAGTCTCCCACGTGGTGGTTCTTGTCTTTGTTAGGACTGGAATCAAACCCACAGGTGATAAGGTTACTGAAAGTGGGGTCCGGCTGCTCACCCCTCAAAAGCCAATAAAGAAGCAAGGTTGGGAGAAAGGAAAGCTTGCTTTATTTCAGAGGCCGGCAACTGGCAGGGGTGGGAGGTGCGGACACCTGTCCAAGGGCCGACTCCCCCAGCCCTGAAAATCAGGGGGCAAGAGCTGTTATAGACAGAGGGAGGGGGCCCCAGGCAGAAACAGCACAGTCAGCTCTGACGGTCATTTTGAAGTTGGTCCTGCAGTGGTCTGATCTGTGTCATGTTTGTTTTTTTTTTTTAACATCTTTATTGGAGTATACTGGCTTTACAGTGGTGTGTTAGTTTCTGTTTTATAACAAAGTGAATCAGCTATACGTATACATATGTCCCCATATCTCTTCCCTCTTGCGTC
>NW_006771965.1:0-239 GCF_000442215.2 Lipotes vexillifer
TGTATTGCTATAAACTTCCCTCTTAGAACTGCTTTTGCTGCATCCCATAGGTTTTGGGCCGTCATGTCTCCATTGTCATTTGTTTCTAGGTATTTTTTGATTTCCTCTTTGTTTTCTTCATGATCACTTGGTTATTAAGTAGTGTATTGTTTAGCCTGCATGTGTTTGTATTTTTGACAGATTTTTTCCTGTAATTGATATCTAGTCTCATAGTGTTGTGGTCAGAAAAGATACTTGAT
>NW_006771966.1:0-268 GCF_000442215.2 Lipotes vexillifer
GGTTTTTAAAAGAAACATTAGAAATGGATTTTCAATTTGATG
The DNA here is from genome assembly GCF_000442215.2 of Lipotes vexillifer. Lineage (NCBI taxonomy): Eukaryota > Metazoa > Chordata > Mammalia > Artiodactyla > Lipotidae > Lipotes > Lipotes vexillifer. Next base: position 43 of record NW_006771966.1, read on the forward strand.
AAAAGTCTGCACCACTGCAGAGGACATCCATTTGGTTTTTCACCCAGCATCCGTTTCCCTTCTCTTGGTACTGGTATCCTCAGGTTACCCTAGAAAATCTCCCCTTTCCTTTTCTCTCGGCCATTAGTCTTGTTAGTGTTGACGTCACCTCTGATTCCAGGGATGGGCATGTGGCTCAGGCATGGCCAATCGGAGCACTGCTTTCCTCCGGCCGTGGTAATCCCAT
>NW_006771967.1:0-212 GCF_000442215.2 Lipotes vexillifer
GCAGTTAATTAGGTTAATTAGGCAACCACTAATCTGCTGTCTCTATAAATTTGCTTTTCCTGGACATTTAATACAAATGGAATCATATAATAATTAGCCTTTTGTGTCTGGCTTCTTTCTCTCTGTTTTAGCAGTGGGTTTTTTTTGGTTTTTTTTTGCGGTACGCGGGCCTCTCACTGTTGTGGCCTCTCCTGTTTTGGAGCACAGGTTCC
>NW_006771968.1:0-218 GCF_000442215.2 Lipotes vexillifer
GTCACGTGCTTAGACGAAAGTCAGTGTGCTCTCTTCGGGTCAGTCTGAATCTATAACCTGTGTCATACATGTGCCTCATGAAGGACAAACTTTCTGGTTCCAGATGGGGAATTTGGAGCAGGCTCTTTTTTCTCTAAATGAATGGACCTCTATTTCAAGAACACAGACTTCACATATATGGGTAGAAACACATACATACACCAAAGTCAAGTCACTTT
>NW_006771969.1:0-1698 GCF_000442215.2 Lipotes vexillifer
GCCTGCGCGTCCGGAGCCTGTGCTCCGCAAATGGGAGAGGCCACAACAGTGAGAGGCCCGCATTAACGCAAGGAAAAAAAAAAAAAATTAGCATACAGAGAGTGATTATTGACTTGTGTTTTGCAGAAAGTTGAATAACTCATCATTAAAATTTCGAGCCAATCTAACTTAAGTTCAATATATACAATGGATTGCACACATTTGGTATTTATTTCTCAAATGAAATTTGAGCAAACATGAAAAAGGTCTGCAGTTCTTTTTTTTAATTCACAAAAGTTAATAAGGTTTAGAAAAGTTGTAAAAAGGTCAATCGTGATTTTAATTTGAAGATTTCATCCCCATCCCATTCCAAAACCCAGTTTAGTATAAATGTAATTCTGCAGGCAAACCTTGTAGAATAAGAATTTGAAGGACAGTCTGGACAAATATTCCTCAGTTTTCTAAAGAGATGTGCCACAATCACACTCCTAACAATTTTCAACAGTGTAAGCACACGCCAACTCATGGGTGTAAGAAGGTATAAAGATGTATTACCTTCTTGAGATTTGGAGGACTGAATAGAATCACATGCACAGGACTTCTTTAATGTACAATGCTGCCTACAATAGTTTATAAAAATCTGTTTCCCATAGTATAATAAATCTATAAATTTGAAATATTCAGACTTGTCTAGGTATTATAAAAGCTCCAGAAACTGAAAATCTGGTGTTTGATCCAACAACTTTCATATGGTTTGATGAATGGCAACAAGTACAGTAAAATATGAGCATTTTGGCCCCCAAAAGGAAGACTGGAAAATATTACTAAGCCTGAATCGATCACATGGGTACACCCAGTAACCTATTGTACAAAGGTAACACATTTTCAAATGCAATCCAGTAGACTCACTCTGAGCTCTGTAAAATGCATATGCACAGGAACAAATGTATCACACTGGAAGCACAATGCATTATTCACAATCACACCCCAAGCATTTCTTACAGATTTATGGGGTAACGTATATGGAAACATAGATACATCTCAACACTTCCATCCCATTCCAACTACCTTAAACTCACATCACTCTAACCAACGTACTCTAAAGAGTCAACCTAAGAAAAGGAAAATCTCTATGACTTATTGTTTAAAAAATAATTTTTTCCAAAAGATGAACTCAACCTTATTTAGGTAGGCAAAGATTTTTAATATGGCATTTGAGCAAGGTCAATCTTTCTTGTAAAATTAAAACCTTTTGCAAATATTAAACTTAGTACTTATAATTTCCACCACCTCCCAAATAAGAACAATATATTTATGTCTAAGGAATTTTATTAGTAAAAGTAAGTAGAGCAAAACAATAAAAGGAAAGGATTAAGTTCCTCTGACTCAAGGTAATGCAACCGTGTTTAACAGCAAGTGAATTGAGTTTAATTTTGTTTTTGCAGAGGGAATGATGACTTATCAGGGCATTTCAAACTTTAACAAGAATAGTACATTCAACAAAAAGAATATATTTATATCTCCTTATCTGAGATTTCTATACATATCATGGGCTCCCTAGCTGAAAGAGTTTTTATTTTATAATTTTAGAATCACTGTACATAGCAGTTAAATCTCATGCCTTTTCAAAGCTTTAGAGAATCTATCAAGAAATAAAGATGAGGGCTTCCCTGGTGGCGCAGTGGTTGAGAGTCTGCCTGCCGATGCAGGGGACACGGG
>NW_006771970.1:0-299 GCF_000442215.2 Lipotes vexillifer
AATGAAGAGGAAATAGGCAGTCTACTTGAAAAAGAATTCAGAGTAATGATAGTAAAGATGATCTAAAATCGTGGAAATAGAATGGAAAAAATACAAGAAACGTTTAACAAGAACCTAGAAGAACCAAAGAGCAAACAAACAATGATGAACAACACAATAAATAAAATTAAAAATTCTCTAGAAGGAATTGATAGCAGAATAATTGAGGCAGAAGAATGGGTAAGTGACTGGAAGACAAAATAGTGGAAATAACTACCACAAAGCAGAATAAAGAAAAAAGAATGAAAAGAATTGAGGAC
>NW_006771971.1:0-615 GCF_000442215.2 Lipotes vexillifer
CGAACCTGTGTCCTCTGCATCGGCAGGCGGACTCTCAACCACTGCGCCACCAGGGAAGCCCCACTTCCATATATTTTAAAATTTGGCTACAACTGCTTGCTTAGACTAGAACTTGACATATAACAATTTGCAATTTATTGCAAAATGATACATTTAGTTATTTCAGGATATCATTATTTCATGAATTCTCAGTGTTTAAATACTTGAACAGCCTGAGAAATGCTGTTATAAAAATATAGTTTTCTTACTTTAGACATTGTTCAGCAGATCAAAAACAGGAAATATTTTGTTGCCTAAGAGTTAACAGGGGACCTGCTTTGTCCAAAGGTGAAGTTAACTTAAAACCAGCGTTTCCTGTTATATGTCTCTGAGCAACAGTGAGTACAGAGCTGTGTCTAATTCATTTTTGCTTTTCTGGTGTCTAAAGCAGTGCCTGGGACAGAGTAGGGCCTCAACACGGGAGCATCTTACGTAGAAATTGCGTGTATAAAAATAAATGCTTAGGCTTCCCTGGTGGCACTGTGGTTGAGAATCTGCCTGCCGATGCAGGGAACATGGGTTCGAGCCCTGGTCTGGGAAGATCCCGCATGCCGCGGAGCAACTGGGCCCGTGAGC
>NW_006771972.1:0-899 GCF_000442215.2 Lipotes vexillifer
CCCCCACTCTCACCCGCCCAAGCTGCACCTGAAGCATGGGATCACCCCAAAATCTAGACAAAATTGTGGTTTGGGGGAAGGGAAGCGAAAGGGAGGTGATTGCTGGGAAGGCAGTCAACAACATTATCACCCTAAGGTCTCAACAAGTTAGTATTAGGTCTGCACTAGAATCCTGGGCTCCTGACTCCCAATTTAATTCTCCCCTCTTGACATAATGAATGATATAATCAATATTGCTACTTTTTCTAAAGAATCTTCAATATATCCACACAGTTCTACCTCAAATCCTTTTTGAAGAAAGGTGTCCTATTATACAACTATACATGCTATTTTTTGTAAAGTATACTGAATTTCTCAAATAATGAACTGCTTGCAGTTCCTCGTGTGTATCATGTTTCCACCTCTGCATTTGCTATTTCTATTGCCCTGAAAATGTATACACTAGTGCCCTTGTTTGGCTTCCTTATCATTTGAATACTTACTTAGATTTCAAGTATCAGTGCCTCTCTGAAACCTTTCATGACATATCCCATCCCAATGACACTGGCTGTTGGTATCATTGGGTACCCACTGTATCATGTGCCAGACTCTCCCACATATTTATAGTACTGGTTTCATTATAGATTTTTCTTCCTACCACTGGATTAGATGAAAACCTTTCTTGACTGGACCTTTATTTTCTACATACTTTCTCACTCTTTTTGTCTAATTGTTGTAGCTATTCTATTTCTTAGGAGACTTCTTCAGCTTTATTATCTAATCCTTTCCTGCTTCCTGAATAATTTCTCTCCCGTGTTAAAAAATAGAATCTCTTCTTTTACGTAAGTTGAATTTTTTCTTTTCTCTTTAAAGATACTACAGTTTACAGATGCTCCTATTTCTATTCCACCCATATTCCT
>NW_006771973.1:0-206 GCF_000442215.2 Lipotes vexillifer
AATTTTAAGATTTTTTGTTCTAGTTCTGTAAAAAATGCCATTGTTAATTTGATAGGGATTGCACTGGATCTGTAGATTGCTTTGGGTAGTTTAGTCATTTTCACAGTATTGATTCTTCCAATCCAAGAACATGGTATATCTTGCCATCTGTTGGTATCATCTTTAATTTCTTTCATCAGTATCTTATAGTTTTCTGCATACAGGTC
>NW_006771974.1:0-4287 GCF_000442215.2 Lipotes vexillifer
GGTTCGAGCCCTGGTCCGGGAAGATCCCACATGCCGTGGAGCAACTAAGCCCGTGCGCCACAAAGACTGAGCCTTTACTCTACAGCCTGTGAGCCAGAACTACTGAGCCCGTGTGCTGCAACTACTGAAGCTCTCGCGCCTGGAGCCCATGCTCTGCAACAAGAGAAGCCACCGTAATGAGAAAGCCATGCACCGCAACAAAGAGTAGCCCCCACTCACTGTAACTAGAGAAAACCTGTGCATAGCAACAAAGACCCAATGCAGCCAAAAATAAATAAATAAAATTAAATTAAAAAAAGAAGCACTGCTCTAGGGAGCACAAACCTATCCCACCCTTTAAAGCCCCCAATGCAAGGCAGGATGGGGACAAAGAATAAAGGGAAATCGCTTGGCATCTCTATACCCTTCAAGCCCCCTCGGGCAGCAAACTCCCACTCTTCTTCAATGGGCAGCCGTTTCCCCCGCCAAGCACAGTAGGCACGGGCATCATTCCAGCTCATGTGTACCACTGGGAGCTCCAGTTTCTCTCGGATGCCAGAGCCGGGACCTGCAGGCTGATAGCCAGGATGAAGTGAGACAAGCTTCTGGGAGCCCGTGGAAGTCTAAGGAAGGCTAGGCTTAGGGTGCCTGAGTTCAGCTTTTACCACAGATGGAGCAAGGAAGTGGGAAGAGAGAGCCTGGTGAGTGAGGAGAGGTCCAGAGTCAGAAAGAAGGACTAAACATGAGACGAAAGGGAGAAATGGGACGGGCCAGGGGTAAAAGGATTAGGGCAGAGAAAACAGGGTGGCTTGGCTGCTTCCCTGAAATTTCTCTGTCATCCTTTTAAACTCAGTATTTCTAGATGGGCAAGGGTCTAGGGAAGCCAGGCCTCCCAAGAGTCAACAGGGGGAGAAAACAAAGTAGAGGAACCAACGCTTACCTGCCTCCAGAACGCCCTTTCCACTGGAAGCCACCAGAGGAGAGACTGCAAAAAGAAAGGAGCATGACTAAAAAGATGCTCTGACCCAGCGAGGGCACCTTCCTGACTGACACCCAGGAGGCAAAGCAGAGCCTTCAGGCTGAGACTCAGGTGGTCCAAGTGAGGCTGTGTCCAAAATCTCACCACCCGTATTGGAGGGAGGCTTCTCAAGAGGTTCTCTTGCTGGTCCAGGGAGTATCTTGAATGCTGTGTGTGTCTGCATCTTTACCGAGTCTCTCTATACAGAAACCAGCACGGGGTGAACTTCCTGGGAGTGTGTGTTCATCTGACTCTTCCAGGGTGGGTCTCTCTTGCTTCCTCCCTGCCTCTGGTTCTCAGGTTGGATTCTCTACTGTGGCCCAGGGGACCCCAGATCCCACAGGATTCTCTGTCTAGGTCCCACTCCCATCCCCTCAGCTGCAAACCTAGGTTCTCTTACCTGCATTTTCTGGGTTGCTTTGTTTCTAAGCTCATCAGAGACAAGGTCCTCGAAGACAAAGCTCCACCCAAACACCTCAGCCTCTGTCTGGTACTTTTTCTCCCTGACAAACTCCCTGAAAAGAGATGTTTCATACGGTTTAGCTAATAGGGTTCTGTGCTCCACCCTCACCCTCTCCTGTTCCAGAAAACCTCATACACCCTTATCCTATTAGTCACACATCACAGAATTTTCATGAACTACAAGGAATTCACCTGAGAGCCTGAGCAGATTTTCTTTTAAAATCTGTTGCTGTGTGTGCAGTTCACAAACAGGAGAATTCACTCTTTTTGGTGTATAGTTTTGTGAGTTGTGACATGGCACGTAGTCACTATCACAATCAATATACAGAGCAGTTCCATCAACCACCCCCCAAAATTCCCCTATGCCTCTGCAACCACTGATCTGTTGTTTGTCTCTATAGTTTTGCCTTTCCCAGAATATAAATTCACATAAATTGAATGATACAGTAGTATGTAGTTTTGGGGGTCTGGCTTCTTTCACTTAACATACTGCTTCCAAGATTCATCCCTGTTCCTTTTTTATTTTTTTTTGCAGTTTGTTGCCTTTCATTGCTGAGTAGTATTTCACTGGATGTATAGGCCATATTTTGTTTATCCATTCACCAGTTGCAGGTCATCTGGGTTACCTCCAGTTTTTGGAGATAATGAATAAAGCTGCTGAGAAGATTCAAGAGTAGGAATGGGTCTCTCTTCAGAAAGGTCTTCGTCACATACCTAATGTCACAACAATCACAGGAGGGAGGCAGAACAGGGGTTATTATCTCCCTCAAACAGATGAGGGAGATTGAGTCAAACAAAAATGACTTGCCGAGATTTTAGAATGGATTTTCATATAGTTTGGTGTGGCTGAGCAAATTTCAGCAAAAGCAGATTTCCAAGGTAAGATGGATTGTTTTCACTGGGCTAAGTGTACTCCATCTGTGCCAGACCTCTGATATGAGAAGACATTGTTCACCCACCAAAGGGACACTGAGAATGGAGGAGGAGATGAGATTTGGTAGCAACAGCTATTTATCGACCTCTGACCACCTGAACGGTTTGAGACTCTTACCAGAGAGGCGAAGACAGATTATGGGTTCTAAGCAAAGTTTAGGGGCTTACTGGAGGTGACATTATATTTCCATAATATAAAGAGTCAATTTAAAATATAAAAGAATGCATCTAGGGCTTCCCTGGTGGCGCAGTGGTTAAGAATCCTCCTGCCAATAAAGGGGACACAGGTTCGAGCCCTGGTCCGGGAGGATCTCACATGCTGCGGAGCAACTAATCCCGTGTGCCACAACTACTGAGCCTGCGCTCTAGAGCCCGCAAGCCACAACTACTGAAAACCGCGCGCCTAGAGCCTGTGCTCCGCAACAAGAAAAGCCACCGCAATGAGAAGCCTACGCAATGAAGAGTAGCTCCCGCTGGCCACAACTAGAGAAAGTCTACACGCAGCAACGAAGACCCAACACAGTCAAAAATAAATAAATTAAATTAAATTAAAAAAAATAAGAATGCATCTACCTAGCTAGCTATTTCTGGTTGTCACGATGCGGTGCAAGCCTGATCAGAAGTGATTTCTCCTTCGATTTTAATAACTTTCCTGTTTAAAAATATTTTTTTAAAAGCATATATAACATCATATTATAGAAAAACAAGGAAACAGAGGTAGGTAAAAAGAAAAAAACTAAAATCATCCATTATCACACCAACTAAGATATACCTGTCCATATTCTCTCCCCCTTCACCCCACAGCCAAGGATTTTTAAATAGCTTTCGGAAGGTGCTTCCTGTAATTATTTTCCTTTGGAAGTCACAAAAACATGAGCAGAATCCGTCACCTAATGCCATGTTGCATCTTCCAGGTCTTTCTTAACGCATATACATTCTATACATATAGTTTTCAAAAATGGGATCATACCCTATTTAGTATTTTGTAACCTACTTTCTTCACTTAACACTTCAGAACTATCTCTTTTTGACAACAGGATTTTTAAGGGCTGCTAAGTAGTCTGTATATTGATACAATATGTTTAAGTGATCCTAAAATTGTTAACATTTGTTTACAAGATGACACTGTAAATGTATTAGCGTTGTATCAATAGCTAAATGTTTTTTAGCTAAATGTTTCTGGACAACTTTTAATTCTTCGAGACAAATCCCTAGAGGTGGAAGCAATGAGTCAAAAGGCCTGAGGAGTATATTGACAATCTTTATGCTTATTTCAGCCTGTGTCTTCTGAATCAAATTTTCCCCAAAACTTTTTACCCTGAAAAGTTTTAAGTCCACAAATGTAACATGTAAGTCATTTCTCACATTTGCTTATTGTCTTCCCATCCCCTCCTCTTCCTTTCCCTCTCCTCCCTTTATACTCCCTCCTCTACCATTTGAAGGTAAGTTATAGATATGTCCTGGATCATTTTCTACTTTAACCTACCCAAAACATATCACCTTGGGGACACTGACGCAGCTCAACATGGCTTCTTAGATTAAGCTCGAACCAAAATGTTTGATTCTGGAAACAATGCCATTTCCCTAAGTAAATGTAAAGGGAATTTAAGGGACTCTCAGCTACTATGACCCTTCTCCCAATTCCTTCTCCCCTGTTGCAGAGGTTTCTGTTGAGTGTCTGACTTCTGTCCATATTTCTCAGTGCTATGCCCAGTGCACTGGACAATCCACTGGCTCAAGAGTCAGAGGATCTGAGTTCCAGGCTCAGCTCTGCCACTAACAGAAACTTTGGACTTCAGATATATATATATATTTTTTTAAATTTTGGCTGCGTTGGGTCTTCGTTGCTGCATGCGGGCTTTCTCTAGTTGCGGTGAGCAGGGGCTACTCTTCGT
>NW_006771975.1:0-414 GCF_000442215.2 Lipotes vexillifer
TTTAAAAAAAAAAAAAAAAAAAAGAAAGAAGACACAACTGAAGAATTTAGGTGTATATGTATACAACGGAATATTACCCAGCCATAAGAACAACGTGGATTGACCTGGAGGGTATTATGCTTGGTTAAATAAGTCAGACAGAGAGTGACGAATACTGTATGTTGTCACTTTTATGCGGAATCTGAAAACCAAAACAAACAAGTTAATATAAATAAAGAAAAAGAGACTCACAGATATAGAGAGCAAAGTATTGGTTAGCAGTGAGAAGAGGTGAGAGGGGAGGGTCAGGATAGGGGTAGGGAATTAAGAGGTACAAACTACCATGTATAAAATAGATAAGCAACAAGGATATATTGTATAGCACTGGAATTATAGCCATTATCTTGTAATAGCTTTTTTTTTTTTTTTTTTTTT
>NW_006771976.1:0-1132 GCF_000442215.2 Lipotes vexillifer
AACCCGTGTCCCCTGCATCGGCAGGCGAACTCTCAACCACTGCGCCACCAGGGAAGCCCTGAGTTTACATTTTCAGAAAGGGATTTAGTGTGCCTTTGTAAAAACGTTTAGCAAACTTTAACATTACTTACCTTGTGATTTCTCCTCCTATCTGAAATGACTAGATTTACCGAGTTAGATTGAGATTTTCTAATTGTGTGTGGACCTTATAATCTCTAGATCAGCCTGTGAGCATCTTCACATAACATACTCCTAACACAATTTCATAAAGGTCTAATGGAGGCAAGCCAAGTGTACTTTGATACAGAGTAAGCAAGATCATTTTATTTTATTTTTTTCCCACCAACTCAGAGTTAAACATTTCCTGAAATCCTCCTAGGATTCAGTAGGTAGATCCAACAAAGACAGTGATCAGAAATGAGAACATCTGGAACAAGTGTAGGATTCAATTCATAAAAAATTTGGCAGGGAGTCTTTAACAGAAACCACTCCCTGCCTCTGCTTCACACTGTCAAGAATCAGAAAAACAAAAACAAAAGTTTTCTTTTTGACTGTTTAATGGTGTAAGACTTCTGGCCTTACCTTGATTGAGATGTATTTACAGAGTTTAAGGGGCAGGTTCTGTAGATTCTTTTCCTCCCTCTTTTCCTCCCTCCCTCCCTCCTTTCCCTATTCTTTCTTACCTTATGAAAAATTGTTCTGGCCTCCTGTGGCTCTCTGAGATTGTGATGATCCCCCCAAGAGCTACGGTGAGAGAGGATGACATTCAGCAGACTGAAGGAAGCTGTGCACACATGTCAGCACTCAGGCTCCCACTCATGTTGCTGCTTCCCTCAGGGGTGTTGGTGTAGGTCGAGCCTCTATACTTAGTTTGGTTTAAGCTGTCCCTCTCCTCTGGCTTTGTTGGGAACACACCGTATGCTGTGGGTGGACACGGAGAGCCAGTGAATACAATCGGGAATACCGTTGACTTTGTCATGGAACCATTTTCTTTTCAGCCATGTAGCAGTGCAGTACACGACACAAACACATTTCGAAAATGTGATTGTAGGGCTTCCCTGGTGGCGCTGGGGTTGAGAGTCTGCCTGCCGATGCAGGGGACACGGGTTCGTGCCCCGGTCCGGGAAGATCC
>NW_006771977.1:0-277 GCF_000442215.2 Lipotes vexillifer
TCTCACTATCCCTGGACATGACCTGACATCTTTGCTCTCCAGCACTGTGTGAGGATTACAATTACCTATTAGTCTGGAAAATCCAATCAAATTGAACAGGGTGTGGCTCACAGACTGAAACCCTATTAGGGTCGCTAACCTTCTGAGAGGGTGGATCCTGGAATGTAGGCCAGATTGGGTTATAAACTGTTATCCAGGTATAAAGGAAAGTCAGACAGGCAAAGGGATGTATTTGTCCAAAGAAGAAGAAGCTGGACAGTTTGGGGCTTTGGAGGAA
>NW_006771978.1:0-317 GCF_000442215.2 Lipotes vexillifer
TGTCTTATAATTTTCTGCATACAGGTCTTTTGTCTCCTTTGGTAGGTTTATTCCTAGATATTTAATTCTTTTTCTTGCAATGGTAAATGGGAGTGTGTTCTTAATTTCACTTTCATATTTTTCATCATTAGTGTATAGGAATGCAAGAAATTTCTGTGCATTAACTTTGTATCCTGCTACTTTACCAAATTCATTGATTAGCTCTAGATGGTACCATCTTTAGGATTCTCTATGTATAGTATCATGTCATCTGTAAACAGTGACAGCTTTGCTTCTTCTTTTCCGATTTGGATTCCTTTTATTTCCTTTTCTTCTCT
>NW_006771979.1:0-332 GCF_000442215.2 Lipotes vexillifer
GCCAAAGCTAAGAGAATTCAGCACCACAAAACCAGCTTTACTACAAATGCTAAAGGAAATTCTCTAGATAAAAAACACAAGAGAAGGAAAAAACCTCCAATAACAACCCCCCAAAAATTAAGAAAATGGGAATAAGAACATACATATCAATAACTACCTTAAAGGTAAGTGAATTAAATGCTCCAACCAAAGGACATAGACTGGCTGAATGGACACAAAAACAAGACCCCTATATATGCTGTCTAATAAGGAACCACTTCAGACACATACTAGGGACACATACAGACTGAAAGTGAGGGGATGGAAAAAGATATTCCATGCAAATGGATATC
>NW_006771980.1:0-450 GCF_000442215.2 Lipotes vexillifer
ACCCTAACCCTTATCGTTAGCCTTACCCTAAACCGTCCCCTAATCCTAATCCGAACGCTAACACTAACACTTAGCCTAACATGTATGCTAATGCTAAAGCGTTGTAGTACCCTAAACTCTACCCTAAACCGTTCCCTTTCCCTAACCATAACTCTAAGCCTACCCCTGACACTAACACTTACCCGAAGCCTTAACCAAAGCCGTGCCCTAACCCTAACCCATACGCTAACACTAACCCGTGCGCTAACACGTACGCTAACCCTAAACTGTTGTCGTACCCTAACCTGTATCCTAAATATTCCCATTCAAGTTCCATAACTCTAACCCTAATCATAACCCTAGAGCTTTCCCTTAGCCTTACCATAAATCATGCCCTAATCCTAAAATGTAAGCTCACACTAACACGTGCCCTAACACATGCACATGGGAAACCTAGAGTATGGTCCACCG
>NW_006771981.1:0-4276 GCF_000442215.2 Lipotes vexillifer
GGGATCTTCCTGGACTGGGGCACAAACCCGTGTCCCCTGCATCGGCAGGCGGACTCTCAACTATTACGCCATCAGGGAAGCCCACAAGTTGAATCTCTTGATCTCAGTTGTAGGCTTAGGGATCTAGAGCCGTGATCACTAGGCTAGTGGTTACCTGAAGGGTCAGCATCAGACTCTCCTGGGGAGATTGTTAACATGCACACACATTCCTGGGTTGAGCCCTCAGAGATTTTGATTTCATAGACGCAGGATGTGGCCTAGGAATCTGCCTTTAGACCAGAACCCACAGTGATTCTGGTCTAGGTATCCTAGGTCCAGTGGGAGGCATCACAACTTCTGAGAGATTCTGCTAGAAAACCCTGTAATCAGTGTTGTAACTGAGATGCTTTGAGATGTCCATCTCTGGGTCTCTGGTCCTGTTGAATGACTCAGTAGCAGCACAGTTTTTGCTGATATACTGCTGATAATGACCTAATATTACACCCTTAGCATAACTGTTCCACTTGAAGTCTAGCCTAGGAGGACGAAGAGACGAAAGAGACGAAAGGTCTGTTGTTCTTTATTCCATTCCTGTGTCCTCTAGATCAATTCCTGGCATGTCTATGCATATCAAATGAGTTAATTTTATCAGAAACCTTTACTACCTTAATGTGGACATCTCTAGCTGCACTGTGGCTTTGGAGGGGGAAAAAGGGGATCATCTGCATTTGAACCTTCTATAATATCACTAATACAAATAAGTAAGGGATGACTCTACTTAGCACACAAAAGTTTGGCATTTATGGGAATGTGGAGGTTAATGCAGATTTTGAACAAATGATTTTTTTCCTGTTTGGTGATTTGAGCACTCACATCTGTCTCCTTACAGCAGCATCTTAGCTACAGCACGAGGCAGTGAGAGCTCTGTTTTGGAAGGTGGTTCTATCCTTTCAAGTTGACAACTTGCTTGCCTTTTGGTCAATCCCCAGTGGCCTGCTCCAGGCCCATTCTTTGCAGAGGTGTCCCACTCTCCCCATGAATGAGAAATGATTGTGCCATTGCAGTCTTGCAGGTGCTGTGCATCATCCTGAGCAAGTGCAGGGCTCCCTGGCTTCCACTTCAAGCATGCCGTGCTTCCACTTCAAGCATGCCACTTGCTTTCTCCCGCCTGACTTCTCATCTAGTGGATATTGCTTGTGTAGGGGTGGTGGACAGTGAACAATGTCCTGTAGTTTCATGAAGATACTTGTTCTAACCAATTATTTCAAGGTCCAGAGTTCCGAATCGCATTGCCATATGTGCTATGGGAAGAAATGATGTAAGAGAGTGTGTGTGTGTGTGTGTGTGTGTGTGTGTGTGTAAAACAGATCAGGTCTATCTCCTCATCTGTTAGAATAACAGAAAACAGCTCAGGCAGAAACAGGGAACAGAGGTCAAGAGGTCCCATTTGTGACCAAGAATAACCTGTGCCTTAGGGTATTTCATGTAATGACTTTAAATCACAGGACCTAGGAGCACAAGTGCTGGGTGAATCTTGGCTCCACCACTCACTACTCTGTGGTCTTGGCCACCTGCCATAACCTTGCTAAGTCTCAGTCTCCTTATCTGTAAAATGAAAGTAATAAAAGTGCTTCCCTCATTGGGTCGTTGGAAAGAAGAAATGAAACAGTATTTGTAAAAGTGCTTACATGCCTGGCATGCAGTAGGTGCTCAATAAATGGTAGCTTTCTATTCATTGGATTTTCATTCACAAAACATTTATGGGCTGCCTTTTATGCACCAAGTACTGTTTTTAGGTACTGAGGCTAAAGCAGTGAACAAACAGATAGGAATCCCTGCCTTTGTGCCTAAAGGATCAGACAAGTAAATGGAACTTACATGGTAATAAGGGCTATCACAAGCACAAAGCAGAGGAGGATGCTGTGGAATGGTAGGGTGGGCTCGGCTTATTTTCCTGACCTCCCATGTGGGAGCTGTGTGAGGACTGCAGTGTGGGATATAAGGAATGGCTTGGGAGTATTGGCAGGTTGTGATGACTGGAGAAATCTTGGATAGGAGGCATAAAGAGATTAGTTCTGACCTGACAGTATTGAGGCAGAGAGCATTCGGGGGCGAGATGGGGGTGACAGTCTTTCAGGAGCACACAGAATTCTGGGGCCCTCTCTTTATCCCTACAATTAGTTAGTGGAGGCTAGGGAATGGGTGCTTTTATAGGCCATGATTATTATCTTAGCTATAAAAGTTTCCTAGCTTGGGATCAATGGATGGGGTGAAAGGGGCTTCTGGAAGTCCAGAAGTTTTATGCCAAATAATGTACGTTTGTGCAGGGAGAAAGTTCATAAATTTAATCTCCTACTCAAAGGGGTCTGTGACCAAAACAGGGTTGGAACTGCTTGTCTGCATGATTCGTAGGAAGGATGAGCACACCAGACAGTGCCAGTTTATGGCTGATGTCCTCACATAACTCTGAGCAGTGCTTCCTTTCACTCTCCAAGCTGTCTAGATGACTTTTTGGTCTTTCAGGCTTTCAGGCCCCTACCTTACTTCTTTGTCTAACATAACGTCTACATCTCTCAGATGACTTTCAGCCCTGGATTGAAAAGAAGAGTCTAGAACTCTGTTCAAGTAGGGTGTTGGGGTTACTAGTTATACCACTCAGTAACTGCCTAGGCTGATGTCCCCAGGTGCTACCTGCCTGGAGAGGAAAGAACATGAGCGGCTCTAGTTTAGGGACCAGCGGTAAGCTTTCAGAGGACTCCTTCCAACGTCGTGGAGAGTGTGTTTCTGCTCTTAAGGCCCCTCTCCCTTGCCTCCTCATTCGCCACAGATTGTGATAACCTGACGTTGTGCCGATTCAGGCAGTAGACAGGATGAAGCAAAAAGTCCAAAGCACCTTGGTAGTCAACAAGATAGATGATTAGAGCTGACAGCCCCTAACACTGGGGACTTAGGTGGCGAAAATCCCCAATCTCTTTCCACTGAACTGAGCTTGAGATATGTGTCTGCATGTCCGAGGGGCTTAGCTACAAGGCTGGCTGTAATATCCTTCCCTTAAGGCACTAAAAACATCTGAATTTTGCTTCCTAATCATTAAAACGAACAGAAGTAAAGGGAAAGTAAATGTTCAACAGCATAAAGAACCAACAGAATTAAATATAGTTGATTGAGTTAATTTTAGAATGCCCACACCCTGATTTTCTACCACTTATTTATTTATTTATTCATTTATCTCTTTGGTCTGTTTATGAGTTTACCATTCTCTCTCTACAAGAAAAATTTTGGCCAATGACTTTGAACTCCTTTGGGTCTTCTAACCTTGGAGAGCCAGGAAACAGAGTTGGGTTCAGGATAGAGGGAGAGAAAGAATAAAAGATCAAGAAACTGGGAATCAGAGTGTCCATTGAGACACGTACTCCAGCCTCATTTCTCTTTGTCATTTTTGTGGGGCTTGCTGCTTAGGTTTGGAGGTCTAAGGCCTTCTGTGAATAACATTACATTTGCTCCATGGTTTCGGTGTAATAAGTGGAAAACACCTGAGGTGTGCTTTCCAAATGACTCCTATTTCTTATAAAATTATTGAATGTAACAAAAGATTATCCAGTATGAAACTATCTCATTTAAACCAAACCTTCCTCTTAAGGTACACCGTCACATAGGCACATACACATTCCTTTGGGACAGAGGGAGGCCACAGTACCTCAACCTTTCCATGGGAGCTTGATATGGTCCATGTGAGGGTGGATTGAAGCTTTCTTCCCAGCAGTCGCCCAGCCTAGCACTGGGGTTTGGATCTAGGGTGAGGTCCAGAGTCCCCAGGCAGAGACAGGACCCTCAAGCACCAGGAGAGCATCAGGACAGCATGAGCCCTGCATGGGGAGCAAGTGTCATGGCGCTGTGGAAGCTCAGTGTTTTCAAACTTGGTACACCCTACTAGTTTGGCTAGTATACATGCTGGCTCCATCAGTTCCACCTGTCAAACTGTAAAGGCACAGACTTTACATTTATGCAAATCAGGCAACTCTACTGTGTATATCCTGGTAGTACATGGTGGCCCTCCTGGAAACATTGGTATGATAAGGTATTACATGACTTTGAGTCATAATTTAACATATACACCATACTTTGAAGAGGCCATGGTTCATGTTGGGTCTGCAGGCATAGTTATTTGTTGTTGTGTAGTTTTTGCCCTGAGAGTGTTTGGGGTTTTTGTTTTGTTTTATTTTTTTTTTGTTTTAATCTTTATTGGAGTATAATTGCTTTACAATGTTGTGTTAGTTTCTACTGTATAACAAAGTGA
>NW_006771983.1:0-556 GCF_000442215.2 Lipotes vexillifer
GACGCCCATCATCGCTGACACGTAGCTTGCTGACAAGGGTATAGGAGTCACCACCCGGCTTGACCTCCTTCAACGCAAGGCCAAAGACCAGCTGAAGGCACTCAGCAGCTCTCCTGAGGATCTCAGGGAACTTCCCCCTGTACCTTTTGTTCACAAGCTTCAGCAAGTCTGCCTTTATGATGGGCTCTTTCATTGTATACTTCTCCAGCAGGAAATCCATCACCATTCCCACCTTCTTGATCAGAGGATCTCTCTGAGAGCTCTCACCGGAGGTTGAGGCCCGGGAGGAACTTTTCCTTGCCTTAACCCGGCCCTTGGCTCGTACATCAGATCCTGGGCCTGAAACCCCTGCAGCACGAGAGCTCGTGGCCGGGGCTCCCTGAGGCTCCTGGCGAGCGCCAGCAGCAGGGGAGCTCGGGGGAGTACCCCGAGAAACAGAAGAGGGGGACGAGGGCGACTCTTCTATCTGTGCTGCAGTGGCCTGAGCACCCCCGAGATTCTGGGTCTCCCTCCGGGCCTGGCGGCGCTTCTCACGGGCACGGAGCTTACTCTTCTG
>NW_006771984.1:0-2879 GCF_000442215.2 Lipotes vexillifer
TGCTCCGCAACAAGAGAAGCCACCACAATGAGAAGCCTGTGCACTGCAATGAAGAGTAGCCCCGCTCGCCGCAACTAGAGAAAGCCCCTACGCAGCAACGAAGATCCAACGCAGCCAAAAAGAAGTTAATAACAAAAAAAGAAATAAATTACAAAAATAAATTAAAAAAAAAAACCCCAAAACAAAAAAAACTATCCCTTGAATGGATATGTGGGCAATGCAGTCATATCTGGATTTGGCTCATAACTCAAAGCTTATAAAACAAAGAAGCAAGCAAACAAGTAAACAAATCAACCCAGTAGCTCAGAAAGGCCTGAGCTTCTTTATGAAAGAAGCACAGTTTACTTGGGAGTGTTCATTCCCAGGAGGCCCACCACTGGCAGTCCTTTGAAAGGTGCTCAACTGATACCCAGGCCATTTCTTGACCCCTCCTGCCCACTCCTGCATTTAATTGTCCTGTGGATTGTGGTGAGGCCTCTGCCTGGCCCTGAGGATGTACCTCTCTAACAATCTTCAGATGAGCTTTGCAACCATGGTGCATTCTTTCTGGTCATTCAATCACAGGGATAAACACTTTAGTTACTGCCTCATACTATGAACCACAGCAATTTTATGTCATAAGATGACTTTCATGTCCTACTATAAGTGGGGTTGGGCTTTTATTGCTAGATGTACACTGACAATTAGCAATAAGTAGTAGTTTCTGGTAAGTGGATACTGGGGTGAAATATTACAACCCTGAGTTACACAATCTTGGTTAGAAGAATTGTGTGACGACCTGATATATTTTGGACTGTGACCAATAAATACACTCTGTATTGGGCAATGATGGATATTTTTTCTTTACAAGTATTTTGTTAAAGAATCCTTTAAAAAAACACACACATATCAAGTTGGCACAGATTGAAAAAAAATTTAACCCATAGTAAGTGAAGGTGAGGGTATTTGGCAATATCTATCAAAATTGTAAATGCACATGTCCTTTTTCCCAGTAATGCCACTGTTAGGTAGTTATTGCTCATATGCAATTAACTGTGTGTGCAATGTATAAGGACATAAACAGTGTATTTATAATATATAGTATCAAAAAATCTAGAAACATCTTAAATATGTCTAAAAAATGGATTGAAGTAACCCTATGTAAATAACCTCTCCCTTTTGCTTAAGGAAGATGGATACATAAATCATCATAAAAGAGTGTGGATGTTCAGTAACAGAGACACACCCAAGGTTTTATGGAGCACTGGGAGTAAGGGAAGTTGCTGAGGTGAGTGGTCAGGAATGGATTTCCATAGAAGATGATGTTGGACCAGTAGGGAGGGTGTTTCAGGCCTCGGGAACAGCATGAGGAATGGTATGATGGTGGGAATGGTAAGCAGTTCAGTGTTGCTGGAACATAAAGGCATGGAGAGGCTAGGAGTGAGGCTGGCTGGAGAGGTGGGCAGGGGACCAGTCAAGAAAAGTCTTGGGTGTCATGGGAAGGAGCTTGGACCTGATCCTGGCAGTCAGTGGTTCTCACCCCTGGCTGCACATCAGTTTCCTAGGAAATTTCAAAAAGAAATATGGATGCCTCCTCCCACCCTGTCAGTTAAATCAGGATCTCTGTGGGATGGAAGCTGGGCACTGACATTTTTTTAAAAGCTGCCCAGGTGATTTTAATGTGCAGATAGCACGGAGTAACTGACAGGAAACCTTGAAGGGTTTTAAGCTAGAGATAGATGTGGTTTTAGAAAAATGGTCTTGGCAGTTGGACTTAGAGTATGAAAAGGCAGGCAGGGAGCCTGCTGGCAACTGTTGCAGTGAGCAGGTGAGGGCTGAAGAAGACCTGATGGTGGGCAAAGGCTGTGGGGATGGAGAGGAGACGCTTATGAACACCTGTTCAGGAGATGAAATAGTTTGAACTTTAAGATTTAGTGACTGGAGAGGAGGTCGGAGGTAGTCAGGGTTGACCTGAGCGTCCTCACTTGGGGAACTGGAAATGCCTCAGACAGGCAGACAGGAAGAAAGGGTCTGGGGAAACTGGTGAGTTCCACTTCGGACATGTGGAATGGGAGGTGGGACCTGGATGTCCAGGCAGAGATCAGGCCGATGGACAGACTAGTCTAATGCTGGGGGTTCGACTAGGTGGAAAGAATTTGCAGTTTGCTAGCTGATGGAGGGTTGTTTTAGCTTTTTATCATTTATTCAGAGTAGCCTCCCCAAAAGTCACTTTTCTACCTCACAGAGGTGTTTTGGGTGTGAAACGCAAGGGGTGGGCCGCACCCCAGATCAACTCCTGATGTGTATCTCCCAAGTGCCTTGAAGTCAGGTGGCTTCTCAGAGTTCTAAAATTAGCAGAGCAGCTGTGCTTGGTGGGTGGTAATGCTGGGACTCACTGGGCCGAGAACTGGGCCTTCCTGCTGTGGACTCTTTGTGTGAGTAGGTCAAGGATCAAGCAAGACTCTGTTTCTTTGAAGAATTCCCCCAGGAGCTGCATGTCATGCCAGTGTGCTCTAAGTGGACAGAAAATGTCTTCTGTTGCCAGGTGAAAGGGAAAGATGGGGCGGGGTATACTACAAGGAGACCCACTAGAAGGAGAGTGATTTTTCAAGGAAGTTCCCTGTAGAAAGGACACCCTTAAAAGCAGGTGAGGAGGCAGTTTGCATTGGAGGAGTGAGCATTCGGTTTGAAACTGAAAACTCGCTGTGCCGCTCTGTGTTTGGCACAGGAGAGTGCTGTGCAAATGCTTCCTGGTTGTGGTTTTGACTCTCTGGAGTGGTTCAGCCCGGCCTCCAGATCTCCAGATTAGGGCTCTGCTGCCACCTCCACCAACCAGAGGATTGGGGCAGGGGGGCCCAGGAGGGGTGTGTGTGTGTGTGTGTGTGTGTGTGTGTGTGTGT
>NW_006771985.1:0-639 GCF_000442215.2 Lipotes vexillifer
TGGCCAAGGGCATCCTGGTCGGCAATCTAGCTATTTTCATAGGCTTTAAATGCAATTGCAAACAACCTCCTGAAATCGGTTTCCTGCATTTCTGCCGCACTTTCAAGTTCTCTTCGCAGCCTAACTTCAGTATATTTTTGGACGAAAGATGTCATCTATAACTCTGCAGGTTTGTGAAATACAGTGGCCCTGAGCTCCTTTTCTCCCCTCGCTTTCTTGTGAGCTGGCCGCCATCCCACAGGATTGCTTCAGACCCTAGTCTGGTTCAAGCACGGCATGCTGAGGCTTTGGTTCATTCTTCTTGCTGGTGGGAAATTAGAGTTCAATGTGCTCGTCCAAACACCTACAGCAAGTCTCTCGTTGGTTCTCCCCATTCCTGTCCATCTTACGCAGAAATCGCAAAGTGTGCCAAACAGGGCGTTGAAGGCACTGACTCTGCAAGTGTGAGGAGTGTCAGGAAAGCGTCTTGAACGGCCAACACGTGTTCCAGGGCACGTAAACAGAGATGCATTTTAGGAACGTTGCCCGATCACACGGTGGATCATACTGTGGGTTTCCCATGAATGTTTTCGCGGGAGGAAGAATCCATTAAACCTGGGGAGTTGGGCCCCATGGAATGTATACCATGCAGTATGACTT
>NW_006771986.1:0-1789 GCF_000442215.2 Lipotes vexillifer
CCCATGTCCCCTGCATCAGCAGGCGGACTCTCAACCACTGTGCCACCAGGGAAGCCCTCATTCCTTTTTTAAGCCTGAATACTATTCCATTGTGTGTATATACCACATTTTCTTTATCCATTCATCTGTGGGTTGTTTCCATCTTTTGGCTATTGTGAATAATGCTGTTATGAACATTGGTGTACAAATATCTGTTCAATTCCTTGCTTTCAATTCTTCTGAGTATATACCCAGAAGTGAAATTGTTGGCTTGTAACATAATTCTATGTTTAATTTTTTTGAAGAACCAACCCTGGCATTTTTCTTCCTGGTATATTTCCAGAGTTAGTTCTTTATCATCTATTGAAACAGTGTATTTTTCCTCTCTGATGTACTATCCTACAATTCTACTAAAACACCTCTCTTTTGCTTGCTCTCTCTTTCATTCACCAAGGCATTTAGAATTATGATCTTATGTTCCACAGTACTCATTTTCCCCAAAACAAAAACACTGAACCTCACTCCTTGGAACAAACTGCCATTTTCCAAATCATAAATTGCATTGTTAAAAGAATAAGAAACTAACTTTTTTGGAGGAAAAACGTGCAGTCTTTCAAATCAGTACCGAGGTACTAGCCTGGTATGCAGCAGGCAGACATACCAGGAAAAGAGCTCCTGATTTACAAATGTCTCACTTAAGAACATCCCTGACATTCAAACCATAGTGGAATTCAGGAGTTGAACTCCTGCAGTTGCTGAAGGTCTCTGTTTGCCACCACTGGGTTTATGAGGACTGTGGACTCTCACTTGTTAATGGGACAGCTAGAGCCCACCTCTCTTCTACTTTCATCTTCCTTCTTTCTTCTTGACACCAGAACTATAGGGGTGCCACCACCACCGTGGCTAGCTGGCATCATGTCGAGAGCTCCTGTTTTCACTGGAAGATTGAATTCCTTCGAACAGAAGAATTTCAGTTGGAACACTGCATGATTTTGCATACAGAAGCAATGCTCTTTCACATCTAGTCAACTTATTCTGTCCATTCCATCCTTATCTAACTCAGAATCTGTCTTTCCTCCCTGCCTCCTCTCCCTTGAGGTCAAAATCTCACCTAGACCACTGCAATGGGCTCAGCTGGTCTCCCCGACAGTAAAGATTTCTACCCCACCCTTCATATTATAGGGGAAATCCATCTCTCACCAGCTCAATGTCAGTGTCACCAGAGCCTTGAAATAACAGTGTTCAAAGAAGAACTTAACCACTCCAAGCCTCTGCTGGGTGGGTCTGCAACAGAGCCATGTCTTCTTACTTCTAGTCTGATCTATACTTTTCTTACCAGTAGCTTTTTAAGTTTACATGGCTCTTGTTTGTTTAGCAAACAAGAATGACTGTAACTGATATCATTCATATATCAAGGTCAGCAGCAGAGGGAAAGGAAGTTAAATGAATAAACTCCAAGACCAAAATCATTCCATTACCCTTAGTCAACATTGGTATGGTACCTATTTTCTTCTCTTTCTCTTTTCCCTTTTTGAGGATGGTGATCAAAGTGCAGTAGTTAAGGTACTTCTTGATCAACTCATCCAATTCTTTCTTCCTTTCACTTCCTAACCAGCATCTTCATCACTTCCAGAGGGAGATTAAAAGTGTTCCTGGACCCAATTCCACCATGGTGGGGTGGAGGTTCCCCCCACACCAACAACAGTTCTCTGGACACCAGCTTGGTGTCCTACAATTCGTCTCAATTCTAACACTAGTCACCTGGAGATAGCACAGGTAAATCCCACAGGTTAAAGACTCAGTCCTACAC
>NW_006771990.1:0-39206 GCF_000442215.2 Lipotes vexillifer
AAAAAAAATGTTATGAAGAACCTAGGAGTAAAACAGGAATAAAGATACTGACCTACTGGAGAACAGACTTGAGGATATGGGGAAGGGGAAAGGTGAGGTGTGATAGGGCAAGAGAGATGCATGGACATATATATACTAACAAACGTAAGGTAGATAGCGAGTGCGAAGCAGCCGCATGGCACAGGGAAACCGGCTCAGTTCTTTGTGGCTGTCTGGAGGGGTGGGATAGGGAGGGTGGGAGGGAAGGAGACAAAGAGGGAAGAGATATGGGAACATATGTATATGTATAACTGATTCACTCTGTTATAAAGCAGAAACTAACACACCATTGTAAAGCAAATATACCCCAATAAAGATGTTAAAAAATAAAAAATAATAATAAATAAAAATTTAAAAAAAAAGAGCAAACAAACAATGATGAACAACACAATAAATGAAATTAAAAATACTGTAGAAGGAATCAATAGCAGAATAACTGAGGCAGAAGAAAGGATAAGTGACCTGGAATATAAAATAGTGGAAATAACTACTGCAGAGCAGAATAAATAAAAAAAGAATGAAAAGAATAGGACAGTCACCGATACCTCTGGGACAAGATTAAACATGTCCATATTCGAATTATAGTGGTTCCAGAAGAAGAAGAGAAAAAGAAAGGGACTGAGAAAATATTTGAAGAGATTATAGTTGAAAACTTCCCTAATATGTTAAAGGAAATAGTTATTCGTGTCCAGGAAGTGCAGAGAGTCCCATATAAGATAAATTCAAGGAGAAACACACCAAGACACATATTAACCAAACTACAAAAAACTAAATACAAAGAATAAATAATAAAAGTGGCAAGGGAAAAACAAGAAATAACATACAAGGGAACACCCATAAGGTTAACAGATAAACTATCAACAGAAACTCTGCAAGCTAGAAGGGAGTGGCAGGACATATTTAAAGTGATGAAATGGCAAAACCTACAACAAAGATTACTCTACCCAACAAAGATCTCATTCAGATTCAACGGAGAAATTAAAACTTTAAAGACTCGCAAAAGTTAAGATAATTCAGCACCACCAACCAGCTTTACAATAAATGCTAAAAGAACTTCTCTAGGCAGGAAACACAAGAGAAAGAAAAGACCTATAATAACAAACCCAAAACAATTAAGAGAATGATAACAGAAACATAGATATCAATAATTACCATAAATGTAAATGGATTAAATGCTCCAACCGAAAGACATAGACTTGCTGAGGGATACAAAACCAAGACCCGTATATATGCTGTCTACAAGAGACCCACTACAGACACAGAGATATATACTGACTGAAAGTGAAGAGATGGAAAAAGATATTCCATGCAAATGGAAATCAAAAGAAAACTGAAGTAGCAATTGTCATATCAGACAAAGCCGACTTTAAAACAAAGACTATTACAAAGACAAAGAAGGAGACTACATAATGATCAATGGACCAATTCAAGAAGAAGGTATAACAATTGTAAATATTTATGCACTCAACATAGGAGCACCTCAATACATAAGGCAAATGCTAACAACCATAAAATGGGAAATAGACAGTAACACAATCATAGTAGGGAACTTTAACACCCCACTTTCACTAATGGACAGATCATACAAAATGAAAATAAATAAGGAAGCACAAGCTTTAAATGATACATTAAACAAGATGGACTTAATTGATATTTATAGGACATTCCATCCAAAAACAACAGAATACACTTTCTTTTCCAGTGCTCATGGAACATTCTCCAGGGTAGATCATATCTTGGGTCACAAATGAAGCCTTGATAAATTTAAGAAAATTGAAACTGTATCAATTATGTTTTCTGACCACAATGCTATGAGACTAGATATCAATTGCAGGAATAAATCTGTAAAAAAAATACCAAACACATGGGGGCTAAATAATACACTACTAAATAACCAAGAGATCACTGAAGAAATCAAAGAGAGAATCAAAAACTACTTAGAAACGAATGAAAATGAAAACATAATGACCCAAAACCTATGGGATGCAGCAAAAGCAGTTCTAAGAGGGAAGTTTATAGCAATACAATCCTATCTCAAGAAATAAGAAACATCTCAAATAAACAACCTAACCTTACACCTGAAGTAATTAGAGGAAGAAGAACAAAAAAAACCCCTCAAAGTTAGAAGAAAGAAATCATAAAGATCAGATCAGAAATCAATGAAAAAGAAATGAAGTAAAGAAATAGCAAATATCAATAAAACTAAAAGCTGGTTCTTTGAGAAGATTAAAAAAATTGGTAAACCATTAACCAGACTCATAAAGAAAAAAATGGAGAAGACTCAAATCAATAGAATTAGAGTGCTTCCCTGGTGGCACAGTGGTTGAGAGTCTGCCTGCCGATGCAGGGGACACGGGTTCGTGCCCCAGTATGGGAATATCCCACATGCCACGGAGCAGCTGGGCCCATGAGCCATGGCTGCTAAACCTGTGAGTCCGGAGCCTGTGCTCCACAATGGGAGAGACCACAACAGTGAGAGGCCCACGTACCGCAAAAAAAAAAAAAAAAAGAATTAGAAATGTAAAAAGAGAAGTAACAACAAACACATTGGAAATAAAAGTAGTAATCTCATGAGAGATTACTGCAAGCAACTATATGCCAATAAAATGGACAACCTGGAAGAAATGGACAAATTCTTAGAAAAGCACAACCTTCTCATACTGAACCAGGAAGAAACACAAAATATAAAAAGACCAACTGCAAGCACTGAAGTTGAAAGTGTGATTAAAACTCTTCCAACAAACAAAGGCCCAGGACCAGATGTCTTCACAGGTGAATTCTATCAAACATTTAGAGAAGAGCTAACACCTATCCTTCTCAAACTCTTCCAAAACATAGCAGAGGGGGAAACACTCCCAAACTCATTTTACAAGGCCACCATTACCCTGATACCAAAACTAAACAAAGATTTCACAAAGAAAAAAACTACAGACCAATATCACTGATGAACATAGATGTAAAATTCCTCAACAAAATACTAGCAAACAGAATCCACAGCACATTAAAAGGATCATACACCATGATCAAGTGGGGTTTATCCCAGGAATGCAAGTATTCTTCCATATATGCAAATCAATCAATGTGATACACCGTATTAACAAACTAAAGAATAAAAAACATATTATTGGGTTTCCCTGGTGGCTCAGTGGTTAAAAGTCTGCCTGCAAATGCAGGGGACAAGGGTTCATGCCCTGGTCCAGGAAGATCCCACATGCCATGGAGCAGCTAGACCCGTGAGCCATGGCCGCTGAGCCTGCATGTCTGGAGCCTGTGCTCTGCAACGGGAGAGGCCACAACAATGAATGGCCCACTTATCGCAAAAGACAAACAAACAAACAAACAAAAAATATGATCATCTCAAGTGATGCAGAAAAAGCATTCAACAAAATTAAACACCCATTTGTGATAAAAACCCTCCAGAAAGTAGGCATAGAGGAAACTTACCTAAACATAATAAAGGCCATGTACAGCAAACCCACAGCCAACATGGTTCTCAATGGTGAAAAACTGAAACCATTTCCACTAAGATCAGGAACAAGACAAGGTTGCCAACTCTCACCACTATTATTCAACATAGTTTTGGAAGTTTTATTCATGGCAATCAGAGAAGAAAAAGAAGTAAAAGGAATTCAAATTGGAAAAGAAGAAGTAAAGCTGTCACTGTTTACAGATGACATGATACACTACATAGAGAATGCTACAGATGGTACCAGAAAACTACTAGAGCTAATCAATGAATTTGGTAAAGTAGCAGGATACAAAATTAATGCACAGAAATCTCTTGCATTCTTATACAATAATGATGAAAAATTTGAAAGGGAAATTAAGGAAACACTCCCATTTACCATTGCAACACAAAGAATAAAATACCTTGGAATAAACCTTCCAAAGGAGACAAAAGACTTGTATGCAGAAAGCTATAAGACACTGATGAAAGCAATTAAAAATGATACAAACAGATGGAGATATACACCATATCCTTGATTGGAATAATCGGCATTGTGAAAATGACTATACTATCCAAAGCAATCTACAGATTCAATGTAATCCCTATGAAACTACACTGGCATTTTTCACAGAACTAGAACAAAAAAAATTCACAATTTGTATGGAACACAAAAGACCCCAAATAGCCAAAGGAATCTTGAGGAAGAAAAATGGAGGTGGAGGAATCAGGCTTCTGGGTTTCAGACTATACTACAAAGCTACAGTAATCAAGACAGTATGGTACTGGGACAAAAACAGAAATATAGATCAACGGAACAGGAAAGAAAGACCAGAGATAAACCCATGCACATATGGTGTCCTTATCTTTGATAAAGGAAGCAGGAGTATACAGTGGAGAAAAGACAGCCTCTTCAATAAGTGGTGCTGGGAAAACTGGAAAGCTACATAGAAAAGAATGAAATTAGAACACTCCTTAACACCGTACAGAAAAATAAACTCAAAATGGATTAAAGCCCTAAATGTAAGGCCAGACACTACACAACTCTTAGAGCAAAACATAGGCAGAACACTTTATAACAAAAATCACAGCAAAATCCTTTTTGAGCCTCCTCCTAAAGAAATGGAAATAAAAACAAAAATAAACAGCGGGACCTAATGAAACTTAAAAGCTTTTGCACAGCAAAGGAAACCATAAACAAGATGACGTTTGCAAATGAAGCAACTGACAAATGGTTAATCTCAAAAATATGCAAGCAGCTCATGCAGCTCAGTATCAAAAAAACAAACAACCCAATCCAAAAATGGCTAGAAGACCTAAACAGACATTTCTCCAAAGAGATACAGATTGCCAACAAACACATGAAAGAATGCTCAACATCATTAGTCATTAGAGAAATGCAAATCAAAGCTACAATGAGGTATCACCTCACATCAGTCAGAATGGCCATCATCAAAAAGTCTACAACAAATAAATCCTGGAGAGGGTATGGAGAAAAGGGAAACCTCTTGACCTGTTGGTGGGAATGTAAATTGATATAGCCACTATGGAGAACAGTATAGAGGTTCCTTAAAAAGCTAAAACTAGAAATACCATACAGCCCTGTCATTCCACTACTGGGCATACCCTGAGAAAACCATAATTCAAAATGAGTCATGTACCACAATGTTCATTGCAGTTCTATTTATAATAGCCAGGACATGGAAGCAACCTAAGTGTCAATTGACAGATGAATGGATAAAGAAGATGTGGCACATATATACAATGGAATATTACTCAGCCATAAAAAGAAACGAATTTGAGTTATTTGTGGGGAGGTGGATGGACGTAGAGTCTGTCATACAGAGTGAAGTAAGTCAGAAAGAGAAAAACAAATACCGTATGCTAACACATATACATATAGAATCTAAAAAAAAAAAAAGTCATGAAGAACCTAGGAGCAAGACAGGTATAAAGACGTTGACCTACTGGAGAATGGACTTGAGGGCACAGGGAGGAGGAAGGGTAAGCTGCGTCAAATTTAGAGAGTAGCTTGGAAATTTATACATTACCAAATATAAAATTGATAGCTAGTGTGAAGCAGCCACATAGCACAGGGAGATCAGCACAGCACTTTTTGACCACCTAGAGGGTTGGGATAGGGAGGGTGGGAGGTAGCGAGATGCAAGAGGGAAGAGGTATGAGGATATATGTATAGCTGATTCCCTTTTTAATAAAGCAGAAACTAACACACCATTGTAAAGCAATTACACTCCCATAAAGATGTTATAAAAGCAAAAAAAAAAAATTAGAAGAAGAGATCATTTAAATATGAAAATGGAACTCTAATGACTTACTGACATTTTTTTGCCATTAGAAGTCAGATTGTGATCCCAAAGGGGAAGATTTCTTCTCAGTGTTTAGCATATTACCCAGAAATTTCTGGCTTCCTGGAATTCTCGATAATAATTCCAAATCTCTTGTAATAGCTTTCAAGCACCACAATTTCTGCCAATAAAAGAACGATCATTAAGCATGCTCTCACTTTGGTTGTTTAAGAGTCCAGCTATGGGAGGCCAAATTGTTATTATTCTGCAGTGACTGCTTGATATGAAGAGTATGTTTGAAGTGGAAATCACACGACGCTGCTTGATGCAATCACCTGATTGACTAGGTGATTATTTAATTTGGGGAAAATATTATCATAGTATAAAGACTTCATTTGGAATGAGAAAAAATTCAATTTAAAAGCATTTGTGGGGGCTTCCTTGGTGGTGCAGTGGTTGAGAGTCCGCCTGCCAATGCAGGGGACACGGGTTCGTGCCCCGGTCCGGGAAGATGCTGCATGCCGCAGAGCGGCTGGGCCCATGAATTATGGCTGCCGAGCCTGCGCGTCCAGAGCCTGTGCTCCACAACGGGAGAGACCACAGCAGTGAGAGGCCTGCGTACCGAAAAAAAAAAAAAAAAAGCATTTGTGAGTTAGAGCTCAACCTTTCCATCCCCTCAATTTATGATCTTTGTATAAATAAATGTGCTCCAACACCATGTATAGCTGTCTTGAAGAAAGCAGTTTACATTTAGGGAATCTGAAGTTGAGGAGTTACTGAGGGGACTAAGACACTTGAAAAC
This sequence comes from Lipotes vexillifer, assembly GCF_000442215.2. Classification (NCBI taxonomy): domain Eukaryota; kingdom Metazoa; phylum Chordata; class Mammalia; order Artiodactyla; family Lipotidae; genus Lipotes; species Lipotes vexillifer. Next base: position 6,593 of record NW_006771990.1, read on the forward strand.
TTACAAATGGCTTATTGAAATGGAAAAAAGTCATATGAGCCCACGCAAATGAAATACTTGGGAAATGTAGCATAAAAAGAATTGAGCAAAGAGTCCTATTAGAGAAAGCCAGATATTCTTTTTCAGATGAAGAGAACAATTACATCAAGCTATATAAATTGTGTTTGGTTGGAAGTCTGATCTGAAACAGGAAATATTTGTTGCCATGTGCTATGAGACAAGGAAACTACATAATAAACCATTAATTATCTTGCATTCTGTTTTCATTTGCCAAATATATACAGTGACAGTAACTTAATCAACAACATTATAATAAAGTGACCATAGAGACAATACTCACTGCTCTGTATTCAAACAGACTTGGACTTGAGTCCAGCTGCATGACCTTGATGATGTTACTCAACTTCCTTAATTCTTAGTTTCCTCAAGTTTTTTTTTTTTTTTAACCAAGAAAAATATAATAATAATTCCTGTCTACATAGAGTGTTATTAAATGAGTTATTACAGATAAAGGAATATGTGTGTTAACTTCAAAGTTCTGTAACGCTTTTGAGCACTCAAAAATATTATTTTATGGTGTAATAGAAGTAGCAGTATATACAAACTGAGGCTAAGGGAACTAATGATTGGCATGGTGAACTATTGGTGGCAGAAATGAGTTTTGAATTAGATGTCCAATCTCCCTCTCCAGGGCTTTTTCTACTACATCTCATTCCAAGAAAAAAGCTCATCTCTGAGCCTTGACTATTTCATGTTCCAATATGATCAGGATCTATCTGGCCTCTTCAACCATGAACTTCCTTTATAGTCTAATAAAAAAAAAGAAATGACACAAGAAAATAGAGGCAAGCAGTAGCAGCAAGTCAGGATTTCACCAAGGAAAAATGTAAAATCCAGTTAGCTATTATTGTTTTCAATTTGCCAGTTCACTTTTTAAGTTCTCCAACTGCTTCCCGCATGTGATATAAAATCTTCATCATGAATTGTTACATTTGTGTTTGTAATGTTACTTTCAAATTCAACTTTACTCAGATTGCAGACAAAAATTTTACAAAAACAAACCAAAAATGGGTTATTTAAAATAATGCAGAAGGAAAATTCAGAAAACACAAAGACCTCTTATTTAAGCATTTATATACTCAAATATTTATTCTCTTAACCAGCAGCTAAACAACCTAAAAAGATCTAAAAGCGTTTATAATCTGAATACTCACATTGGCCAATCTCAACTGATCCTAGGTGTCTTCTGATATTTTTTGGAGTGATGCACCTGGCTTGCTAGATAAGAAGTGAATCAGTGAAGGTGCGGCAGACAGATTTTATGTTAGCCACAGACCTGGATATTAATATTATAGAAATTTCTCTGGCTGGAAGTGGAAGGATGAGACAGAAAAAGAGGTCAAAGACTTTTGAAGCATAAGAAGTATTTGTGCCATTGTTGCCTTTGAAGATGGGGGAAGGAAGGAATCTACTAGCCAGGAAACGCAGACATCTTTAGAAGTTGAAGACCCCCCACTCCACCCTTCCTGGGCCAACAGCCAGCAAGGAAATGGGACCTCAGTTCTATAATCACATAGAACTGAATTTTGCCAACAACCTGTGTGAACATGGAAACAGGGTTTTCCCCAGAGTCTTTGGTGAGAAATGCAGGCTAACACCTTGATTTCTAAGCAGAGGAATTAGCTGAACCCACTGGGCTTCTGATCTGCAGAACTGTGATATATAAATGTGTCTCATTTTAAGCTGCTAGATTCATGTTAACTTGGTACAGCAGCTCACAATATAGATCTTTAAACAATGTCTTAACCCAGTCTGAGGACCCTACTAGAGACAGGTAAGTTTCCCTTCTTAAGCAGTAAAGTACATTCCCCCAATCACCTGCCTTACCTGGCTCTTACACTCCAGGCCACCATACACCCACCCTAATATACCCATGGTCAGGTACCAGACAGCCAGGGGTAGATCCTGTGTTACCTGCTGTAGTTATTCAAATGAGCCTATCCTAAACCTGTTTGCCTCACCCATTTCTTCCCCAGGAAATCACAACAAATGTGCTCATCAACAGTTCCCCTGTATCTTTTGCCATCTCACCAATCCCTGTGCTTCCCCTGAGAGATTCTGTGTGGTATACTATGCTCTCCCCAGGCAACTGTGAGTATTTTTTTGATTATGGTTTTCTCTGAGTATATGCCCAGTAGTAAGATTGCTGGGTCATATGGTAGTTCTATTTTTAGTTTTTTAAGGACACTCCATACTGTTCTCCATAGTGGCTGTATCAATTTACATTCCTACCAACAGTGCAGGAGGGTTCCCTTTTCTCCACACCCTCTCCACCATTTGTTGTTTGTAGATTTTCTGATGATGGTCATTCTGACTGGTGTGAGGTGATACCTCATTGTAGTTTTGATTTGCATTTCTCTAATAATTAGTTATGTTGAACGTCTTTTCATGTTTTTGTTGGTCATCTGTATGTCTTCTTTGAGAGAAATGTTTATTTGGGTCTTCTGCCCATTTTTTCATTGGATTGTTTGTTTTCTGGATATTGAGCTGCATGAGTTGTTTGTATATTTTGGAGATTAATCCTTTGTCAGTTGCTTCATTTGCAAATATTTTCTCCCATTCTGAGGGTTGTCTTTTCATCTAGTTTATGGTTTCGTTTGCTGTGCAAAAGCTTTTAAGTTTAATTAGATTCCATTTGTTTATCTTTGATTTTATTTTCGTTACTCTAGGAGGTGAGTCAAAAAATATCTTACTGCAGTTTACATCAGAGAGTGTTCTGCCTATATTTTCTGCTAAGAGTTTTATAGTATCTGGCCTTACATTCCACATGCACCCCAATGTTCATTGCAGCACTCTTTACAATAGCCAGGACATGGAAGCTACATAAATGTCCATCAACAGAGGAATGAATAAACAAAATGTGATACATATATACAGTGGAATATTACTCAGCCATAGAAAAGGAACAAAATTGGGTCACTTGTAGATATGTGGATGGACCTAGAGACTGTCATACAGAGTGAAGTAAGTCAGAAAGAGAAAACAAATATGGTATAATAACACATATATATGGAATCTAGAAAAATAGTATAGATGATCTTATTGGCAAAACAGAAATAGAGACACAGGTGTAAAGAACAAACGTGTATGGACACCAAGGGAGGAAAGGCTGGGTGAGATGAATTGGGGGATTGGGATTGACATATATACACTATTGGTACTATGTATAAAATAAATAACTGATGAGAATATACTGTATAGCACAGGGACCTCTACGCAATGCTCTGTGGTCACCTAAATGGGAAGGAAATCCAAAAAATAGGAGATATATTTATACGTATAGCTGATTCACTTTGCTGTACAGTAGAAATTAACACAATATTGTAAAGCAGCTATACTCCAATAAAAATTCATTAAAAAAATATGAAACTGTAAATCACTTTCAGTTTTCTCTCTCTTGATCTGTGTCTGGTCTCACCATACCTCACCTATGGTTAAAACACAGGAATAGAAAACCAACACACAAGATTATACTATTCAAATTTAGACTTTCACTTTCTGATGTTCCAGCCCTCACCACTTACTAAACTGTCCTGGCAAGGAGGCCATAAGTTTATAGGGGTAATTGGTGGCACTTTCTGACCCTCATTCTCATTAACGTTTCAGAAACTCTGTCCTCTTGTGACATGCTTCTTTATTGGTCAGACTGGAACTGAGCAGAACCCTGCAGAGCCCCCCAAGTACAAAAGCTCCTCCATGTCCCTTTCCTTTTTGTTGTAGAAAAGTTGAAATCTCCCAGACTTCCCTAAGTCAAAAAAAAAGAAACAAGCTCAAGTAGTTAATAATTAGGACAATTGAGTCACAGACTCACTGACTGATGCACATTTCTAAGTTGTTTTACAGATACTATAACTGCTCTCAGGAAGAAACTCCTTTTGCCTTGTCACTTTAGCAAAGCTATATTGTAACTAAACTTAAACTAGGCACATCCACGCTCTGTTCATCTCCGGTGCAAGCACACTTTTCAATTCTTTTCGTCACACAGTACCTTGCCTGACCTGTTGGTTCTTTCCATAGATCAAAGAAGTAGAAATTAATAAGTAATTAACAGATGACCAGATCTCTTCTCTAGCTTCCCCTTCAGTAATCCTGCAAACAAACTGTGTGAACAAACAGCATGAACAAGATAGCCTCTAAAGAAAGATCACAAGATTTTGACAAGCCTGCACACAGTGGGGGATGGTTACAACTCTGACCCCCTATCTCAATGATTAACTGAAATTACTTCCCCTTTTCCCTTTACAACTTTCATAGCCAAGCAGAATCTTCAGAGTTGGTTCTGGAAGAACATGAGTCTGCCTTCTCCCAAGATTGCTGGCTTTCTGATTAAAAGCAACTTTCCTTTCCACCAACAACTGCTTCTCAGATATTGATTTTCGAGTGGTAAGCATCTGGACCTGAGTTCAGTAACAACTCAGGAATGAAGAATAGAGGTTTCAGAATGAAATCTTCAACTAGTTTCTGTTGGACTTTAACATCTCTCTACATGTGTTTTCTCACCTATGAATTAATATAGTAAAATAACCTAATCAGGTTGCTGTGAACATTAAGAGAATAAAATATGGTAATGGATACCAAATCTTAGTAGACTGCCTGATATTTAGTGACACATATAACAGAGTAGCTATTTATATTACTATTATTGTTGTTGTTATTAACTTTGGGATTATTCTCCTTTGCACTGACTTGTTCCTCTCTTCCATTCTCTGTTCCTCTGGCTCCATATTCTCTCTTTCATTTAAAAAGTGGATTCATTTGCAAATATTTTCTCCCATTCTGAGGGTTGTATTTTCATTTTGTTTATGGTTTCCTTTGTTGTGCAAAAGCTTTTAAGTTTAATTAGGCCCTATTTGTTTATTTTTGTTTTTATTTTCATTACTCTAAGAGGTGGATCAAAAAAGATCTTGCTGCATTTTATGTCAAAGAGTGTTCTGCCTATGTTTTCCTCTAAGATTTTTACAGTGTCTGGCCTTACATTTAGTCATCAATCCATTTTATTTTTGTGCATGGTGTTAGGGAGTGTTCTAATTTCATTATTTTCCATGTAGCTGTCCAGTTTTCCCAGCACCACTTATTGAAGTGACTGTCTTTTCTCCATTGTATATTCTTCCCTCCTTTGTTATAGATTAGGTGATCATAGCAGTATGAGATTATCTCTGGAGTTTCTATCCTGTTCCATTGATCTATATTTCTGTTTTTGTGCCAGTACCATACTCTCTTGATTACTGTAGCTTTGGAGTATAGTCTGAAGTAAGGGCACCTGATTCCTCCAGCTCTGTTTTTCTTTCTCAAGATTGCTTTGGCTATTCAGGGTCTTTTATGTTTCCATACAAATTGTAAAACTTTTTGTTCTAATTTTGTGAAAAATGCTATTGGTAATTTGATAGGGATTGCATTGAATCTGTAGATTGCTTTGGGTGTAGAGTCATTTTCACAATAGTGATTCTTCTAATCCAAGAACATGGTATATCTCTCCATCTGTTTGTGCCATCATTGATTCTTTTCATCAGTATCTGATAGTTTTCTCAGTACAGGTCTTTTGCCTCCTTAGGTAGGTTTATTTCTGCCTAAGATATTTTATTATTTTATTATTTTTGATGTGATGGTAAATGGGATTGTCCCCTTGATTTATCTTTCTGATCTTTCATTGTTAGTGTATAGATATGCAAGAAATTTCTGTGTATTAATTTTGAATACTGCAAATTTACCAAATTCATTGATGAGCTCTAGTAGTTTTCTGGTATTAATTTTAGGGTTTTCTTTGTATAGTATCATGTCATCTGCAAACATTGACAGTTTTACTTCTTCTTTCCAATTTGGATTCCTTTTATTTCTTTTTCTTCTCTGATTGCCAAGGTCAGGAATTCTAAAACTATGTTGAGTAATGGTGGTGAGAGTGGATATCCTTGTCTTGTTCCTGATCTTAGAGGAAATGCTTTTAGTTTTTCATCATTGACAATGATGTTTGCTGTGAGTTTGTTATATATGACTTTTACTATGTTGAAGTAGGTTCATTCTGTGCTCACTTTCTTGAGAGTTTTATCGTAAATCGGTATTGAATTTTTTCAAAAGTTTTTTCTGCATCTACTGAGATGACCATATGGTTTATATTCTTCAATCAGAATGGAAGAAAATATTTGCAAACAAAGCAACCAACAAGGGCTTAATCTCCAAAATATATAAACAGACCATGAAGCTCAATATCGAAAAGACAAACAACCCAATCAAAAAATGAGTGGAAGACCTAAATAGACATTTCTCCAAAGAAGACATACAGATGACCAACAAACACATGAAAAGATGCTCAATGTGACTAATTATTAGAAAAATGAAAATAAAAACTACAATGAGGTACCACTTCACACTGGTCAGAATGGCTATCATCAAAAAATCTACAAACAATAAATGCTGGAGAGGGTGTGGAGAAAAGGGAACCCTGATGCACTGTTGGTAGGAATGTAAATTGATACAGCCATTATGGAGAACAGTATGGAGGTTCCTTGAAAAACTAAAAATAGAACTACCATATGATCCAGGAATCCCACTTCTGGGAATGTATCTGTAAAACACCATAATTCAAAAAGATATATGTACCCCAATGTTCATTGCAGCTCTATTTACAATAGCTAAGACATGGAAGAAACCTAAATTTCCATCAACAGAGGAATGGATAAAGAAGATATGGTACATATGTATAATGATGTAGTACTCAGCCTTAAAAAAGAATGAATTAATGCCATTTACAACAACATGGATTGACCTAGAGATTGTCATACTAAGTGAAATAAGTCAGACAGAGAAAGAGAAATATCATATGATATTGTTTACATATGGAATCTAAAAAAACAAAAAAGGATACAAATAAACTTATCTAAAAAATAGAAATAGAGTTACAGAAGTAGAAAATAAACATTGTCACCAGTGTATAAGGGAGGGAGGGAAAAATTGGAAGATTGGGATTGACATATACACACTATGTCCTATATATAAGATAGATAACTAGGGCTTCCCTGGTGGCGCAGTGGTTGAGAGTCCGCCTGGCAATGCAGGGGACACAGGTTCATGTCCCGGTCCGGGAAGATCCCACATGCCGCGGAGTGGCTGGGCCCGTGAGCCATGGCTGCTGAGCCTGCACATCCGGAGGCTGTGCTCCACAGCGGGAGAGGCCACAACAATGAGAGGCCTGCGAACTGCAAAGGAAAAATAAAAGATAGATAACTAATAAGGACCTCCTGTATAGCACAGGGAACACTACTCAATATTCTGTAATGGCCTATATGGGAAAATAATCTACAAAACTTTGGATATGTGTGCATATCTATCTATCTATCTAATCTATCTATCTATCTATCTATCTATCTATCTATCTGTATATCTATCTATCTATCTATATATATATAACTGATTCATTTTGCTGTACACCTGAAACTAACACAACATTGTAAATAAACTATACTCCAATTAATTTTTTTTTTAAAAAGGTGGATTCACACCAAAGTTTTTTTGTCAGTGTTTTCACTGACTTCTGCTTCTCTTTTTCCTCCCCTCCTCCCACCATATTGAGGAGTAAGGGAAAAAGAAAAAAAGGCTTCAATAAATTTGACAAATATGCCGAATATACCAAAGTGATTTAAAGAACCATAAAAAAAAAAAAAATTCTATGTGCAAAAGCCAGGCAACTTGACCACATATGTTTTCTAGGTTTTCCTTTTCAGTTCCCAGACAGGCTCCTGTTTGCCTCAACTGAAATCATAACCTCAGGCAACTGAGATATTGCCAGAGTTTGCTATTGTTTTGGAAATGCCCTAGGGGTAGACTTCAACTCCTCATGAGCTGAGCTTGGAATCAAATCAAAATGCCACCTTATGTGTGAGAATAGAAATTTACCAGACAGCTACAAGTTTGAACAAATATTGACTATGCCCTAGAGATTGTACTTTGAACAGATCTCCAAAAGTGGTCAGATATCTGTTGTCCAAAGTGCTGCCTGATTTTGCTAACAGTAGCACTGGAAGGGGCAGGAATAGCCCTAAGTTAAAATGTCCCAGACCCTGCTATTTTACCTACATTCAGTAACTTTCCAAGGATAGAAAATTTTCAGTTTATTCTATGGATATTTTTCAATTGCCAGATGTCCAAAATGGTTGATTTTAGTTGTTTTGTTTTTACTTTTTTGTTTTATACAGAGGGCAAGTTCACCTACTCCTCATCTACAATTCCAGAACTGATTAAACATTATTTTTACATTTATCATTAATCTCTTCTATATGTTTGCTGATTTTTCATTTATTTTGTCTGTCAGTGATAGAAATGTGTTAAATATCTTGCTATAATGATAGATTTGTTTACTTTTCCTAGTTCTGTAATTTTCATCAGTTATGAATATAGTTATGCCAGCTTTAATTTGATTATAATTTCCATAGCATATATTTTTCGATTCTCTCAGGTTTATGCATAATTAAGACACAATGTTTCTTTACAACAGGTATCTGGATTTTAAAATATTTATCTATTCTGACAATTTTTCTCTTTTAAGTGAAACTTTTGGCTCATTTACATTTATTGTAGTTAAACTATCACATTTAGGTTATCTCTATCACCATTTTTTGTGCTATTTGCACCTTTTTTAAAATTTCTCTCCTTTCTTATCTTTTCTTCTTTCATAAAAATTTTTCATACATTTCTCTCCATTAGTTTGAAGGTTATATACTTTATTTCTACTATTTTAGTATTTTGATGTGCACATTTAATTTATCATACCCACAATTTAATCCAATATTGAATTATTATTTATATCTCTTTTAAAAATACTTTTATAGGTTACCATTGAGTTTGTAATATACATCTTAAATAATCACAGCCAACCTTCAAATAATATTACCACTTCATGTATAGGATAAGGACATTATTAACACTTGACTCCAATCCCCTCCATCTATTTTTTGCCAGTATTATATCAATGTACTTTACCTTTTACATATTATATAAACATATTGGCTATTGATAATCTTTTTAATTTAGGCAATAATTATTTAGAACAATTAAAATACAAAAAATAATATTTTATTTACCTTAATTATGTCACTTAGAGCACTCTTCCATTTCTTTGTGTAGATGAAAGTTGCTCTTTGGTGTCATAGTCTTCTGCCTAGAGAACTTCATCTTAACATTTCTTAGAGAGCAAGGATGCTGGCAGTGAATTTTTTCTGTTGTTTGTTTATCTGAAAAAATAGTATTTATCTTTTATATGTTAAAGGTATATTTACTGGTGGAGAGGGTCACCCCTAACCCTTTTTGGACTTTAAAGACATTACTCTGTTGTCTTCTGATTTTCATAATAATTTTAACAAACGTTATAAATAATTTTAATTGTAATTCTTATCTTCATTCCTCTATATATGTGTCTTTTATCTCTGATTACCTTCCAGATTTTTTTACTTAACTTTAGTTTTCAAGAGTTTTCTTAGGATATATATGTGTGTATGTGTGAATGTGTCTGGGTGGATGAGGGGAAGATTTATTTTGTTTAGTCTTATGTAAGATTTTTGGATCTATTGCTTGGTATCTTCATCTCTGTTACACTGTTTTTATGTCTACCATTTATATATTATTTTTTATTATAGTTTCTATCTTTCTTCTGAAATCCCCCACCTGTCCATTCATATTATACACCTTTTCTACTAGTGCCTTTAACATATTAATCATAATTATTTATATTTCCCATCTTAATGTTTTAATATCAGTGTAATATTTGAATCTTACTCTGTTGATTTTTTTCCTTTGCCAGTGTTTTGATTTTTCCCTATTCATTTGTATGTTTCATAATTTTTGGTTAAAAGAGATATAGTTTTGTAAGGCAGTAGAGACTGAGTTAAATTTTATTTATTCTTGGAAATGGGCTTTCCTCTCTTTCACATTCTCTGCATGGAGCACTGAGTAAATTTAGTTAAGAGTTGAGCTGAGTTTGGGCGTTTTTGTTATTATGATTTTACTCAGTTCCTCATCATTCTTCAAATTCTTCTAACATGACCTCTGTTTAGGGTAAGGGCTAGAGGATTATTTATAATGTCTTTTCAATTCTCCATTTAAATTTTTTCTTTGCTCCTTTATCACAAATAGGGTATCACTTCAAGCTCATGGTCCTTCCCAAACAGTATTTTGGATTGCTCTTACTTGTTCTTTTCATGCTTGCTAGCTTTTAGGGTGGCCTGAATGAGAGGGTCTTCACTCTTGTTCTGGTTCAGCCTCAGTCTTAGGTGGATACTATATCCCTAAGTAGCATGTGTAGGTCTTTCTCAGTGATCCTACCCTGCCCTAGTGGTAGGGGATCTTTAACAATCTGGCCATCTGGCCCTAGGATGTTTTATCTGCCCCTTCCCCAAGGAAAGAAGCAGTTTTGTTTGTCTGTTTTCCTTTCACCAGTGTTGATAGATATTTATCTGTGCTCTGACTGTGACAGACTTCACTGTCCTTCTCCCAGCTGATTAAGACTTTTCTTCTGTGGAGATACAGGGAAGAGGTACCCAGGCAAGATTTCAAGCCTTCCACACAGCAGCCACTGTTCCCTTTCCCAAGGTCTTCACCATAAGAGATGCTCTTTGTAGTCTCTTGCCCTGTCCCCAACATTTCTCATGAGTAACTAGTGATGTCAGTGGAGAAGAGCATATGAGTTGGAGTTAATTTCTCTTGAGTTTGGAGTTTCCAGAATTTCTATACTTTCATGTTAACCCACAGTCAGCCTTCAGCTATTGGTTTACATTTATTAAAAATTATTCTTAATGACTTGTATGATGATTTGTGTCTTCCTTAGAAAACTGTCGACCAAAAAAATGCACAACCTAAAAGTTGAGAATTATGCTCTATTAGGCAGACTTACTGAGGACTTAAGCCTGGATACAGCCTCTCATATAGCTCTGAAAGACTGTTCCAAATAGGTAATATGAGGGCCAGAATATATAGGAGTTTTTGCAAAAAAAACAAACAAAAACAAAACAGAACAGAAACAGGTAGTTGGACATCAAAAGATTACTGCTAATTAAAGAAAACCCAGACATCTCAAGTTAATGAATTTAGCACTTTTCTATATATGGGAAGATGCAAAAGTCTGGGCTCACTGTAATTATTCTTTTGATATGTGCCTTAACTATCTAGGGTCAGAGTCCCTATTTTTTTTTTTTCATCCTGAATTTCCCTCAGAGTTTATCATCTGGGCTGCTACAGTGGCTGGTGGCTTTATGACCATGACATCCTTTGTCTACTGAAATGCCAGGTGACATTCTTTGTCCACATAAGGAAGCACTAATATTAACTCTATTCTTGGAAGAGTGTCATTCTGATATTTGGGTTAGTTGATTTCTCTGTAAATTCAGCTCTCTTATGTGTTCCAGAAGGTTGTGATTTTGTAGATTACCTAACTTTTGTTGTTTTTCTAATGGTGGGAGTGAAGGTCCTTCCAACTTCCATATCCTAAGACAAAGTTGAAAGTTACAGTGACATTTTAAAGTAAGTTGTACAATGGCATGTGTAGCTCTAAAATATAAAGGTATACTCTAGCCAAAATTTAGAATTATAAGTAACTAAATATGAGTACAAAGATAATTCAGCCCTTAGTGTCTTAAATGTTATGTGAAGTTTAATGAATATGGAATAGTATGCTTTAGATCATTCCAGAACACCCACATTAAGTGAACGCTACATATATCAAAGCTCTAAAACAATCTCAGAAGAGAAAACTTACACTGTACAAGGTGTATAAAGCTCTTCCATTATAGCAGGGAAGGAGGAAATCAAAAAGGGTTTGCAGACTTTGGAAGAATAAGCTGTCTCTAATTGCTAGCTAAATTCCTGAAATTAAATGAAATATGTGTAAGTTATGTACAAAGGTAAAAGATAGAACTTACTTCCTACAATCTTCTCTATTTGGGGGCTTTCATTTACAGCTCTCCCTTACAAAATGTTCCCCTAAACTTCAGGGTTTATTGTATCTACAGACACAAGTAGAAAATTTATTTGGTGTTCACTTTCATAACGCTGGGTGTTTTAGAATTTCTTCTAATAGAAGCAGTGTTTTTATTCTAGCAAAAGAGATATAGTGCAATTATATCCTCAAATATTTCTAAAATAAGTGAATTTTATAAAAGGAGGATAAAATGAGTCACATTTCCAATAAAACACTAACCAATCCCAGATTTTAAATAATAGTCAACATTTTAAATGTTTTCTTTTAAAATCAGCCTGCACATATCCTTGAAAAATTCTTGCCCTCAGAGTTATCTAGATATTACTACAAGAAAATAGAAAAGGAAGAGTAGAGGAAGACTGCTGAAACCTTTACTTTCTTTTTAATTTATCTTTGAGAGAAGCAGCTATTTTTATCTTGCTGATTTATTTGTGAGACATAAGAAAGACGTCTGTAGTGGAACATTCTTCTGAACTGGATATGAGCATCAAGGAAAACCAAAAGGGATGCTTTGGTTAAAATAAAAGCCGACCCTACTAGTGCCCTGATTGTGAATCATGGCTTTTGTGACAGATGTTGTTGTTTGAAATGATTTCCTTTGTTGATTAGCATTCATTCTCACCTGTTCTATACTGCTTGGTCCCTGATGAGCTGACCCTGAGAATAAAGGTGTTTTTGTGAAATTTTCAATTCTGTTCCCTGCCACTTGGAGTTCAAAGTTTGTCTGAACTCCATGAGCTTTCTTGATTTCTTGGGCCTTTGAAATTTACTCAGTAAGAAAAGAACAAGGTTTTGGCCAGCATTAGATTAAAATCCTAGGATAATTTTGAGATCTTGTAAAACCCATTGTATACAACATATGTCACAAACATAACAGGAAGAACCCCATCTGATATCCATGACCCCTGGAGGTTGCTCCATCTGATAAGGATAGAGTAGGATAAAATGATAGGGATAAAGTAGGATTATCAAATAGTTAGATCAGAAATCCCATTAGGGGATTGTAGATAGAGAGGGAACTTTAAGGGGCTTTGGGAGACCACAGGAAGTTAATAATCATTTAAGAAAGCAGGTTTACTTAACCACTAAACCAAGTAGGCTTGCTTAGTAACAAAATCATGCAACAGGAACATAAGAGGAGGCCACAAAACAATAAAACAATGGTGGTATGAGACCCACATTCTGCTCACTGAGCTCAGTAAGATAATGACGCCCTAGGACATGCTCTCTGCACACATAAAAACATAATAATTTATGGAAACGTGACACTTCAAAGTGAAAGACCCTTATTGTACTGAGACCTGAAATAATTTTTCCATAATGCCATGACAGTCCCAGATTTATCACGTAGGGACAAGAAAACTCCCCTGCCCAACCTGGAGGAGGAACTGATGATGGAAGTGTGACATCTACTCCAGAATGAGGAATAAGGTAGTCTTTTCCCCCTCCTCATTTTTCCTTTGATTATAAAATGTAACCCATTAAGTACTTGGGGCAGAACAACACTCGCCTGCCTGCTTATAAACCTCACAAGCATCCTATTCTAATAAATCACTTCTTATCTATTACTTTGCCTCTTGCTGTATTCTTTCTGTGCTGAGATATAAAGGAATGGAGTTCCTTGGAGCCCCCTGAAATGCCATCTAGCAATTTCACGTCCACAGTCCAGAATGTATTAAAGAAAAATATATCTCTTATTTACATGTCTTTGCTGATTGGTTCTTTATAAATCTAAGTATTCTGAACTTGAATAGATTAATTTCTTATTTAGTAAAGTACCTCAGTGAGTTTCAAGATATGCAGATAATGACCTTGTCTAGAGAAAGAGAACTGTTCTACTAAATAGGTTAACAAGGATATGTAGCTCTTTAACACCTGGGGGAAGAGGATAGAGGGAATCTAATAATATTATGAGAGTCTGGGCCTAGGGAGTAAATACGTCTGAAGTACTTTTATGAAGAGAGAGGTCTAGTATTAAACTGGGGGTTTTCCTTATCGTGTACAGTTACACAATTCCCCCACCCCCATTACCCCTAAATCTTCAATAATTATCTGTTATACAATGAGATGTGTTGTAATATTTGATTAGATAAAGGAAAGGAAGACCATATTAATGGAAGAATAAAGAACAATGGTGAGAGACACTACAAACAGGAGCTAAGTAAACAGGCAAACTTAAGGGGCTCTGCTTCAGCCTTTGGTTCTCTTCTTTGACAGACAAAAAAAAAATAGAGACTATTGGATGGATAGATGATGATTATGCTCAGAATCACACAGCATATCAGTTTTCTTACAATATTTAAGGGCAGTAAGAATGGAAAGGATTATTAATAGCCAGACACTAACAGTTGTGGCAAATTCAAATGTCCCTAAAATATTTGGAATCCAAATGAAAGGTGAATTACATATCTAGGGATTAAATGGGTCAAAGTAGAAATTTGCTGGGCTAACAAGTCAGCATGAAGTTTACATATGCTCAAATTTTTACTGATTTACAATTGTGGTAGATATTATTTTTGGTCACCAATATTCCCAGTTGTCTTCCTTACAGGAACAAATGGAGATTTCAATGTCCCAACTTCTTGATGCTGATTTTATCTAAATGACTTAATTTGGTAAACAAATTTTAATAAGCGAAATGTGTAAGTTCAGGTATAAGCATTCTCTTTCCCTGTTTCTATGAGCCAGGAAGTAAATATTTATAAGGAAGTAAAATCTTGATTCTTCATATGAAGCTCTGGTGACCTGGAAAATTGCCTTAAGCCTTAGCATACTTTACATAGCAAGAAATCAATCTTTGCTGTTTTAAGCCACTACTATTTTGAGATTGTTAGCAGGACAAAATATTGACTAACACCATCATATGCACTTGCATTAAGCTTGTTTTTAGAGATGTCTTAATGTAGTTATATGATGCACTTAACTTATCTTAGGCTTTGAAGAACTTCTTTCTCGAGCATTTGTAAACCTTGTTTGAGAATTCCATTATTTGCAGAGAGTATCATTTACATATGTTTAATCTTCCTCACAAAACATCAAGCCATTGACAACATTTAAGACATAGGTCAATTCTTAAACCAATGGTCTCTCAATGCAAGTCTGTTGCACTTGGGGCATGTCTTTTTTTGAGGTATATCTCAAGTGATCTATTACTAATTATTATTAAATGAATAAGTTCATGTATGGAGTAACATTTTGCAAACTAAAGTGGATTCACGTTTACCATATAAAGGAAATTCTACATCTTACTTTCTAATATTAAGTTGAGGTTAAAGGTGTGAAAGTAAAGTTATTTCAAAGAGCCAACCTGGGTCTATCCATTGGACCACATCGCACATATGACTGTCATCTTGTGTGTGTCATGATAAAAACAAATATGGAGGTGTTCTGTCACTGGTTGTAGAATACCAGGGGTGGAAGAGACCTTGCACAATTTAGTTACTGATTTTATATTATTTTCTCAACTGTGTTTTTGTAGTCACTTAAAGGCCATAGAATAGGCAAAATTAAATTTTTGCTGGGCAAGTGTCAAGCCCACCTCTTCCACTTCATACACTTTCACTTTTATTTATATATAGGTCAGCTGCATAAACTTTAACCTTAGAAAATGATTTTATGGTTGGAGGGTGGGAGTTTTACAAAACAATGAAAACTCCCCATGGGTCAACCCTCTTTCTTTAATGGATAAACAAGTTCAAAAAAACTGAAGAATTTGCTTAAACATAGAAAGTGAATTTTACAACTTGGACTTAAACTTAATTTCCTAGAACACCATTCAGTATTCTTTTAACCAAATAATATTTAGTTCAGTAACAGATAACAAACTTATTTTGTCATTATTTTTGTTTCTCTTGTATTTGCTATGAATTTATCAAAACCAAGCTATTTATAACCATGATTATTAGATAAAAAATCTTTCTTTTTAAATAAGTATTCTATCCCTGTATTTTCAGGTAAAAGAAAGCTTAATTATTCTTTTCTGACCTCTGGCCAAATAAATTTCAGGAAACATTTAGAGGAAATGCAATGGAATAGAAAGAACCAGGATATGGGAATGCACAGACATGAGTAAATACTGACTCCCCAGCTTCCCAGCCTGGCCACTTATGTTGTTAATTAAGATTTTTCAGAATGATTTTTTTTTTCATCTGAAAAGTAAGGAGAATAATATATATGGCACAGATATGGAGTGAAGATGAGTCACATGGATCATCCAGCAGGGGTCCCTTGGACAAATATATGTCTATTTGTGAGTAGACATCACACAAATACCAAATTTTCTCCTCTTGAAGTTTACCTTTGAAGATATCAACCAATAAATATATCACTACTTATTCAAAGGTAGAGTTGCATAGTGGTCAAGAGAAATGGGTATAGGACAAGCCTGCTGGGATTTGAATATGGCTTAAATATTTGCTTACCATTAGACCTTGCTCAAATTACTTAACTTTGCTGTGTTTTAGTTTCTTTACCTGTAAAACAGGAATAATAAAAGTATCTACTGCATAGAGTGTTATGACAATTAAATAAACATATATATTGATTTAGATATTTTTGTAAAGGTTCAATTTAGAACATTTACAAAAATATTTGACACATATTAATTAGTCAATAAATTATGGGTTTTGTGGTTGCTGTTGTTAAACATTCACAATGTGTACAGCCCTACACTGAGACCTGATGTGATATGAAAAAGTCAGATATACTTAACCAACTAGTAATATCAAAATACTTTTCTTTAAAATGTACAGATTTCCTATGAGGATAGACTGCTTTAAAGCACTTTTGATACCTTGAAAATACCTTGTTCATAAGCTGGCATTTTTTAAATCTATTGATTATAATAAACGTATTACCATCCAAATTCTAAGTTATGGCTAATATCAATGCAATAAAACTTGTTTTCTTTTAAAATATTTTGTTATTTAAGGTTCTAATGAATTTAACGTCTGCATGAGTCCAAATTTACCTAAATTAGCCTTCCTTGACAATTTTCTATAATTCAACAGACTCTTCACTGCAGAAAGAAACTCCAATTATTGAAGTTATATTGTGACCAAACACAAATACACCCAAGAGATGAGAATTTGCCAATGTGCTATCCATTCAGGTTATATGATTTTGGGTTCCAGTCCAGTAAAATTCTTCTTGAAGCACAGCTGGGTTGCCAATGTTCTCTCATATGATGAGAAATGAGTATCCCAGCAAACTCCGGTCTGAAAAACTAAAGTAGAAATGAACTTTGAAGAAGAAAATTCCTCACTTTCACTTCTAAAGAAAAATAAGGTCTTAAAATGAATTAGAGTCTAGAAAGCAAATATTGATAAGGACCTTCTATGTATACAAGCAAGAATTGTTAGAAACATTCATTCATATGTTTAAAATGTAATGTTAGCACTTTCAACCTAAAGGCCAACTTTATCTTTGATTTCTTGAAAATTATCATTAGAAGCAGTGATAGTGTCCAATTATGGAGATGCCTTCCAACAGAGTACTATCAACCCCCACATGCACCCCTGATTTTGCCAAACTCATGCAACATTTTATCATAAATTCATATTTGCTTTAGAATTTTTATTAACAAATAATGAAAAGAACAGTCCAGATTTAGAGTTTGATCTGTTTCCAAGCGTTAACTTTCTGTTGAAATCAGTTAATCAGTTAAACAGGAAGGAAAAAAGGGAGGAAGAGAAAAGACAACTCATTTGAGTAAATGATAAACATAGAAAAAAGTGCATCAAAGTGCATAGTCAAGCAGGAGAAAAGGGTTTTTGAAGAACAGAAACATAATTAATTTAACCTGCAGTATCTGAGCATATCCCTCATGAAAAGGTAGCTATAAACAAGATTGGATCCACATTCTGATTATCATTTATGTCAGATAAAGATAATTCCTCTTATATAAAGTATCCTGTTGTCTTTCAATAGCTTGACATTCTACTTCAAAGGAGGAGAGGGGAAAAATACACAAAAAGACTAGTCCTCACAGGATCAGAGAAATGCAATCTGACAGAAAGTTCATGTATAAACTGTTTGGTATCATTCAGTTGATATCAGGCTAGAGAACAAAGAGCCAATTGCTTTCCAAGTATCCCAAACACTGGGCAACGGACCTGGATGGTGAGGCCATGGAGAAATGATCATTTGGGAAGAAATATTAATGGCTAACAAATCTTGAGTACCTATTTTGACCATGCACTGTACTTGGTACTTGATTTGTAATATAGGGGAAAATTTGTGCTTTGATGGTAAACTATGCATTATCTAGAACACATTTTTTAGTTTTCTGGTTCTTTTTTTATGGGAGCTATTTTCCAACTTTCTGAGTTGTGGATAGCTTATAGTGATGAAAAATAGTTTCTGCACACAGACATTAATTTTTGCAGCAGAGGTTCAACTGACATCCTTAAGGTGGGAGCAGCTAGTTTGACCCCCATTTTTATATCACTATTCCAGATCTACAAATATTTCTCTTCTTTTAATTCTTCTATAAATTGGTTGTAACATCTTACTTACTCACTCATTTAAATAATGAGTTAAGTAATACCTTTAACACGTGTTCATTTTTATCTACATCGGAGTCATTTTTTGTGTGCATGACAATTAGCCTGAGATCAAAGAAAACTTAGACATACACTTTTCCAGCCC
The DNA here is from genome assembly GCF_000442215.2 of Lipotes vexillifer. NCBI lineage: Eukaryota > Metazoa > Chordata > Mammalia > Artiodactyla > Lipotidae > Lipotes > Lipotes vexillifer. The sequence goes on from NW_006771990.1 coordinate 25,260, forward strand.
CATCACCCTACCGGTAAGTAAACTAAGTCCCAAAGTGATTAAATGACTTTTGTGAAGTTGCATAGCTAGTTATTGGCAGAGCTAAGACCACAACCAAGTCCTTTTCCCATGATGATTCCCTATCACAAAGTTACATGAATTAGCTTTTTCTTTTTTTACTTAAGACTTTATGTTTTTAAAGCAGCTTTAGGTTCACAGTAAATTGAAGGGAAGGTTTATAAAAATACATTAATTAAATGAAAAGAGTTCTCATATATCTCCTGCCCCCACACGCATACATAGTTTACCCCATTATCAACATCCCCCACCAGAGTGGTACATTTGTTATAATTGGTGAGCGTATATCGGCACATAATCACCCAAAGTCCATAGTTTACATTAGGATTCACTCTTGGTGCTGTGTATTCTATGGGTTTGCACAAATGTATAATGAGGTGTATCAATCATTATGGTATCACACAGAGTACTTTCAATACCTTCAATATCTTCTGTGCTCTGTCTAGTCATACCCCTCTCCTCCACACACGACATACATACAACCACTGATCTTTTTACTGTCTCCATATTTTTGGCTTTCCCTGAATGCTTTATAGTTGGAATGATACATTATGTAGCCTTTTCAGATTGGCTTCTTGAATTTGTTTTTTAATTAGTTTTTTAAAGGCAGGACAGTTTATAGTCCAGAGAATGGGCGGATAATAAAAAAAATTCTTAGCAACCGTAGACTGGTCTGTCTAGGAGCACAGTATTTTGAGAGAGAAAGAAACATTTCTAACCATCTTTTCATGTCTGAAATAAATCTTTCAAGGTGACACCTAATTCACTTATATGTAACCTTAGCTCTGTGTATAGAGTAGAGAAAATGGCAAGACCTGAGAATTAACTGACAGTTTAGGAATCACTGGGAGCTAATAATTATGCTGGCTTCTCCTCCTGATTCCAAAGTGCAAACATGCTTTAAACAGATTGCCATTTCCCCCAGGGAAGAGAGAAGGAAATGGCTGGATTAAAGTCAGAAAGGAGGGAGCCAAAAAATCTAGTATTCATTACCATCCCCATCAATGAATATTTATCAAGCTCCCACAGAGAACCTAGTATCAAGGCTCAGGAATTCAGAGAAGTAAATACAATTTAGAGCAGTAAAAGTTCTCCCTATCCAAGGCTGCCACATGGCAGTGGGGAAGAACCTGTGTGCCAAAGGAAGGGAGAGGAGAGAGCCAGGATAAAGCAGACTCTCTTTTCCTCCACTTTCAGAAAAGATTAAATCCTGTCCCTACATGGGGTTAATTTCTCATTCTTGCTTAATTACCTGAAACTAAAGTTATAGTCTTTTTTTTTTTTTTTTTTTTTTTTAATATCCGTATTCACTACATCTACCCTGCTGTCTTTTAGGAATTTTCAAGCACCTTCAACCTCTCAGATTTGGTGGTATTTTGACTTTTAATGTGAAGACTAACAAAATTGTTGTATTGGTAGATATTCCTGTTAAGAGATTCCTTTATGTAGGTTTAACTCTCCAAGAAACGGCACTTCATAAGAAGACTTTCATGCCTAAACAAGATGGGGTAACTTTGTAAAAGGGTGACATTTTGAGTCATATGCAAATTCTATCTTTGAATTATAAGTCGGTGTAACTTATAGTACTGTTTTGAAAGCATCATTGGTTTACTTTTTTGTAGGAGGTCATGTCCATGAATGCTTACATGGCACTCTTGATAAGAGTATCCAGTTATTTCATAAAACAGGTTCTGTGACGACTCCTCCAGAGGTACCTAATATAACAAGGTCAATTCATTTCATGTTGATGCTGGAAACTTCTGACACAACTGGAATCCTTCTTCTTGTCCTTGCAGACAAGGTGGATCTAGTGTTATCTACTAATGCTTCTGAAGTGATTCTTCCCTCATCCATCATGCCAATCTCCTGTCATCAGCCTCAGCTGATGGAGTGGGACAGCTGTTAACCTCCACCTCCCCGGGGCCAGACATTGTTCCCAGGAGAAGAGGAGGTAACACTGAAGTTTACTTTAATATTACTCAATCCTGGCAAGCCTGTGCTCTAAATGGAAGGACACACTCAATTTGAGGAGAAATAACTTGATTTTGGTTTCACGAATGGAACTAGGAAATTAGAATTAAAACATTATTTACAAGGTCATTGTCCATGGAAATACTGCTACAGAATGAAATGTGCATAATTGGAGGATCTCTTTTATATCAGAAGTAGTGAGTAAAGAACATATTGTCACTGCGTGGTCCAAACCTCCTTTCCATTCTCTCTGCTCTTTCTGTTTGCTCTGATTCTGTCTCCACCCTCACTTTCTATATTCTTTCTCTACACCAGGGTTTCTCCACTTTGGAACTATTGATAATTAGAGCTAGACAATTGTTCATTGTGGGAGACCATCCTGTTTTAACAGCTTTCCTACCTTCTATCCACTAGAAGCTAGATGCACATCCCAAAGTTGTGACAACCAACCAAAAACCATCTCCAGATGTTTCCAAATTTCACCTGAGGGCAAAAATCTCTCTCAGAAAAGAATCACTAACCTCATCATGGATATATGTCTTCCAACTCTGCCATTACCAGCTGTGTGATCACGGCCATGTAACTTCACATCTCTGGACAACAATTTTAACACTTTAATATTTGTAGAATATTCTACATGTCATCCCTCTTCATTAAACTCTTTCTCTTTTCCAGGATTTCAGCTTTCCAGTGGGCCCAGTGCATATTTTCTTCCATACCTTTACAGTGTATATACACTCCATACAGTTTGCCTACATTCTATCCAAAGTTGAATTTCCTTTCCCATTGACATGGTTTTGCCTCCTTCTCTCAAAATTGCATTAATATGTATTCCATAGACACTCACTGAATTATGGATAATAAATGAATTAGTTAAATTATAAAATACTGAATAAATGGTTGGATTAATGAAAGAATATATCAATAATTTTCATGGCATGAGATTCCTCCACGTGACTGAAGTATTGTTCGCTATAGAAACAATTTTTTCTCAAACTGTTTCTGTTACCTACATCAGAGGTAGACTGAATGGAAAGATTTTTAAATTATGACCTCAGTTTTTTCTACAACGTTCTCTCCAAATATCAAGGTACTCTTATTGCTGACTATAGCTAACGTCATCTAATGTTCACTCTCACTTATGCTTATGGCATATGATTCCTCAGGCCACTTCAGCCTGAGTATATAATAAAGAATTTGAATCAAATAATAATAGAAACAAAAAGAAAATTGTTTTGTTAAGACCTTACTAGTGAAAACACTGAAAGGATTGTCTAAAAAGTGCTATTTCTCTAATTCATCAAATTATTATGCCTGTCCAGCAATATACACTGTGATTCATCTCCCTTTACCTGTCCCTAGGGTTAGATTAACCTTTCTCTACAAAATATATTTCTGAAGAGTTTATGGAGGAACAACTGGTGTTGTTGAGGCATTTTAACATCATTTCTAGCCATCCACAACTATCTATCCCATACAACTCACTGAGCTTTTATGTAACTGTATTTTCAAATGATACATCATTTAAATTAGAGAGTCATCACATATTGTAGTGAATACACAGTTTAAGAAATAAACCTTTTCTTTACAAGAATCCAATATAATCTTGAACTACACATACTTGAAGTCTGCTTTCTATCTTGGGACCTTATGGTTTTAACATTTTAAACCCTAATAAGTCTCAAAGTTGAATAGTTTTGGAAGTTTTTGCCAGAGCAATCATAGAAGAAAAAGAAATAAAAGGAATCCAAATCAGAAAAGAATAAGTAAAGCTGTAATTGTTTGCAGATGACATGATACTATACATAATCGTAAAGATGCTACCAGAAAACTACTAGAGCTAATCAATGAATTTGGTAAAGTAGGAGGATACAAAATTAATGCACAGAAATCTCTTGCATTCCTATACACTAATGATGAAAAATATGAAAGAGAAATTAAGGAAACACTCCAATTTACCATCACAACAAAAAGAATAAAATATCTAGGAATAAACCTACCTAAGGAGACAAAAGACATGTATGCAGAAAACTATAAGACACTGATGAAAGAAATTAAAGATGATACAGACAGAGAGATATACCATGTTCTTGGATTGGAAGAATCAATATTGCGAAAATGACTATACTACCCAAATCAATCTACAGATTCAATGCAATCCTTTTCAAATTACCAATGGCAATTTTTACAAAACTAGAACAAAAGATCTTAAAATTTGTACAGAGACACAAAAGACCCCAAAGAGCCAAAGCAGTCTTGAGGAAAAAAAAATGGAGCAGGAGGAATCAGACTCCCTGACTTCAGACTATACTACAAAGCAACAGTAATCAAGACAATATGGTACTGGCACAAAAAACAGAAATATAGATCAATGGAACAGGATAGAAAGCCCAGAGATAAACCCACACACCTATGGTCAACTAATCTATGACAAAGGAGGCAAGGATGTAAAATGGAGAAAAGACAGTCTCTTCAATAAGTGGTGCTGGGAAAACTGGACAGCTATATGTAAAAGAATGAAATTAGAACACTCCCTAACACTATACACAAAAATAAACTCAAAATGGATTAAAGACCTAAATGTAAGGTCAGACACTATAAAACTCTTAGAGGAAAACAGACAGAATGCTCTGTAATATAAATCACAGCAAGATCCTTTTTGAGCCACCTCCTAGAGAAATGGAAATAAAAACACAAATAAAAAAATGAGACCTAGTGAAACTTAAAACCTTTTGCACAGCAAAAGAAAACCTTAACAATGTGAAAAGACAACCCTCAAAATGGGAAAAAAAAAAAAAAATTTGCAAATGAAGCAACTGACAAAGGATTAATCTCACAAACTTACAAGCATCTCATGCAGCTCAATATCAAAAAACAACACACAATTCAATCCAAAAATGGACAGAAGACCTAAATAGACATTTCCCAAAGAAGATATACAGATTGCCAGAAAGCATATAAATGCATGCTCAACATCACTAATCATTAGAGAAATGTAAGTCAAAACTACAATGAGGTATCACCTCACACCAGTCAGAGTGGCCATCATCAAAAATCTACAAATAATAAATGCAGGAGAGGGTGTGGAGAAATGGGAACCTTCTTGACTATTGGTGGGAATGTAAATTGATACAACCACTATGGAGAACAGTATAGAGGTTCCTTAAAAAATTAAAAATAGAACTACCATACGACACAGCAATCCCACTACTGGGCCTATACCCTGAGAAAACCATAATTCAAGAAGAGTCATGTACCACAATGTTCATTGCAGCTCTATTTACAATAGCCAGGACAGGGAAACAACCTAAGTGTCCATCGGCAAATGAATGGATAAAGAAGATGTGGCACATATAGACAATGGAATATTACTCAGCCATAAAAAGAAACGAATTTGAGTTATTTGTAGGGAGGTGGATGGACCTACAGTCTGTCATACAGAGTGAAGTAAGTCAGAAAGAGAAAAAACAATACCATATGTTAATACATATATATGGAATCTAAAACAACAACAACAACAAAGGGTTCTGAGGAACCTAGGGACAGGACAGCAATAAAGATGCAGATGTAGAGGATGGACTTGAGGACACGGGGATGGGGAGGCATAAGCTGGGATGAAGTGAGTTGCATGGGCATATATACACTACCAAATGTAAAATAGATAGCTAGTGGGAAGAAGCCACATAGCACAGGGAGATCAGCTCTGCGCTTTGTGACCACATAGAGAGGTGGAATAGGGAGGGTGGGAGGGAGACTCACGAAGGAGGAGATATGGGGATATATGTATATGTATAGCTGATTCACTTGGTTATAAAGCAGAAACTAACACACCATTGTAAAGCAATTATACTCCAATAAAGATATTAAAATTTCTCTCTGTTTGGGAAAAAAAAAAAACTGGAGAAGGATGTTTAATGATAACAATGAATAACATTTACTAAAAAAAAAAAAAAAAAAAAAAAAAAAATAGGGCTTCCCTGGTGGCGCAGTGGTTGAGAGTCCACCTGCTGATGCAGGGGACACGGGTTCGTGCCCTTGTCCAAGAAGATCCCACACTCCACGGAGCGGCTGGGCCCGTGAGCCATGGCCGCTGAGCCTGCGTTTCCGGAGCCTGTGCTCCACAACGGGAGAGGCCACAACAGTGAGAGGCCAACATACCGAAATAAATAAATAAATAAATAAATAAACAAACAAATAAGTTTCAGAGTTGAATTATCAGATCCTACTCTGAGGGTCGTAAAATTCAGAGACTTGGTTACCTATGAATAAACAACTTGTGCTTCTCAAGTATGTAAAAAGCTACATATAACAAAAAGAATAGATTCTTTTCTTAGGGGCAGAAAGATTAGCTCATCTTCACTTAGAGGAATGTTAAGGGCAGCAATATCAATGCTTAGATGAACATGAGAAGAACATCCACAGATAGAGGGTGGACTTTCTCAGCCAGGTCCTTTGCCTCATGACTTATGATGCAAGGTTGGTGTAGGAAAGATTGCCTTTGAGAGGCTTGATGAACCACTGCCACTGCAGAAGACCCTTGCTTACAGGAACGATGTCAACTGCATGTTCTTTTTAGACAATATGGTTATCATCATCAGTATTATATTATTAGAGTATGTTAATGGTTTAAAGCATGAAAACATAATATTATTGAAGTACAACTTGTGGGTGATCTAATGCCATCATATTTTATACTCAAGGAGGGTTCAATGGAGGAAAATGACCTATAAACCATAATGTACTGTCTTTTAAAAAAATTAGTGTAAGTCTCACATAACTTGGTAAAAAGATTGATGAAGGTCACAGTGTGGAGTTTTGACACTGTGGAGTCAAAGTCTATTAATAATTCAGAATATTTCCTACTTTCCTTTATAAGCCAAAGGGCAAGCAAGACACTATTAAAACGCAAGCCATTACTAATATTCTATATCATTGGACAACATGAACCCAATCAACTGGTCTTGCTGTCCCTTGAATAAGAATTCAACCTTTGTACCTATACCATTGTTTAGAGTTCTCTTCCTCTAGAATCTCCACTGATGTCTTCCTTATTTTCTCCTGGTCTCTCTTCAAATTTCATTTTATCCCTGAAGCCTTCTGTATCCATTGTATATAAAATAAGAATGCTCCCATCCATACCATTTCTGGCATTTCCTATCTCCTGATTCTATCTTTTTCCAAGAAAAAAAAAAAATCACTGTATTATTATTTGCTTGTTTTCCTGTATTCCCCTAATGGAATGTTGCCTCCATGAAATCAGGAACTTTGTTATTTTCTCTGTTGTATCAGTGGCAACTTGAAGAGTGACTGATACATAATTAGGTACTTAATATTTATTTGTTGAAAACTTCAACTAGGTTATCAATTATTGAGTCAATTAGAGCTGTCTCTTTCAAAGAATTGATCAGAACTGTGGAAGAAACTTTAGTAATTATAGATATTATGTTTAAGATTTTCTACAAGATCCCCAGACTTGAAGTTAGAAGCCCAAATAATTTGATATGTTTTGATTGACTTACAGAGCATTTTTTTTAATTTGATGTAATATTTAATAAAATCAGGGAATTTCAGATAAAAGTAAGGATTTCTGGATTATTTTGAATGTCTGAATTCTACCTTCTCACTTTCAAATGGAAAAGTTATCTGGAGCCAAACTGTGGCTTGTTCATTTACCCAAAGTGTTTGCTCTGGAGACCACCACAACCTACTGCCTTCTGTTTCTTTTATCTATTTCTAATTATGTTATCTGCCTGGTTGCTGAAAACATTTAAAGTTGCAATTTTTTGCCCTAAGTATTTCTGAGTGCTTTGCCTAACCGATTAAGGAAATGAATGACTAATTATAGAAAAGTTGGATCATTACAACTAGAGTTGTTAATGGCCATCAACACACATTTAATACACAACTCTCACAAAACAAATAGCACTAGAGTACAGTGGATTGATCTGGGCCAGGTGGTGGACAGGGCTTCTCTGGTAGAAATAATGTAAGTGAAATGGAGCCTGCCAGGCACTATTTAACACTTTTGTAGCCCATCTGCACCATGTCCATCTGCCCTATTTAGCACCTCTTTAAAGTTGACACCATGTATCATATATGAAAGTTGTTAAGAGAGTAAACCCTAGGAATCCCCATCACAAGCAAGAATTGTATATATTCTCTATTTCTTTAATGTTGTATCTATATGAGATTATAGATGTTCACTAAACTTGTAATCATTTCGTAATGTATGCAAATCAAATCTTTATGCTGTACACCTTAAACTTATACAGTGCTGTATCTCAATTCTATGTCAATAAAAACTCAAAAGAGAAAAAAAAAAAAAGTCCAGTCACCCAAACTCCAAACCCTGAATAGAGTTAGCATACAGCTCTTGCAGTGCTAACCAACAGTCTTTAACTATGACTATTCCTGTGACTTGTGTAGTGCATTGAAAAGAAACATGATACAGGTTAAAAGGACATAGAATAAGTAGGGAGTAAGGAAAATTTCAAACTTATCAATTTGGTTAAGTTAAACTCTCTGACTTGAATGCCACACATATACAATAATGACTGCTACTTACTGAGAGCTCAGTACATACTATTCTAGCTACTTTACACATATTAACTCATTTTATCTTTGTAACAACTGAATGAGAGTTTAATTAACTAGGTCAAGATGTAGGACTAGGAAATGAGAACCAGGATTTAAACCCAGATATTCTAACACTAGAGATTGTGTTTTGAACCACCACATGCCAGATCATAACTCACTAATGTATGCAAAGTTGTTTTAAAAAGTTTAATGTATATTTTAAAAACAGACTTTCCTATGTTCTCTTACAAATGGGGTTTGAAAGCTTGTTGGGAAGCTCAGGGGAGCATGGTTACTCTTATAACCTTAACCGTTCAAACGGGTCCCCCTCTGTGAGGGAGGTCATCCTCTTTGACTGTGCACCCAGACTGAGGAGGGACTTGCATGGAGTGGTGAGGGAGGTAGGGGATATATGCCTAGCCAGACAGATCAGATAAATCTATGGGGTGACAGATGTCTCCTCACATCCAGTATGTAAATTTCTTAGCATAGCTCCTAACATACAACTTGTCAATATAAGTTAGGTACTATATAAACTAGAAGGATGAAGTCACTGTGGCTTTCTTCTGTTTTTTTTTTTTTTCTTTTTCTTTCTTCTTTTCGATATAGTCTCCTCTGTTCCATTCACAACGCCTCAAAAACAATGCTTTTGTTAAAATTCAAGACTCCTCCATTGGCATTTCCTAAACCAATTGTTGAACCTGAATTTCTCTCCATCTGCTTCTAGCTCATATAATCAGGTTTCTATTTCATTTTAGTCTGTGTTCTAAATCCTCATCCAACAACCTAATATGCCAGCAACACCTGCATCCCTGAATTGATCTTTCCAGACCCTTCCAAATTTCTGGAATCCTGCCCCCAGTACTTTGTGTTCCATTTGGTAAATGAAATTCTGTAACTGGTCCAAGCTCATGTCTGTGGTAAAATGTAAAAGCCCAGAACACTACTAATGAAGCTAATGCAAAAACCCAGGGGTCCTACCTCCAAGCTGCTCTGAGTCAGTGGTTAAAATTATCTAAAATATCAAGTCTAATTTTCCTCCTCACATACTTATATAAGGCAAGTATCATAGAATGCTATGGATTTTAGATATTCTCCTTCAAATGAATATTGGACAACAGGAACATACAGATTTATTTCATAAGAGAAGGTTCTTTGAATTATTCTCCAAACTATACCATTATATTTTTTGTACTTGATTTTTCTCACACAAAATTAAATTTATAGAAACCACAAGTTTATAAGTGTTTAAAACACCTCTAGAAGAAACCAGCCAAACACTTTCTCCATTAGTCACCTAGCTGTGAAATCAACAGGTGGTTCTCAGTTCCACTAGCTTTAAGTAACCTGGAGGAATGAGTTGTCACAAAAGATGCCTTAGTGTGTGTGGTTATATATCAGATCATAGCCAGGTCACAGTTGATGATCTGTGCAATTTAGGGGAATTCCAAAATGTGGGACTATAACCTTCACACTTTAGGGAATAAACTGTTAAACAATAAAATCCCAGGAAGTTATCAAGACAGCACATTTTGAGAGGTGGAAAGATGGCGGAGGAGTAAGAGGCGGAGATCACCTTCCTCCCCACAGATACACCAGAAATACATCTACATGTGGAACAACTCCTACAGAACACCTACTGAATGCTGGCAGAAGACCTCAGACCTCCCAAAAGGCAAGAAACTCCCCCCAACCTGGGTAGGGCAAAAGAAAAAAAAAATTAATTAAAAACAGAGACAAAAGAATAGGGACGGCACCTGCACCACTGGGAGGGAGCTGTGAAGGAGGAAAGGTCTCCACACACTAGGAAGCCCCTTCGCGGGCAGAGATTGCGGGAGGCGGAGCGGGGAGCTTCGGAGCCGCGGAGGAGAGCGCAGCAACAGGGGTGCGGAGGGCAAAGCGGAGAGATTCCCACACAGAGAATCGGTGCCTACCGGCACTCACCAGCCCGAGAGGCTTGTGTGCTCACCAGCCGGGGTGGGCGGGGCTGCAAGCCGAGGCTCGGGTTTCGGTCCGAGCTCAGGGAGAGGACTGGGGTTGGCGGCTTGAACATAGCCCGAAGGGGTTAGTGCGCCACGGCTAGCCGGGAGGGAGTACGGGGAAAAGTCTGCACCTGCTGAGGAGGCAAGAGATTTTTCTTGCCTCTGTGTTTCCTGGTGCTCGAGGAGAGGGGTTTTAAGAGCGCTGCTTAAAGGAACTCCAGAAACGGGCGCGAGCCGCGGCTAAAAGCACGGACCTCAGAGACGGGCGCGAGTCGCGGCTAAAAGCTTGAACACCAGAGACGGGCGGAAGACGCTAAGGCTGCTGCTGCCGCCACCAAGGGGCCTGTGTGGAGCACAGGTCACTATCCACACCCCTCTTCCGGGGAGCCTGTGCAGCCTGCCACTGCCAGGTTCCCGGGATCCAGGGACAACTTCCCAGGGAGAACGCACGGTGGGCCTCAGGCTATTGCAACGTCACACTGACCTCTGCCGCCGCAGGCCCGCCCCACACTCCGTGCCCCTCCCTCCCCCCCGGCCTGAGTGTGCCACAGCCCCCGAGTCAGCGGCTTTTTTAACCCCATCCTGTCTGAGGAAAAAACAGACGCCCATCAGTGACCTACACGCAGAGGCAGGGCCAAATCAAAAGCTGAGCCCCTGTGAGCTGTGAGAACAAAGAAGAGAAAGGGAAATCTCTCCCAGCAGCCTCAGAAACAGCGGATTAAAGCTACACAATCAACTTGATGTACCCTGCATCTGTGGAATACATGAATAGACAGCGCATCATCCCAAATGGAGAAGGTGGACATCTAGAGCAAGTTCTGTGATTTTTTTCCCCTTTTCCTCTTTTTGTGAATGTGTATGTGTATGCTTCTGTGTGAGATCTTGTTTGTATAGGTTTGCTTCCACCATTTGTCCTAGCGTTCTATCCGTCCATTTTTTTTTAATTTTTTTTAAATTTTTTTTCTTAATAATTAATTTTAATTTAAATAACTCTATTATACTTTGCCTTCTTTCTATCTTTCTTTCCTTCCTTCCCTCCTTTAGACAACAAATCATCCCAAATTGAGGAGGTGGACTTGGAGAGCAAGTTTTATGATTTTTTCCCCTTTACCTCTTTTTATGAGGGTATATGTGTATGCTTCTATGTAAGATTTTGTCTGTATAGCTTTGCTTCCACCATTTGTCCTAAGGTTCTATCCGTCCCTTATTTTTTTTTTCCCTAAATAATTATTTTTTAATTCAATAACTTTATTATACTTTATTTTATTTTACTGTATCTTCTTTCTTTCTGTATTTTTTCCTTCCTTCCCTCATTCCTTCCTTCCTTCCCTCCTCCCTCCCTCCTTTCGTTCTTTCTTGCCTTCTTTCCTTCTTTTCTTCTTTCTTTCTTTTTCTTTCTTCCTTCCCTCCTTCCTTCCTTCCTTCCCTCCTTTCTCTCTTTTTCTTTCTTCCTTTCTTTCTTTCTTTCTTTCTTCCTACTTCTACTAATTTTCTCTCCTTTCTCTCCCTTTTATTCTGAGCCGAGTGGATGAAAGGCTCTTGCTGCTCCAGCCGGGAGTCAGGACCCTGCCTCTGAGGTGGGAGAGCCAACTTCAGAACACTGTTCAACAAGACACCTCCCAGCCCCACATAATATCAAATGGCGAAAATCTCCCAGAGATCTCCACCTCAACAACAGCACCCAGCTTCACTCAACGACCAGCAAGCTACACTGCTGGACAACCGTTGCCAACCAAATAGCAAGATAGGAACACATCCCCACCCACTAGCAGAGAGGCAGCCTAAAATCATAATAAGTCCACAGACACCGCAAAACACACCACCAGACGTGGACGTGCCCACTAGAGAGACAAGATCTAGCCTCATACACCACAACACAGGCACTAGTCCCCTCCACCAGGAAGCCTACACAACCCACTGAACCAACCTTAGCCACTGGAGACAGACATCAAAAACAACGGGAGCTACGAACTTGCAGCCTGCAAAAAGGTGAACCCAATCACAGTAAGATAAGCAAAATGAGAAGACAGAAAAACACACAGCAGATGAAGGAGCAAGATAAAAACCCACCAGACCTAACAAATGAAGAGGAAATAGGCAGTCTACCTGAAAAAGAGTTCAGAATAATGATAGTAAAGATGATCCAAAATCTTGGAAATAGAATGGACAAAATGCAAGAAGCAGTTAACAAGGACCTAGAAGAAATAAAGATGAAACAGACAATGATGAACAACACAATAAATGAAATGAAAAATACTCTAGATGGGATCAATAGCAGAATAAATGAGGCAGAAGAACGGATAAGTGACCTGGAAGATAAAATAGTGGAAATAACTACTGCAGAGCAGAATAAAGAAAAAAGAATGAAAAGAACTGAGGACAGTCTCAGAGACCTCTGGGACAACATTAAACGCACCAACATTCGAATTATAGGGGTTCCAGAAGAAGAAGAGAAAAAGAAAGGGACTGAGAAAATATTTGAAGAGATTATAGTTGAAAACTTCCCTAATATGGGAAAGGAAATCGTTAATCAAGTCCAGGAAGCACAGAGAGTCCCATACAGGATAAATTCAAGGAGAAATACGCCAAGACACATATTAATCAAACTGTCAAAAACTAAATACAAAGAAAGCATATTAAAAGCAGCAAGGGAAAAACAACAAATAACACACAAGGGAATCCCCATAAGGTTAACAGCTGATCTCTCAGCAGAAACTCTACAAGCCAGAAGGGAGTGGCAGGACATACTGAAAGTGATGAAGGAGAAAAACCTGCAACCAAGATTACTCTACCCAGCAAGGATCTCATTCAGATTTGATGGAGAAATTAAAACCTTTACAGACAAGCAAAAGCTGAGAGAGTTCAGCACCACCAAACCAGCTTTACAACAAATGCTAAAGGAACTGCTCTAGACAAAAACACAAGAGAAGGAAAAGTCCTATAATAACGAACCCAAAACAATTTAGAAAATGGGAATAGGAACATACATATCGATAATTACCTTAAATGTAAATGGACTAAATGCTCCCACCAAAAGACACAGATTGGCTGAATGGATACAAAAACAAGACCCATATATATGCTGTCTACAAGAGACCCACTTCAGACCTAGAGACACATACAGACTGAAAGTAAGGGGATGGAAAAAGATATTCCATGCAAATGGAAACCAAAAGAAAGCTGGAGTAGCAATTCTCATATCAGACAAAATAGACTTTAAAATAAGGACTATCAGAAGAGACAAAGAAGGACACTACATAATGATTAAGGGATCGATCCAAGAAGAAGATATAACAATTGTAAATACTTATGCCCCCAACATAGGAGCACCTCAATACATAAGGCAAATACTAACAACCAT
>NW_006771990.1:40038-53787 GCF_000442215.2 Lipotes vexillifer
AGCACAGGTCACTGCCCCCACCCCTCTTCCGGGGAGCCTGTGCAGCCCGCCACTGCCAGGTTCCCGGGATCCAGGGACAATTTCTCAGGGAGAACACACGGCGGGCCTCAGGCTGGGGCAACGTCACGCCGACTTCTGCCGCCGCAGGACCGCTCCGCACTCCGTGCCCCTCCCTGCCCCCGGCCTGAGAGCGCCAGAGCCCCCGAGTCAGCGGCTCCTTTAACGCCGTCCTGTCTGAGCAAAAAGCAGACGCCCTCCAGCGACCTACACGCAGAGGCAGGGCCAAGTCGAAAGCTGAGCCCCTGTGAGCTGTGAGAACAAAGAAGAAAAAGGGAAATCTCTCCCAGCAGCCTCAGAAACAGCGGATTAAAGCTACACAATCAATTTGATGTACCCTGCCTCTGTGGAATACATGAATAGACAGCGAATCATCCCAAATTGAGGAGGCGGACTTCTAGAGCAAGATCTATGATTTTTTCCCCTTTTCCTCTTTTTGTGAATGTGTATGTGTATGCTTCTGTGTGAGATCTTGTCTGTATAGGTTTGCTTCCACCATTTGTCCCAGCGTTCTATCCGACCATTTTTTTTTTTAATTTTTTTCTTAATAATTAATTTTAATTTAAAGAACTCTGTTATACTTTACCTTCTTTCTATCTTTCCTTCCTTCCTTCCCTTTTTGAGACAACGAATCGTCCCAAATTGAGGAGGTGGACTTGGAGAGCAAGTTTTATGATTTTTTCCACTTTACCTCTTTTTGTGAGGGTATATGTGTATGCTTCTATGTAAGATTTTGTCTCTATAACTTTGCTTCCACCATTTGTCCTAAGGTTCTATCCTTCCCTTTTTTTTTTCCTCTAAATAATTATTTTTTTAATTCAATAACTTTATTATACTTTATTTTATTTTACTGTATCTTCTTTCTTTCTGTATTTTTTCCTTCCTTCCCTCATTCCTTCCTTCCTTCCCTCCTCCCTCCCTCCCTCCTTTCTTTCCTTCTTGCCTTCTTCCTTTCTTTTCTTCTTTCTTTCTTTCTTCCTTCCCTCCTTCCTTCCTTCCCTCCTCTCTTTCTTTCTTTCTTTCTTTCTTTCCTATTTCCTCCTACTTATACTAATTCTCTCTACTTTCTCTCCCTTTTATTCTGAGCCGAGTGGATGAAAGGCTCTTGCTGCTCCAGCCAGGAGTCAGGACTCTGCCTCTGAGGTGGGAGAGCCAACTTCAGAACACTCGTCAAGAAGAGACCTCCCAGCCCCACATAATATCAAACGGCGAAAATCTCCCAGAGATCTCCATCTCAACACCAGCACCCAGCTTCGCTCAACGACCAGCAAGCTACAGTGCTGGACAACCTATGCCAACCATATAGCAAAACAGGAACACAACCCCACCCACTAGCAGAGAGGCTGCCTAAAATCATAATAAGTCCACAGACACCCCAAAACACACCACCAGACGTGGACCTGCCCACTAGAGAGACAAGATCTAGCCTCATACACCACAACACAGCCACTAGTCCCCTCCACCAGGAAGCCTACACAACGCACTGAACCAACCTTAGCCACTGGAGACAGACATCAAAAACAACGGGAGCTACGAACTTGCAGCCTGCAAAAAGGTGAACCCAATCACAGTAAGATAAGCAAAATGAGAAGACAGAAAAACACACAGCAGATGAAGGAGCAGGATAAAAACCCACCAGACCTAACAAATGAAGAGGAAATAGGCAGTCTACCTGAAAAAGAGTTCAGAATAATGATAGTAAAGATGATCCAAAATCTTGGAAATAGAATGGACAAAATGCAAGAAGCAGTTAACAAGGACCTAGAAGAAATAAAGATGAAACAGACAATGATGAACAACACAATAAATGAAATGAAAAATACTCTAGATGGGATCAATAGCAGAATAAATGAGGCAGAAGAACGGATAAGTGACCTGGAAGATAAAATAGTGGAAATAACTACTGCAGAGCAGAATAAAGAAAAAAGAATGAAAAGAACTGAGGACAGTCTCAGAGACCTCTGGGACAACATTAAACGCACCAACATTCGAATTATAGGGGTTCCAGAAGAAGAAGAGAAAAAGAAAGGGACTGAGAAAATATTTGAAGAGATTATAGTTGAAAACTTCCCTAATATGGGAAAGGAAATCGTTAATCAAGTCCAGGAAGCACAGAGAGTCCCATACAGGATAAATTCAAGGAGAAATACGCCAAGACACATATTAATCAAACTGTCAAAAACTAAATACAAAGAAAGCATATTAAAAGCAGCAAGGGAAAAACAACAAATAACACACAAGGGAATCCCCATAAGGTTAACAGCTGATCTCTCAGCAGAAACTCTACAAGCCAGAAGGGAGTGGCAGGACATACTGAAAGTGATGAAGGAGAAAAACCTGCAACCAAGATTACTCTACCCAGCAAGGATCTCATTCAGATTTGATGGAGAAATTAAAACCTTTACAGACAAGCAAAAGCTGAGAGAGTTCAGCACCACCAAACCAGCTTTACAACAAATGCTAAAGGAACTTCTCTAGACAAAAACACAAGAGAAGGAAAAGTCCTATAATAACGAACCCAAAACAATTTAGAAAATGGGAATAGGAACATACATATCGATAATTACCTTAAATGTAAATGGACTAAATGCTCCCACCAAAAGACACAGATTGGCTGAATGGATACAAAAACAAGACCCATATATATGCTGTCTACAAGAGACCCACTTCAGACCTAGAGACACATACAGACTGAAAGTAAGGGGATGGAAAAAGATATTCCATGCAAATGGAAACCAAAAGAAAGCTGGAGTAGCAATTCTCATATCAGACAAAATAGACTTTAAAATAAGGACTATCAGAAGAGACAAAGAAGGACACTACATAATGATTAAGGGATCGATCCAAGAAGAAGATATAACAATTGTAAATATTTATGCACCCAACATAGGAGCACCTCAATACATAAGGCAAAAACTAGCAGCCATAAAAGGGGAAATCGACAGTAACACATTCATAGTAGGGGACTTCAACACCCCACTTTCACCAATGGACAGATCATCCAAAATGAAAATAAATAAGGAAACACAAGCTTTAAATGATACATTAAACAGGATGGACTTAATTGATATTTATAGGACACTCCATCCAAAAACAACAGAATACACATTTTTCTCAAGTGCTCATGGAACATTCTCCAGGATAGATCATATCTTGGGTCACAAATCAAGCCTTGGTAAATTTAAGAAAATTGAAATTGTATCAAGTATCTTTTCCGACCACAACGCCATGAGACTAGATATCAATTATAGGAAAAGAGCTGTAAAAAATACAAACACATGGAGGCTAAACAATACACTACTTAATAACGAAGTGATCACTGAAGAAATCAAAGAGGAAATTAAAAAATACCTAGAAACAAATGACAATGGAGATACAACGACCCAAAACCTATGGGATGCAGCAAAAGCAGTTCTAAGAGGGAAGTTTATAGCAATACAAGCCCACCTTAAGAAGCAGGAAACATCTCGAATAAACAACCTAACCTTGCACCTCAAGCAATTAGAGAAAGAAGAACAAAAAAACCCCAGAGTTAGCAGAAGGAAAGAAATCATAAAAATCAGATCAGAAATAAATGAAAAAGAAATGAAGGAAACAATAGCAAAGATCAATAAAACTAAAAGCTGGTTCTTTGAGAAGATAAACAAAATAGATAAACCATTAGCCAGACTCATCAAGAAAAAAAGGGAGAAGACTCAAATCAATAGAATTAGAAATGAAAAAGGAGAAGTAACAACTGACACTGCAGAAATAAAAAAAATCATGAGGGATTACTACAAGCAACTCTATGCCAATAAAATGGACAATCTGGAAGAAATGGACAAATTCTTAGAAATGCACAAACTGCCAAGACTGAATCAGGAAGAAATAGAAAATATGAACAGACCAATCACAAGCACTGAAATTGAAACTGTGATTAAAAATCTTCCAACAAACAAAAGCCCAGGACCAGATGGCTTCACAGGCGAATTCTATCAAACATTTAGAGAAGAGCTAACACCTATCCTTCTCAAACTCTTCCAAAATATAGCAGAGGGAGGAACACTCCCAAACTCATTCTACGAGGCCACCATCACCTTGATACCAAAACCAGACAAGGATGTCACAAAGAAAGAAAACTACAGGCCAATATCACTGATGAACATAGATGCAAAAATCCTCAACAAAATACTAGCAAACAGAATCCAACAGCACATTAAAAGGATCATACACCATGATCAAGTGGGGTTTATTCCAGGAATGCAAGGATTCTTCAATATACGCAAATCTATCAATGTGATTAACCATATTAACAAATTGAAGGAGAAAAACCATATGATCATCTCAATAGATGCAGAGAAAGCTTTTGACAAAATTCAACACCCATTTATGATAAAAACCCTGCAGAAAGTAGGTGTAGAGGGAACTTTCCTCAATATAATAAAGGCCGTATATGACAAGCCCACAGCCAACATCATCCTCAATGGCGAAAAACTGAAAGCATTTCCACTAAGGTCAGGAACAAGACAAGGTTGCCCACTCTCACCACTCTTATTCAACATAGTTTTGGAAGTTTTAGCCACAGCAATCAGAGAAGAAAAGGAAATAAAAGGAATCCAAATCGGAAAAGAAGAAGTAAAGCTGTCACTGTTTGCAGATGACATGATACTATACATAGAGAATCCTAAAGATGCTACCAGAAAACTACTAGAGCTAATCAATGAATTTGGTAAAGTAGCAGGATACAAAATTAATGCACAGAAATCTCTGGCATTCCTATATACTAATGATGAAAAATCTGAAAGTGAAATCAAGAAAACACTCCCATTTACCATTGCAACAAAAAGAATAAAATATCTAGGAATAAACCTACCTAAGGAGACAAAAGACCTGTATGCAGAAAATTATAAGACACTGATGAAAGAAATTAAAGATGATACAAACAGATGGAGAGATATACCATGTTCTTGGATTGGAAGAATCAACATTGTGAAAATGACTCTACTTCCCAAAGCAATCTATAGATTCAATGCAATCCCTATCAAACTACCACTGGCATTTTTCACAGAACTAGAACAAAAAATTTCACAATTTGTATGGAAACACAAAAGACCCCGAATAGCCAAAGCAATCTTGAGAACAAAAAATGGAGCTGGAGGAATCAGGCACTCTGACATCAGACTATACTACAAAGCTACAGTAATCAAGACAGTATGGTACTGGCACAAAAACAGAAAGATAGATCAATGGAATAGGATAGAAAGCCCAGAGATAAACCCACGCACATATGGACACCTTATCTTTGATAAAGGTGGCAGGGACGTACAGTGGAGAAAGGACAGCCTCTTCAATAAGTGGTGCTGGGAAAACTGGACAGGTACATGTAAAAGTATGAGATTAGATCACTCCCTAACACCATACACAAAAATAAGCTCAAAATGGATTAAAGACCTAAATGTAAGGCCAGAAACTATCAAACTCTTAGAGGAAAACATAGGCAGAACACTCTATGACATAACTCACAGCAAGATCCTTTTTGACCCATCTCCTAGAATAATGGAGATAAAAACAAAAATATACAAATGGGACCTAATGAAACTTCAAAGCTTTTGCACAGTAAAGGAAACCATCAACAAGACCAAAAGACAGCCCTCAGAATGGGAGAAAATATTTGCAAATGAATCAGCTGACAAAGGATTAATCTCTAAAATTTACAGGCAGCTCATGCAGCTCAATAACAAAAAAATCAACAACCCAATCCAAAAATGGGCAGAAGACCTAAATAGACATTTCTCCAAAGAAGATATACAGACTGCCAACAAACACATGAAAGAATGCTCAACATCATTAATCATTAGAGAAATGCAAATCAAAACTACAATGAGATATCATCTCACACCAGTCAGAATGGCCATCATCAAAAAATCTAGAAACAATAAATGCTGGAGAGGGTGTGGAGAAAAGGGAACACTCTTGCACTGCTGGTGGGAATGTGAATTGGTTCAGCCACTATGGAGAACAGTATGGAGGTTCCTTAAAAAACTACAAATAGAACTACCATATGACCCAGCAATCCCACTACTAGGTATATACCCTGAGGAAACCAGAATTCAGAAAGAGTCATGTACCAAAATGTTCATTGCAGCTCTATTTACAATAGCCCGGAGATGGAAACAACCTAAGTGCCCGTCGTCGGATGAATGGATAAAGAAGATGTGGCACATATATACAATGGAATATTACTCAGCCATAAAAAGAAACGAAATTGAGCTATTTGTAATGAGGTGGATAGATCTAGAGTCTGTCATACAGAGTGAAGTAAGTCAGAAAGAGAAGGACAAATACCGTATGCTAACACATATATATGGAATTAAAAAAAAAAAAATTTATGAAGAATCTAGGAGTAAAACAGGAATAAAGACACTGACCTACTGGAGAACAGACTTGAAGATATGGGGAGGGGAAGAGTGAGCTGTGATAGGGCGAGAGAGAGACATGGACATATATATACTAACAAACGTAAGGTAGATAGCGAGTGGGAAGTAGCCGCATGGAACAGGGATACTGGATAGGTTCTTTGTGGCTACCTGGAGAGGTGGGGTAGGGAGGGTGGGAGGGAGGGAGACAAAGAGGGAAGAGATATGGGAACATATGTATATGTATAACTGATTCACTCTGTTATAAAGCAGAAACTAACACCATTGTAAAGCAATTATACCCCCATAAAATGTTAAAAAAAAAAAATAGAAGAAAAAAAAAAAAAAGACAGCATATTTTATCCACTAGAATGCAACCAGGGAAGTAAGGAATATTTTGAAACTGGATGCAAGAAGGAATGAGCAAAGACATAGAGAGTTAGCACAATAGTGGGTTAGGGGAGGAGCGAAATCAATGAAAGCCAGAGCCTTTGTTCACATGTTGTAATGTGAGCACAGTTCCAAGATGAGCATTTGGCAGAGTAAGAAGACTAAAGATTTTATAAAATAGATTAAGGATAGTCAGCCAAAGTTCAGTTTTGTCCTAAGAATTGTTCCCTGTTTGAATTCTCAGATGCTATGGGAAAATATCAGAAGGATATAGAGGATGTAAGACTAGGGTCACAGTGTAGAAGCACTTGATTAAACAATTGTGATTAAGTAAGAAGTGAGGCAGTAATTGGTGGCTAAGTGTTTTCAAGTTCACAGTGGAGAAGGTATGGTCCTTAAGGAACGTTCACAATTCACAAAGAGTATTTCTCAAATTTAAATAGCTTGAGAATATTTTTGAATCTGGGGACAGATTTTATTTCAGTTCTTTTCCCCTTGTTTCTAAGAAAGTATATGGATAGAGAGGGAAATAAGGATATCCATATCAGGATTTCCTTGGAATTTTAACCAAGAAACAGAGTTAAAGAAATTACAAGCTTTGAAACTTACCTGTGACAGCCATGGCTGTGGATCACTGAGATCTTCCATCAAGAGACAATCTGATATGAGGAGAATTATTACCTGATAGCCTGCAGCTGCCACACTTTCAGAATCCAACAGAGCATTTTCAATAAATGTACCCTACCTCTGACTGTTCCCAACTAATGACCGCACACAGTAGGAAAGCTAGAGGTGAGCAATCCCTGCCCAGAACAGGTCTTCTATGATAGAAAACTTTGTTCTGGGTGCTCTCCATCAGCCTGACCAAGTCTTTGTCTCCATACACAATCCTCCTTCCTTTCCTCTCTTCTTTTCCAGAGTCACAGTGTACTGTGATCTGAAGGCTCTGATGCCTATTCCTGCTCCTTCTCTCCATTGTACTCAGAAGTGTTTTCCATAACGCACCTCTTGAACTTTTAATTGCCTTGCCATCTACCTTTTGGGAGATCCAAACTGGCAGTTATCTCATTTATAAAAATACTAAAAATAGATCTGAGGAAATGTGTTTAACTAATGGACACATCTCCACTCCACATCCAAATTATTCCAGAGGTCATGGCACCACTACACAGAGGTAGGCAAAGTAATCCACAGCAACCACAATGATCCACAGAGGTCTTTGAAAGCTTTGTTTGTCTTTCCTTAGAAGAAAGGAGACACCGTAGCTCATATCCACACAGACTAGTTCCCTATTGTAATAGTCTGCCTTATGGGATTCTGAAATGGGGAACAAATTAATTTGGAACAAGTCAATGAAGATTGGCTATATTTTCAATCTTTTATCTTTTTTTGCATCTACGTTAAACACAGGTACTAGAATATTATTTTTACTTTTTTTGGTGCACAAATGAATTAGTGACTGTTGTAGATACATTCAAGACCATCTTTATTAATGTTTTGGAAAGCTAATTCCTTTTGTTCTTCTCAGTGGTCAAAATCTTTACATCCTAAGATTCATTTAAATATAATGCTGACAAATCTAAAGATGAAAGGTACACTACTTCCTACATGAAGCTGCAAGTATATAAATCCCAAAATCTGAAACTGAAAATTATAAATCCTTGTAGTAAATATTATAATATTTCTTGATCCTTCAGTAAACAATAAGACACTATCAAGGAGAGCTTACAGAGTAAATGAACAAACATTAACATTAATTGTGATGATTAATAGATATTATAGCGAATAAAGTGAGATTAGATGCTTATCTAGCCATTTGGAGGAGAAAAAAGGCTTTTTAAAGGAGTGTTTATTTGGAATTGAGATGGAGTCTCAGAACCAAGGGAAAAGATCAAACAATAACCCAACATAGAATTTTATCAGACAACCTATGTCATGTTTCAATAGATTCCAATTACCCTTTGACCCATTATTATTGATATTCTTAATGCTTTGACAGGAATATATTTTTCCTTCCTTTATTTTCAATTTTGTTACTATAATCTTCCATCAATTTCTCTTTATTGAGCACCAACTAGGTGTGACGCCTTATAGGCATCAACAAAAACCATAAAATGAACAAGATATAGTTTCTGACCTTTGATATCTAATATGATGATTTTAAACATGCCATAGAGTATACTTCCTCTATGGAAAAGCAAGTAGTCCTACAAATAAAGGCAAAGGAATTGCATAGCAGCCCTTATAATCAAAGTGACAGTATAATGCATTATGCAGATCAAGACACTTTTGAGAATGAAAGAATGAGCCATTAATCATTATGTGGGAACAAAGGGAATAAACTGGGACTGACCAGACAATCTAGGATATTTAATAATCCACCTGAAACCAAATTCTCTGGAATGCATTATTTTCTGTAAAGTATCATGTACACTCTGCTCTGTATCAGTAGACCCTAAGGTTGGCAGGTTCACTTTAAAGTGTTAGAAGAAGATCAAGCACAGGTGTGGGTGCTTGACTAGTATCCTCCTGAAAGGGCAGAGATATTCAACTCATCTGCTTTGATAATATCACTTTATAGATCATCCAATACATGTAGCTGATGCTATGATAGAATGAAAGGAAAACACATGAATGATTAGTTATTTTAGGTATACATTCCCTGGTAAGATTCCAAAAAAACAAATAACCTACCAGAAATTTCAATATGGTTAATATGTGTTTATTTATCATTTTTATTCTTAAAGAAGAGAGGTAATAAATCTTCTGACTAACCTAAACTTGTCCTCAATTGGGAAAGCCAGTGTGATCAATTTCCCCTCAGAGAAGAAAGTAACCAGTATGAATAAAAAACATCATTTGTGACAATTTCACCTGAATTCCACCAACCTTTGCTACATTCTTTTGTACTTAAGCCATTTTCCACTAATCTTCATATATTTCATCCCAATACAAACATGAGCTTACTTAGCATGACTCAGGGCTCACACAAAAATCTACCATCTATAAATATTATTTTTGCTCAAAACATGGATATTTAATCCTTTTTCTTGATTATAAAAAGCAGCCAAAATTTATAATTGGCTATCTATTCAGGTACTGTAGTAAAAGAAAGAACCTACAGATTGTAGCTATCCATAAGTCGAAGCATTTGCCTGGATTGCATCATTAATATTATTTATCTGAACTAAGTTTGCATGAAATCAATTTTTATGTTCAAATGAGCAATAAGGGCTTTGTTTCACATGTTGAAAACTTATTTTACTCCTATGATTTGATGCCTTAATTATAACTGATTGTGCATGATGAGTATGATCCTAAGCTCCTTAACAGCAAACATGACAGCACACACACAGACTGTGTCAACACTTTCAGTCCTGGAAGTGTAAAATTGGCTCTCCACTCAAGAAATAATTTACTATTCAACTGTAAAAAGAGTAGTTAGTCCACAGCTTCTAGCTGTGTGTGCCTTTAGGATCCACCTAAGCTTTTGAATTATAGCCATGTATTTCTGGGGCTGCTCCCAGAAAATGAGTGACATAGTGGGGTAATATATCTTGGTTCTTTCTGTATCTACATTGAGATTTTTCTAATAGGCAATCTCTTTTCTGGAGGTCCTGGTTGAGTTGGCCAAGACTTTGTCAGACCTGCATCCATTCTGCCAAATCCTGATTCCTCCCTTCTGTTGTCTATCCCAGGCATTAATGTCCAATAAACCTCTTGCACGCTCAACTCCATCTCAGCAAATGTTTTCTAATAGTTCCAACTAAACACACAAACTATCCAAAAATGTCTCTGTGTCTTATATCTGGTGCCAGCAATACTTACTGGATAAATTATTTGAAAGTCTATCATGTAATTTTCTTAAATAAGCATGCTATCTGATCTTATCCCTAAGATGTTTAGGGCCATGGTCCCCACAGAGAGTTTTGTGTAAGCTATAGGGCTTCTGTTTTAGGAAACCACACATAAAAATGACAGTTGATGTGCACTGTTAGTAGCTCATGAATTATGTTTTAAAGTTGGTTTCTGGACCTCATGCAATTAAAAAATAATAATAATAATTCTGGAGAGACCTTCAAGATGGCAGAGGAGTAAGATGTGGAGATAACCTTCCTGCCCACAGATACATCAGAAATACATCTACATGTGGAACAACTCCTACAGAACAACTACTGAACACTGGCAGAAGACCTCAGACCTCCCAAAGGCAAGAAACTCACCACATTTTGCGGGGTGGTGCAAAAGAAAAAAAAAAAAAAACAGAGACAAAAGGATTGGGATGGGACCTGCCCCTCTGGGAGGGAGCTGTGAAGGAGGAAAAGTTTCCATGCTCTAAGAAGCTCCTTCACTGGTGGAGATGGGGGATGGCAGGGGGGAAGCCTTGGAGCCACTGATGAGAGCACAGCAACAGGGGTACAGAGGACAAAATGGAGAGATTCCTGCACAGAGGATCAGTGCCAACCAGCACTCACTAGCTTGAGAAGCTTGTCTGCCTACCTGCTGGGTCAGGTGGGGGTCTGGGAGCTAAGGATCAGGCTCCAGAGGTCAGATTGCAGGGAAAGGACTGGGGTTGGCTATGTGAACACAGCCTGAAGGGAGCTAGTGCACCATAGCTAGCTGGGAGGGAGTCCAGTAAAAACTCTGGACCTGACTAAGAGGCAAGAGACCATTGTTGCAGGGTCCACAAGGAGAGGGGATTCAGAGCACCTCCTAAATGAGCTCCAGAGATGGGCGCAAGCCGTGGCTATCAGTGCGGACACCAGAGATGGGCATGAAATGCTAAGGCTGCTGCAGCCACCAAGAAGACTGTGTGCAAGCACAGGTCACTATCAATACCTCCCCTCCTGGAAGCCTGTGCAGCCATTACAAGGGTCCCAGGGTCACAGATCACTGGGAGAACACATGGTGCTCCTCAAGCTGTTGAAACATCACACTGGCCTCTGCCACTTCAGGCTCACATCACATTCCATACTCCTCCCTCCACCCAGCCTCAGTGAGCTAGAGCCCCCTAATCAGCTGCTAGTTTAACCCTATCCTATCTCAGAGGGAACAGATGCCCTCAGGCGACCTGCACACAGAGGTGGGACCAAATCCAAAGCTGAACCCCAGGAGCTGTGCGGACAAAGAAGAGAAAGGGAAATCTCTCCCAGAAGCATTAGGAGCAGCTGACTAAATCTCTACAATCAACTTGATGTACCCTGCAACTGTGGAATACCTGAATAGACAACAAATCATCCCAAAATTGAGTCAGTGGACTTTGGAAATAACAATATATATATTTTTTCCCTTTTTCTCTTTCTGTGAGTCAGTATCTGTATGCTTCTTTATGTGACTTTGTCTGTATAGCTGTGCTTTTACATTTTTTCTAGAGTTCTGTCTGTCCATTTTTCTTTCTTTTATTTTTTTTTTGGAATGCTTTTTAGCACTTATCATTGGTGGATTTGTTTTTTGGTTTGGTTGCTCTCTTCTTTCTTTTTTTAAAATTTCTTTTTAATTATTTTTTATTTTAAAAAATTATTTCTTTTTTTTAATTTTAATACCTTTATTTTATTCTATTTTAATTGTTTCTTTTTTTTCCCTTTTGTTCTGAGCCATGTAGCTGACAGAGTCTTGGCACTTGGGCCAGGTGTCAAGCCTGTTCCTCTGATGTGGGAGACCTGGGTTCAGGACATTCGTCCACCAGAAACCTCCCAGTTTCATGTGATATCAAATGGTGAAAGCTCTCCCACAGATCTCTATCTTAACGTTATGACCCAGCTCCATTCAATGACCAGAAAGCTACAGTGTTGGACACTCTATGCCAAACAACAAGCAAGACAGGAACACAAACCCACCCATTAGCAGAGATGCTGCCTACAATTATAATAAGGTCACAGACACCCCAAAACACACCACTAGACGCAGTCCTGCCCACCAGAAAGACAAGATCCAGCCTCATCCACCAGAACACAGGCACCAGTCCCCTCCACCAGGAAGCCTACACAACCCACAAGCCCAACATTAGCCACAGTGGGCAAACACCAAAAACAATGGGAATTATGAACCTAAAGCCTGTGAAAGGAGACCACAAACAGAGTTAAGTTAAGCAAAATGAGAAGACAGAGAAACCCACAGGAGATGAAGAAGCAAGGTAAAAACACATCAGACCAAGCAAATGAAGAGGAAATAGGCAGTCTACCTGAAAAAGAATTCAGAGGAATGATAGCAAATAAGATCCAAAATGTTGGAAATAGAATGGAGAAAATACAAGAAATGTGTAACAAGGACCTAGAAGAACTAAAGAGCAAACAAACAATGATGGACAACAAAATAAATGAAATTAAAAATTCTCTAGAAGGAATCAATAGCAGAATAACTGAGGCAGAAGAAGGGATCAGTGACCTGGAAGATAAAATAATGGAAATAACTACCACAGAGCAGAATAAAGAAAAAAGAAGGAAAAGAACTAATGACAGACTCAGAGACCTCTTGGTCTCTGGGTCATTAAACACACCAACATTAGAATTATAGGCGTCCCAGAAGAAGAAAAAAAGAAAGGGACTGAGAAAATAGTTGATGAGATTATAGTTGAAAACTTCCCTAATACGGGAAAGGAAATAGTCAATCAAGTCCAGGAAGCACAGAGTCCCATACAGGATAAATCCAAGGAGAAACATGCAAAGACACATATTAATCAAACTATCAAAAATTAAATACAAAGAAAAAATATTAAAAGCAGCAAGGAAAAAGCAACAAATAACATACAAGGTAATCCCCATAAGGTTAACAGCTGATCTTTCAGCAGAAACTCTGCAAGCCAGAAGAGAGTGGCAGAACATATTTAAAGTGTTGAAAGGGAAAAATGAACAACAAAGATACTCCACCCAGCAAGGATCTCATTCAGTTTTTTTTTTTTTTTTTTTTT
>NW_006771990.1:53797-109130 GCF_000442215.2 Lipotes vexillifer
GTGGTACGCGGGCCTGTCACTGTTGTGGCCTCTCCCATTGTGGAGCACATGCTCTGGACGCACAGGCTCAGTGGCCATGGCTCACAGGCCCAGCCTCTCCACGGCATGTGGGATCTTCCCGGACCGGGGGCAAGAACCCGCGTCCCCTGCATCGGCAGGCAGACTCTCAACCACTGTGCCACCAGGGAAGCCCCTCATTCAGATTTGATGGAGAAATTAAGACCTTTACAGACAAGCAAAAGCCAATAGAATTCAGCACCACCAAACCAGATTTACAACAAATGTTAAAGGAACTTCTCTAGGCAGGAAACAAAAGAGAAGGAAAAGACCTACAATAATGAACCCAGTACAATTAAGAAAATGGTAACAGGAACATACATATCGATAATTACCTTATATGTAAATGGATTAAATGTGCCAACCAAAAGACATAGACTGGCTGAATGGATACAAAAACAAGACACACTTGTTATATATGCTGTCTACAAGAGACCCACTTCAGACTCAGGGACACATACAGACTGAAAGTGAGGATATGGAAAAAGATATTCCATGAAAATGGAAATCAAAATAAAGCTGGCATAGCAAGTCTCGTATCATACAATATAGACTTTAAAATAAAGATTGTTACAAGAGACAAAGAAGGACATTACCTAATGATCAAGGGATCAATCCAAGAAGATGTAACAAGTGTAAATATTGATGCACCCAACATAGGAGCACCTCAATACATAGGGCAAATGCTAAGAGCCATAAAAGGGGAAATTGACAATAACAAAATCACAGTAGGGGACTTTAACACCCCATTTTCACCAATGGGCGGAGCATCCAAAATGAAAATAAATAAGGAAACACAAGCTTTAAATGATACAGTAAACAAGATGTAATTAATTGAAATTTGCAGGACATTCCATCAAAAACAACAGAATACACCTTTTTCTCAAGTGCTCATGAAAAACTCAGCAGGATAGATGATATCTTGGGTCACAAATCAAGCCTTGGTAAATTTAAGAAAATTGAAATCATATCAAGTACCTTTTCCAACTACAGCACTATGAGACTAGATATCAATTACAGGAAAAAAGCTTTAAAAAATACAAACACACGGAGGCTAAACAATACACTACAAAATAACTAAGAAATCACTGAAGAAATTGAAGTCAACATCAAAAAATACCTAGGAAAAAAAAACAACAATGAAAACCCGATGACCCAAAACCTATGGGATGCAGCAAAAGCAGTTCTAAGAAAAAAGCTTATAGCGATAAAATCCTACATCAAGAAACATCTCAAAAAAAAAAAAAAAAAAAACCTAAGCTTACACTTAAAGCAATAAGAGAAAGAAGAAGAAAAAATCCCCAAAGTTAGCAGAAGGAAAGAAATCATAAAAATCAGATCAGAAATAGATGAAAAGAAATGAAGGAAACAATAACAAAGACCAATAAAACTAAAAGCTGGTTCTTTGAGAAGATAAACAAAATTGTTAGACCATTAGCCAGACTCATCTAAAAGAGGGACAAGGGCTTCTCTGGTGGCGCAGTGGTTGAGAGTCCACCTGCTGTTGCAGGGGACACAGGTTCATGCTCCAGTCTGGGAAGATCTCACATGTTGTGGAGTGGCTGGGCCCATGAGCCATGGCCGCTGATCCTGCACGTCTGGAGCCTGTGCTCCACAAACGGAGAGGCCATGAAAGTGAGAGGCCCACATACCACACACACACAAAAAAAGGACAAGGTTCAAATCAATAGAATTAAAAATGAAAAAGGAGAAGTAACAACAGACACTGCAGAAATACAAAAGATGATCAGTGATTATTAAAAGCAACTATATGCCAATAAAATGGACAACCTGGAAAAAATGGACAAACTCTTAGAAAAGCACAACCTTCCAGGAGTGAACAAGGAATATAGTGAAAGTATGAACAGACCAATCACGAGCACTGAAATTGAAACTGTGATTAAAAATCTTCCAAAAAACAAAAGCCCAGGACTTGATGGCTTCACAGGTGAATTCTATCAAAAATTTAGAGAAGAGCTAAGACCTATTCTTCTCAAACTGCTCCAAAGTATAGCAGAGGGAGGGACACCCCCAAACTCATTCTTTGAGGCCACCATCACCCTGATACCAAAAATAGACAAAGATGTCACAATCATAGAAAACTACCAGCTAGTATCACTGATGAACATAGAAGCAAAAATCCTCAACAAAATACTAGCAAACAGAATCCAACAGCACATTAAAAGGATCATACACCATGACGAAGTGGGATTTATCCCAGAGATGCAATGATTCTTCAATATACACAGATCAATCAATGTGATACACCAGATTAACAAATTGAAGGATAAAAACCATATGATCATCTCAGTAGATGCTGAAAAAAAAAAAAAAAAAAACTTTTGTCAAAATTCAACACCCATTTATGAAAGAAACCCTCCAGAAAGTAGGCATAGAGGGAACTGACCTCAACATAATAAAGCCCATATATCACAAACACAAAGCCAACATTGCTCTCAATGGTGAAAAACTGAAACAGTTTCCACTAAGATCAGGAAGAAGAAAAGGTTGTCCACTCTCACCATTATTATAGTTTTGGAAGTTTTAGCCACAGCAATCAGAGAAGTAAAAGAAATAAAAAGAATCTAAATCATAAAAGAAGAAGTAAAGCTGTCACTGTTTGCAGATGATATCATGCTATACATAGAGAATCCTAAAGATGCTACCAGAAAACTACTAGAGCTAATCAATGAGTTTGGTAAAGTAGCAGGATAGAAAATGAATGCACAGAAATCTCTTGCATTCCTATACACTAATGTTTGAAAAATCTGAAAGAGAAATTAATAAAACACTCCATTTACTATTACAACAAAAAGATTAAAATATCTAGGAATAAACCTTCCTATGGAGACAAAAGACCTGTATGCAGAAGACTATAAGACACTGACTAAAGAAATTAAAGATGATACAAACATATGGAGAGATATACCATGTTCTTGTATTGGAAGAATCAACATTGTGAAAATGACTATACTACCCAAAGAATCTACAGATTCAATGCAATACCTATCATACTACCAGTGGCATTTTTCACATAAGTGGAAGAAAAAGTTTCACAGTTTGTATGGAAACACAAAAGATCCCGAATAGCCAAAGCAATCTTGTGAAAGAAAAACGGAGCTGGAAGAATCAGGCCCCCAGACTTCAGACTATACTACAAAGCTACAGTAATCAAGACATTATGGTATAGGCACAAAAACAGCAATATAGATCAATGGAATAGGATAGAAAGCCCAGAGATATATCCACACACATCTGGTCACCTTATTTTGATAAAGGAGGCAAGAATATACAATGGAGAAAAGACAGCCTCTTCAATAAGTGGTGCTGGGAAAACTGGGCAGCTACATGTAAAAGAATGAAATTAAAACACTCCCTAGCACCATACACAAAAATAAACTCAAAATGGATTGAAGACCTAAATGTAAGGCCAGACACTATAAAACTCTTAGAGGAAAACATAGGCAGAACACTCTATGACATAAATCACAGCAAGATCCTTTTTGACCCACCTCCTAGAGAAATGGAAGTAAAAACAAAAATAAGCATTTGGGACCTAATGAAACTTAAAAGCTTTTGCACAGCAAAGGAATCCATAAACAAGACCAAAAGACAGCCTTCAGAATGGGAGAAAATATTTGTAAATGAAGCAACTGACAAAGGATTAATCTCCAAACTTTACAAGCAGCTTATTCAGCTCAATATGAAAATAACAAAAAAACCAATCCAAAAATGGGCAGAAGACCTAAATAGCCATTTCTCCAAGGAAAATATACTGATTGCCAACAAACACATGAAAGAATGCTCATCATAAAAAAAAAAAAGAATACTCATCATCATTAATCATTAGATAAATGCAAATCAAAACTACAATGAGATATCATCTCACCCGTCAGAACGGACATCATTAAAAAACCTACAAACATTGAGAGCTGGAGAGGATGTGGAGAAAAAGGAACCCTCTTGCAATGTTGGTGGGACTGTAAATTGATACAGCCACTGTGGAGAACAGTATGTAGGTTCCTTAAAAACTAAAATTAGATCTACCATATGACCCAGCAATCCCACTACTGGGCATGTATCCTGAGAAAACCATAATGCAAAAAGATTCATGTGCAACAATGTTCATTGCAACTCTATGTACAATAACCAGAATATGGAAGCAACCTAAGTGTCTAAGTGTCCATCAACAGATGAATAGATAAAGAAGATGTGGCACATATATACAATTGAATATTACTCAGCCATAAAAAGAAACAAAATTGAGTTACTTGTAGTGAGGTGGATGGACATAGAGTCTGTCATACAGAGTGAAGTAAGTCAGAAAGAGAAAAACAAATA
Organism: Lipotes vexillifer; assembly: GCF_000442215.2. NCBI lineage: Eukaryota > Metazoa > Chordata > Mammalia > Artiodactyla > Lipotidae > Lipotes > Lipotes vexillifer. The sequence continues at coordinate 58,196 of NW_006771990.1, forward strand.
CTGTATGCTAACACATATGTATGAATCTTAAAAAAAGAAAAAAAAATGGTCATGAAGAACCTAGGGGCAAGGCAGGATTAAAGACACAGACTTTCAAGAGAATGGACTTGAGGACACAGGGAGGGGGAAGGGTAAGCTGGGATGAAGTGAGAGAATGGCATGGACATATATACACTACCAAACATAAAATAGATAACTACTGGGAAGCAGCTACATAGAACAGGGAGATCAGCTCGGTGCTTTGTGACCACCTATAGGGGTGGGAGAGGGAGGGTGGGAGTGAGGGAGATGCAAGAGGAAAGAGATATGGGGATATATGTATATGTATAGCTGATTCACTTTGTTATAAAGCAGAAACTAACACACCATTGTAACGCAATTATACTCCAATAAAGATGTTAAAAAAAAAAGAAAGGAAACAAAATTAAGGGATAATGGGAAATATCTAGTTGTGAAAATGAGTGGAAAACAATGAGAGCAGAAGGAGAGCAATGCAAACACTGAGTAATGCTAATCTAGTCATAGATATTCTTACATTCTATTTCCAAAAGAACTGCAAAATCTAGATATTCTAACATTCTATTTCCAAAGGGGCTACAAAATCCATCAAGCAAGTTTCACTTCAAACAATAGAGGACCAAGAAACACTCTTATGCCAAGAACAATCAGAAAAGTTAAGGGAAAAAAATAGTGTGTGAAAGTAGTAGGAAAATGTAGGATCAAGATCTAGAAGAATAGAGAAGTCAAATGAGTTAACCTTGGAATTTGGGGTTCTTTTGTTCTGAGTAATTGGCAATTATAAAAAATAAAAGTGAGGACTGAGAAACTAAAATGTTAAAATAACTTTCAATAATCTCAGGAAAGAGAAACTAAATTGTAATTAAGGAGGGACCCTGAAAAATACGTGTTTTCAGTCAGATTCAAACACGCTGTCTTTCAGGACAAAGGGTAAACCAAAATAAACAATCCTGACAAGAATGAGCAGATCTTTGTATAATATTAAGTCTTGAAAGATAGAGACAACCTTCCCTATAATAACTGTCTGCCAGAAGCAACATTTAATTCTCAGCCGAGGTTAAACTCATATAGTATTTTACTTACAATTTTTTAAAGAAAATTCCAGCAGTTAATAAAAATAACTAGACTTAACAGAAGAAAATAAATAACCAAATGCAAAAGAAACAATATAGTATAAGCAGACCAAAAGTGTCAAACATTCTCTGAAAGTTAAATGCATACCTACCATAAGACTCAACCGTTCCACTCCTAAAAATTAGTTTGCATTCCCTAGTGTTTCATATAAATGGAACCATATAGTATGTTTTCTTCTTCATCTGACTGCCTTTACTCAGCATAATTATTTTGAGACTCATTCTTGCTACTGAGTGTAGTTAATTCTTTTTATTGATGAGTTTAACATTCCACATTTGTTTATACATTTTTGCATGTATTAATGTACTGCAATTGTTTATACATTAAATTGATGATAGACATTTAGTTGTTTCTAGATTTTGGCTATTACAAATAAAGCTGCTATGAATATTCATAGGCATATCTCTGTAGGGCATAAACTTTCATTCTCCTGTATAAATAGTTATAACACATAATAAAGCAATAAAAGAAAATTAAAGCATACATATCAGAAAGAAAGAAATCAAACAGTCCTTACTTGCAAAGAATGATGGAATGATGCAATGGAATCCCAAGGGATCCTTAAAAAGCTCCTAGAAAAAATAATTATGTTCAACAATTTTGTGTATACTAAATCATCATCCAAAAATCTATTGTTTTTCTACATACTAGCACTGAACACTAGGAACCAAAATTAAAAATAAAATATATTTATAACCATTCAAAAACATTTAAGAAACCTAATAAGACATGTATGCTGAAAATTACAAAATGCCTTATTATGGTGGCTAGGCCTCCCAGTACAATGTTGACTAGAAGTGATGAGAAGACATATCCTGACCTTCCTGACCTTAGGATTATAGCATTCAGTTTTCCACCATTAAGTATGATAATAGCGGTAGATTTTGTGTAGAGGAAGTTCTCCTCTGTTTCTAGTTTCTGACAGTTTTTATCATGAATGGGTGTTGAATTTTGCCAAATGATTTTTTCTGCATCAATTGAAAATACCATGGATTTTTTTTTTTGTCTTTATCCTGTTAATAAGATACTTTGCACTGATTGATTTTTGATTTCTGATCCAACCTTGTATCTCTGAAATGAGCCCCAGTTTATCATGGTGCATAATTCTTTTAATATATTGTTTTTAATTCTTTTAGTATATTGTTAATATTTTTAATGATGATATTTGATAATAGGTGATAATATTTGCTTCCATTTTGTTGAGGATTTGGTGTCTATATTTATAATTGATATTGTTCTTTTGTAGAGGCTTTTGTTTTTTGTTCTGTCATTGTCTGGTTTTGCTATCAGTGTAATATTGGCCTCATAAAATGCTTTGAGTAGTATGAGAAGTGTTCTCTCTTCTGCTAATTTCTGGAAAGAATTCTTTGGAATTGTAATTCTTCTTTAAACATTTGGTATAATTCTCTGAAACCATCTGGGTCTGGAGATCTCTTTCAGGAGTTTTTGTTTTAGTGGACTAATTTTTTAGTAGTTACAAGGATATTTAAGTTATCTACTTCATATTGACTGAGCCAGTTTTTTCCTTTGGGGGAACTGATCTATTTCACTAATATTTTATAATTTTTACAAAGTTATGATCAGTGCCTCCACTAAAACTAGACCCAGCCAGGGACTCCACAATAGTGAATTTTACAATTCTGAATCATAAATTGAGATTTTTTTGTTTTCTACTCAAAATTTTTCCAAATTAAAATTTTATTTTAATTTTATCTTTTAGTCCATTTATATTTATTATCTTTTTATATATAATTTTATATTTATTTCTATAACTATTTGGCCTTATTCATGTCAGTTTATTTTATTGCTATTTTGTAGTATTTTCTTAATCCTTTTTTATATTTTATAAACCATATTTTTTTTTATTTTTTCCAATATTTTGGAATGTCTATTTGCTATTATTATTATTATTTTTTTTTTTTTGCGGTATGCAGGCCTCTCACTGTTGTGGCCTCTCCCATTGTAGAGCACAGGCTCCAGACGCACAGGCTTAGCGGCCATGGCTCACAGGCCCAGCCACTCTGCAACATGTGGGATCTTCCTGGACTGGGGCATGAACCCGTGTCCCCTGCATCATCAGGCGGACTCTCAACCACTGTGCCACCAGGGAAGCCCACCTATTTGCTATTCTTAAAAGTATCCTTTAGTCTACATTTTTCTTATTGCCAATCAAGAATAAAATGCATATTGTTTTAGTCTATTTAAAGCAAGAAATTTCATGTGCATTTTTGCCCCTCTCCATTCATACTGTTTTATTTTTAAACTAAGTTTTAAAATTCAGATTGTTACTCTGCAAGTAAATATTTTACTAAATAAATTTTCTTTTTGAGTAATCAATAAAATTTTCTAATTTATCTGAATTGAGTTGTTCATAGTATTTTCTTATCTTTTTGTTGTCTTCAGGGTCTATGGTGATATTCTATATTTCAATTTTGATATTCATTATTCAATAAATAGTATTGCATTAATTGATATTTAGCCACACTTCATACCATACAAAGAAATTAAATTATTTGAATTATGAATATAAATGTGAACCAAGAGACAATGAAGTTTCCAGAAGAAAACATAAGAAAATATATTCATGATATTGGAATAAGTAAAACTGCCTTCAGTGTGACACATAAATCACTAACAATAAATGGAAATACTCGTATTTTAAACTACTTTAAAATTAGAAAATCTCCTATATCAAAAGGTATCATTAAGAGACAAATGACAGAGTGAAGGAAGTTATCTGGAAAATGTGTGAAAACTGACATATATCTAGAATCTCTAGAAATTAATTAGCAAATGAAAAATAGCTAAACAAAAAACTCAAACACTCAATCATTATTCATGAGGGAATTGTAAATAAAAATTACAATGAGATATTACTACATATTTCCCAGAAACACAGAAATGACAATGACTGACAATACTAATCTCTAAAGGATATAAAGCAACTAGAACTCTCATATACTATTGGTGAAAACATAAATTTGGAAAACTAATTTGGAGACCTCATAGTTTTATAAAATTAAACATCAACATAACTCAATAATCCAATAATTACATGTTTAGGTATATACTTAAGGAAAATATGTACACATGTATGACAACACATATCCAAGTATACTTATCATAGTGGCCAAAACTGGAACAAAACTAAATGACTATCAACAGATGAATGTTTATGCAACTTGAGGTATATTCATAAAATAATATATAGGAATGAAAATGAATTCACAACTGCTATATGAAAAACATGGTTGAATCTCACAAACATAATACTGAGGAAAATAAACCAGAAATTAAAACATGCAATATTTCATGTACATGAAGACTATGAATAGACAAATCTACTCTACAGTGATACTACCCAAAAGTGGCTAATTTGGGGTAGAACAAAATAGTTTTGATTTTGGTTTTGATTTTTAGGTGAGCTTCTGAAATGTTGATAACTTCCTATTTCTTCTCTTCGAAAGACAACACACAACTGTACTCCATTTACAATAATTCATGGAGCTGCATATTTAAGATTTATTTTAAAATTTTTCAGCATGTATGTTATACATCAATTAATATATTTATTTTTAAAAGGCTGAGACACAGTGTAGGCATAGATAAAGAAGCTATGGAACTCACACCTTTGTAGAACTTCTAATATGTTAGAAAAGATATGGAAAACAGCAAAAGTGGTATGATCCATTTTCTGATCTACTTTATTCAACAAAGATGAACCAAATACTTTGGAATGAAGTATGTTTTGATAATATAAAACAGGATAAATCAGGTCACTCTTCTCCAGAAACTTAGTTTATTTAAATAACAGCTATATGAAAGAATTTTTAGGTGAGGGAGAAGTAAAATGTTAGCTTTCAGGGAAAACAAATGTCATGATAGTTGAATTGACCAGGAACACAGATATATAATAGAAGGGGTGTGTAGATAAGAAGTCATGAGCAAAAATGTGTCAGGGGAGGAATTAAGCTGATTTCAGGTCAGAGATGAATATAATGCCATATCAAAGATTTTGGACTGGGGTTCCCTGATGGCTCAGTGGTTAAGAATCTGCCTACCAATACAGGGGACACGGGTCCGAGTCCTGGTCTGGGAAGATACCACATGACGTGGAGCATCTAAGCCCATGTGCCACAACTACTGAGCCTGTGCTCCAGAGCCTGCAGGCCACAATTACTGAGCCCACACACCACAACTACTGAAGCCCACGTGCCTAGAGCCCGTGCTCAGCAACGAGAAGCCACCACACAGCAATGAAGAGTAGCCCCTGCTCGACGCAACTAGAGAAAACCCGTGAACAGCAATGAAGACCCAATGCAGCCAAAAATAAATAAAACAAAATTACTTAAAAAATTATACAAACAAACATTTTGGACTGAAATCATGCAAATAAATGTGTAAATTAATTCACCACAGGCACATACACAAAAATTAAAGGGGTTCATCTTAAGTATAACATCTGGAGTTTTACAGGCTTAATCCAATCGGGCTTCAGTGGAGATCTGATTTGGTATAGGATTGATTAAAAGAGGAGATTTTTGACAGAGAAGATCAGGGAGGGCATGAAGGAAATGAGAGCAACAATTCACCAATGAGGATGTGGAATTACAAAACCAAAAATACTTACAGAGTTTGCAAATAGCAAAAATAAATACATATCTAATTAAAGCAGAGACACAAGGTAAAAATATACATGAGATTAATCAATCAAGAACTAGTAATTTGATGACAGCTGCATATTTAGCAGTTGGCAAGGTGTGCTCTGGGATATAAATGTGTCCTCAACAATTTTATTGAAGAATTATTGATGCTTATGATGTGCAAGTGAGAACTGCTTCAAAGAGCTTAAATCAAGACCAGAAAAGAGGGGCATAAATAATACAGAGACAGGAGCATTTTATTTATTTATTTTTCTTTCTTTTTATTTATTTATTTTTTTAACATTTTTTATTGGAGTATAATTGCTTTACAATGGTGTGTTAGTTTCTGCTTTATAACAAAGTGAATCAGCTATACATACACATATATCCCCATATCTCTTTCCACTTGCCCTCCCTCCTTCCCGCCTCTCTAGGTGAGAAGATCAGGGAGGGCATGAAGGAAATGAGAGCAACAATTCACCAATGAGGATGTGGAATTACAAAACCAAAAATACTTACAGAGTTTGCAAATAGCAAAAATAAATACATATCTAATTAAAGCAGAGACACAAGGTAAAAATATACATGAGATTAATCAATCAAGAACTAGTAATTTGATGACAGCTGCATATTTAGCAGTTGGCAAGGTGTGCTCTGGGATATAAATGTGTCCTCAACAATTTTATTGAAGAATTATTGATGCTTATGATGTGCAAGTGAGAACTGCTTCAAAGAGCTTAAATCAAGACCAGAAAAGAGGGGCATAAATAATACAGAGACAGGAGCATTTTATTTATTTATTTTTCTTTCTTTTTATTTATTTATTTTTTTAACATTTTTTATTGGAGTATAATTGCTTTACAATGGTGTGTTAGTTTCTGCTTTATAACAAAGTGAATCAGCTATACATACACATATATCCCCATATCTCTTTCCACTTGCACTCCCTCCTTCCCGCCTCTCTAGGTGGTCACAAACCACCAAGGTGATCTCCCTGTGCTATGCAGCTGCTTCCCACTAGCTATAGGTTTTACATTTGGTAGAGTGTATATGTCCATGCCACTCTCTCACTTTGTCCCAGCTTACCCTTCCCCCTCCCCGTGTCCTCAAGTCCATTCTCTAGTAGGTCTGTGTCTTTATTCCCATCCTGCCCCTAGGTTCTTCATGACCATTTTAAGGCAGTATCAGTTAGGTCCAATTGAGAAGCAGGAATAAATGGTGCTGGGGGAATTTAGAGAATGGTGCTGAGAGAATATACTTGAAAGGGCTGGAATTATCAGTAGAGATCTCAGGAACAAGAAGATGTTACATTATCTAAAACTAACATGGAATTTACATAAGAAAAGACCTTTAGGTAGAGGAATAAGAAAGGGCAATGATGGGCAAAAGTAATGAAAAAAACTGAGTAGAGGAATGGGGAGTACAAGTTAAGGGGTTATAGGAAAGAAGAATCACTCCAGTCACCTAACCACCTCCTTTTACTTTTTTTTTCTTTCCAACACAAATGTACTTGAAAACACTGAATCCAGTAGTTCAGAAGAACATGGATTACCACCCCTTTTACTTTAAGCTCCTATAGCACTGAACTTCATGGCCACTCATATTGGCTCTTCCACTTACCCTGCCTGAAATAGTTCCTAACTGCTCAGTCTGTGCATGTAGATCATTTCCCAAGCAAAGATAACAACTTCAGAGTAGGCACATAGTGTCCCCATATTCCCAAGGCAATATGTTTTGGTTGTAAAGAGTTCAAGCCTGGCATTGGATAATCTGCATTAAAACCTTGAATCTATTTCTTGTTCAGCAAGTTATCTTCAGCAAGTTGCTTATGTTCTCAGCTTCAGTAATTTCCATTTATCAAGGGTAAAAATGAAGAGAAATGATTTTATCATTCTCCTAAATGTTGATAGTAATAACATGAATACTACCTATTTCCCATATTGTTTGAGGGCTAAATGAAATGACTGGTGTAAAATTTCTATGATTACAGTGCCCTGAATAAACATCACTGCCATATTTCAAATTTTATTCCCTTAGTATCAAGTAGAATAGTATTTTTATGTTGTATTATCTCCAAAAAGAGCAAAATTGATTAGAAAAATCATAACTGCTCAGCTATAGAGGAAATGTTCTATTAATTATGGTGTGATCATTCAAAGTAGTAATATAATTTTTACATTATAATTATATTACTATTATTCTATAATTATGCAGCCATTAAAAATCACATATCCACTGGCTATATAACCACATGTGCAAAAAGTCAAAATATGGAGCCAAGAAAAAGGGTGGAATGCCAGGCTCTTTAACCTATGATGTCAATGTTTTTATAATCTAGAAAGTTAAATAGCATTAACAGTAATTCTAACCAGGTGATGACCTTGTGAATAATTTTTTTCTTAAATATTATTTCTATTTTCCAAATCAACTACTTTATTCAATGGGTTTGCATTACCTTTGACATAAAAAAATATGCAATAAGTATTATGATTTTAAATGAATACAACTTGCCCACGCAACTTGAAAAAAGTCTTAGAAATCCAATTCCTTGCTATTTCCTCAGTTTTCTTTGGTGAATCTACACATCAATTTCACTTTTTGTTCACATGCAATTAATGTTAGCACATACTTTAAAATGCATCTGCAGATGTTACTGGGAAAAAAGACAAAATGCATTTATTTAAGCAAACAACACAATATACTTGAGAAGTATACAAAGTATCAAAGTATCATTCATGGCATTGTAACAGAATATGGTTAGCAGCTGTGTAAACTTGCATCTCTGATCTACCCTTTCAACTAATTAATTAGAATTCTTGCTGACATATGTTCATATTGAGGACTACATGTTCACTACTAATATTCTCACACAGCTGGTCACAAAGAGTTTCTCACCTATCTCTCCATGTTAGGGAGCAAGAGAAAGAATGTTTCATTCTACAGAGCTTCCAGGTGTGTGTAAAGCAAAGCTAAAACTAACCACTCAAATGTAAGACTGTTAGGGAAATTTAGAAAGTAGCAATCTATACTGTCTAAATTAGTATAGATTGAATTGAAGATGCATTGATTAAAGCCAGGGTTTTTTAAGTTGTACTTGTTCCAAAATATCTGCATTGTATCTGAACACTGTATATGCAAATGAAAGATATGGATTTGCTGTGATAGGTAAAAAGAAAGAGAAATTATTTGAGGTTCTTTCTTCTTTATATCCATCCACCAGTGTTTAGTGAGTAACTACCGTGTAACAAGAAAAGTATAAGAACTATTAATTCTAACAGAATGCTTTTGAACTAAGCATTCATATTTCCCATTAATCTATTAGTTATTCTCATTCATATAATAAAGTATTTGTTCCAATATTTGCTTATGTTCTGTGTTTCAAAAAGAATCTATAGTATATTATTTATGAATATTTTCCTAAAATTCCAAGAGAGAGATTTTCCTCATATCTGTAGTTCTTAGTGATGTTTATGAGTGACATATTGGCAAAAGAAAGAAGCCCTAATTAAATGACTTTTGTAAATTCTGGATACTGGGATAAAATTTGGTTATCTGTGTTTGCTGTCATATTTTTGTTTTTGTTTTTGTTTTAAATTTATTTTAGTACATGCCTTAGTATTTTAATTAACATCCACTTTGAATATCTAAGTGGAAGTTACAGTAAGCAGATTTTCTCATATGTGTATATATGTGTATATATATACACATATGAGAATATCTATGTATATATATATATAAGGTATGTTTGACCACTTGGCTACAAATCCCTCACTTTATTTTACAATTTAATCAAGATTATTGAGAAAATGCATCCATTTGAGTTTTGATAAACATACACAACTATACACCACCATAATCAAGTCATAGAACATTTTTGTGTCACAGAAAAATTCTGTCATTAACCTCTGAGGTCAAATGCCACCAGCCATCCACCCACATCTTGGGAAACTACTGTTTTGTTGTCTTGACCATATAAATAAGTTTTAACTTTTCTGGGATTAAATAGAAACAGAACCATACAGTGTTTATTCTTGTGCTTACCTTAGCACATTTTTGAGATTCATCCATACTTAACTTTATTCCTTTTTATTACTAAATGTTAATCCATTGCATAGATATACACAAATTTTCTTCTCCATTCATCTACTAATGGACATTTAAGCTGTTTCCAGGTAATAACTTTTATGAATGAAGGCACCATGTACATTTGGGTACAAGTCGTTATGTGTAAACATATTTTCTTTTCTCTTGAATATGCCAGATGTGGAATTTCTGGATCATATGGTAAGTTTATGTTTAACTCCATAAAAAAATGTTCACTTATTTTTCCAAAGTGTTTGTACATTTTTAAATACCCCTCAGCAATGTTTGAGTTTTATTTGCTCTAGTCTTATTTTTAGTCATTCTAGTGTGTGTGCAGTGGTATCTTATGGCATATATAATTTGTAATTCTGATGATGATATTGCACACATTTTTATGTACTTGATATACATGATACAGAATGGCTATGTTTGTATATCTTCTTTTACAAGGTGTCTGTGAAAATCTTTTGCCTATTATTCTTAAATATTTAAATCAGGTTATATATCTTAATAAGTGTTCTTTATATTTTCTGTATATTCTGAACGTTACATCTTTGTTATGTGTATATGTCACATATAGTATTTTCATATCTTATATATATGAAAATCACATATTTGATATTTTCTCTCCTATCCTGTGACTTCTTTTACATTTTATGATTGTTTCTTTCAAAGAGAGAAAGTTATTAATTTTGATGAAGTCCAACACATGACATTTTCTTTTATTATTCATTACTGTGTGTTCTATCTTAGGGCACAAATTTTTTGTTTTATTCTATGATATTCATAGTTTTAGCTTTTGAATTTAAGTCAAAATATGATATCAAGTTATTTTTTTAATATTGTCAGATAATATTTTTTCCAGGGAAATATCCAATGGTTTTAAGACTATCTGTAAAAAACGTTACGTTTTTGCTATCAATTGACCTCTCAACTTTTGTCAATAATAATTGACTGTACAAACCTGAGTCGATTTCTGACCTTCATTCTGTTCCACTATTTTATATCCTTATGTTAATATCACACTGTCTAAACTACTGTACCATTATAGTAAATTTTGAAATTAGGCAGTGCCAGTTCTGCAGTGTTGTTTGTTTTTTAAAGTGTTTTGAATATTTGTAGGCCTTTCTCATTTTCATGTACAATTTATAATTAGTTTGTTAATTTCAACAAAAAAAGCTTCCTGGACTTTTTATTGGGATCATACTAAATCTAGGAAGAATTGCCATCTTAATAATATATATCCTGGTCCGTGACCATGATATAGCTCTCCATTTATGAAATTTTAAAATTTCTATTAATGGCTTTTTAAAGTTTCAAAGCACAGGTTTTAAATGTGTCCCTAGGTATTTCATATTTTGAATCATAATGAATATGATCATTTTTAAATTTCATTTCCATTTGTTTTTTGTTGCTGCCATATAGAAATACAGTTTATATTTTATAATGACTTTGTAAGCCATTAATTTGCTTATTAATTCAAGTAGCTTTTTATAGGTTCCTTAGAATTTTCTATTTACATAATCTTGCCAAATGTGAACCAAAACATCTTTCCAATTGGCCTGTTTTTATTCTTTTTTTTTTTTTTTTGACCTATAGTTATGCCTCCCATGAATAATGGTGAATAGGAGTGGAAACTGGAAACATATTTGTCATGAATTTGACCTTAACAAAAAAAGCATTTACTTAGTAACCCTTAAGTGTGAGTTTAGCTGTTCTCTTCAATGTCTAATTTATGGAGAAGCTTTTTATTATTATTGGGATAGAGGCTGAATTTATTTAAATACTTTTTTCCATCTAATGAGATAATCATATCACTTTTATACTTTTATGTTAATATAGTGAATAATGTTGATTTTTGAATGTTAAATAAACCTTGATTCCAGGGATAAACTAAATTTTATTATCTTTTTTATATATTTCTGGATTCAATTTACTAACATTTTTACAGGATTCTTGCATCTATGTTCAGGAAGGATATTGTTCTTAGTAATCTTTTTTGAAATGTCTTTGTCTAAGTTTTAGTATTAGGTAATACTGGCTTCATAAATTTTGTTGATAAGTGATTATATTTATTTTATTTTCTGATAGTTTGTGTAGAATTGGTAATATTCCCTTATTAAATATTTGAGGAAATGAACCAGTTTTGCTTTGTTTTTAATTTTTCTTAGCAAACATATCAAGGAGTGGCAAAGCTCTTTCATTTAAACTGCACTGTTGGATGTGTTTTAACAATTGTATACAGCCTTAAAACTGCAACCACAATCTAATTACAAAACATCACCATTACTCCCAAGAGATTCTTCATACCCCTTTGCAGGCCACACTTCCCTCAACCCTTAGTCCCTGGCAACCACTGGCAAATATGCTTTTGTATCTTTTTTTCTCAGTATAATGATTTTGAGATACATTCATACTGCTGCATCTATCATCAATTCATTACTTTTTATTTCTACGTAGTATTCCTCTGTAAGGATAAATCACATTGTGTTTATTCATTCACCAACTGGCGAACATTCAGATTATCTTGTTTATCGCTAATATGAATAAGGACACTATGAATATTTATGTAAAAGTCTCTGTGTGGACAAATGCCTTCATTTCTCTTGAATAAATGCCTAGGTGTTAAACTGATCTATACAAATATGTGTGGTATTATATATGTATGCATGCATTTAAATTTATAAGAATCTACCAAATGTTTACCAAATTATTAGTGCAATTTTATTTTCTTCTCTCTGTGTGTGAGTTCCATTTACTTGAAATGATGTCCTACAATTGAAAATTTTCGGCATTTTATTTTAATTTTAAGAGTTGTAATAAGTGGGTAATAGTATCTCGTCATGGTTTTAAATTGTATCTCTTTGATGACCAATGTCAAATATCTATTCATATGCTTATTGCCATGTGTGTATCTTCTATTTTGAAGTGTGTATTCAAATCTTTACCCCATTAAAATTGTTTGCCTTTTTAAAATTAATTAATTAATTTATTTTCCTAACATCTTTATTGGAGTATAAATGCTTTACAATGGTGTGCAAGTTTCTGCTTTATGACAAATTGAATCAGCTATACATATACATATATCATCATTATCTCCTCCCATGTGCATCTCCCACCCATCCTCCATATCCCACCCCTCTAGGTGGTCACAAAGCACTGAGCTGATCTCCCTGTGCTATATGGCTTCTTCTAACTAGCTATCTATTTTACATATAGTAGTGTATATATGTCCATGCCACTCTCTCTCTTTGTCCCAGCTACCCACTCCTGGTGTCATCAAATCAACTCTCTACATCTGCATATTTATTCCTGTCCTGCCCCTAGGTTCTTCAGAACCATTTTTTTTTAGATTCCTCATATATGTGTTAGCATACGGTATTGTTTTTCTCTTTCTGACTTACTTCACTCTGTATGACAGACTCTAGGTCCATCCACCTCACTATAAGTAACTCAATTTCATTTCTTTTTATGGCTGAGTAACATTCCATTGTATATATGTGCTACATCTTCTTTATCCATTCATCTATCAATGGACACTTAGGTTGATTCCATGTCTTGGGTATTGTAAGTAGAGCTTCAATGATCATTGTAGTACATGACTCTTTTTGAATAATAGTTTTCTCAAGGTATATGCCCAGTAGTGGGATTGCTGGGCTGTATGGTAGTTCTATTATTAGTTTTTAAAGGAACCTCCATACTGTTCTCCATAGTGGCTGTATCTATTTACATTCCCACCAACAGTGCAAGAGGGTTCCCTTTTCTCCACACCCTCTCCAGCATTTATTATTTGTAGATATTTTGATGATGGCTTTTCTGACTGATGTGAGGTGATACCTCATTGTAGTTTTGATTTACATTTCTCTAATGGTGTTGAGTGTTCATTCATGTGTTTTCTGGCAATCTGTATATCTTCTTTGGAGAAATGTCTATTTAGGTCTTCTGCCCATTTTTGGATTAGGTTGTGTGTTTTATTGATATTGAGCTTCATGAGATGCTTGTAAATTTTGGAGATTAATCCTTTGTCAGTTGCTTCATTTACAAAAATTTTCTCCCATTCCGAGGGCTGTCTTTTCGTCTTGTTTATGTTTTCCTTTGCTGTCCAAGAGCTTTTATGTTTCATTAGGTCCCATTTGTTTATTTGTGCTTTTATTTCCATTTCTCTAGGAGGTGGGTCAAAAAGGATCTTGCTATGATTTATGTCATAAAGTATTCAGCCTAGGTTTTACTCTAAGAGTTTTATAGTATCTTGCCCTAAATTTAGGTCTTTAATCCATTTTGAATCTATTTTTGTGTATGGTGTTAGTGACTGTTCTAATTTCATTCTTTTACTGGTAGCTGTCCAATTTTCCCAGCACCACTTATTGAAGAGGCTGTCTTTTCTCTATTGTATATTCTTCCCTCTTTTATCAAAAATAAGGTGACCATATGTGTGTGGGTTTATCTCTGGACTTTCTATCCTGTTCCATTGATGTATATTTCTGTTTTTGTGCCAGTACCATTCTGTCTTGATTACTGTAGCCTTGTAGCATGATTCCTCCAGCTCTGTTTTTCTTTCTCAAGATTGCTTTGGGTATTTGGGGTCTTTTGTGTTTCCATAGAAATTGTGAAAATTTTTGACCTAGTTCTATGAAATATGCCCATTGTAGTTTGATAGGGATTGCAGTGAATCTGTAGATTGCTTTGGGCAGTACAGTCGTTTACCAAATGTTGATTCTTCTAATCCAAGAACATGGTATATCTCTCCATCTGTTTGTATCATCTTTAATTTCTTTCATCAGTGTCTTATAGTTTTCTGCATACAGGTCTTTTGTCTCCTTAGGTAGGTTTATTCTTATGTATTTTATTCTTATTGTTGCTATGGTAAATGAGAGTGTTTTCTTGATTTCACTTTCAGATTTTTCATCACTAGTATATAGGAATGCCAGAGATTTCTGTGCATTAATTTTGTATCCTGCTACTTTACCAAATTCATTCGTTAGCTCTAGTAGTTTTCTGGTAGCATTTTTAAGATTCTCTATGTAGAGTATCATGTCATCTGCAAGCAGTGACAGCTTTACTTCTTCTTTTCTGATTTGGATTCCTTTTATTTCTTTTCTTCTCTGATTGCTTTGGCTAAAACTTCCAAAACTATGTTGAATAATAGTGGAGAGAGTGGACAAACTTGTCTTGTTCTTGATCTTAGAGGAAATGGTTTCATTTTGTCACAACTGAGAATCATGTTGGCTGTGAGTTTGTCATATATGGCCTTTATTATGTTTAGGTAAGTTCCCTCTATGCCTACTTTATGGAGGGTTTCTATCATAAGTGAGTGTTGAAGTTTGTCACAAGGTTTTCTGAATCTATTGAGATGATCATATGGTTTTTCTCCTTTACTTTGTTAATATGGTTTATCACATTAATTTGAGTATATTGAAGAATCCCTTCATTCCTGGGATAAACCCCACTTGATCATGGTGTATGATCCTTTTACTGTGCTGTTGGATTCTGTTTGCTAGTATTTTGTTGAGGATTTTTGCATCAATGTTCATCAGTGATATTGGCCTGTATTTTTCTTTCTTTGTCACATCTTAGTCTGGTTTTGGTATCAGGGTGACAGTGGCCTCATAGAATGAGTTTGGGAATGTTCCTCCCTCTGCTATATTTTGGAAGAGTTTGAGAAGGATAGGTGTTAGCTCTTCTCTAAATGTTTGATAGAATTCACCTGTGAAGCCATGTGGTCCTGGGCTTCTGTTTGTTGGAAGATTTTTAATCACAGTCTCTATTTCTGTGCTTGTGATTTGTCTGTTTATATTTTCTATTTCTTCCTGGTTCAGTCTCAGAAGCTTGTGCTTTTCTAAGAATTGGTCCATTTCCTCCAGGTTGTCCATTTTATTGACAAGTAGTTGCTTGTAGTAATCTCTCATGATCCTTTGTATTTCTGCAGTGTCAGTTGTTACTTCTCCTTTTTCACTCCTAATTCTATAGATTTGAGTCTTCTCCCTTTTATTCTTGTTGAGTCTAGCTAATGGTTTGACAATTTTGTTTATCTTCTCAAAGAACCAGCTCTTAGTTTTATTGATCTTTGTTATTGTTTCCTTAATTTCTTTTTCATTTATTTCTGATCTGATCTTTATTATTTCTTTCATTCTGCTAACTTTGGCATTTTTTTCTTCTTCTTTCTCTAATTGCTTTAGGTGTAAGGTTAGGTTGTTTATTTGAGATGTTTCTTGTTTCTTGATGTAGGATTGTATTGCTAGAAACTTCCCTCTTAGCACTGCTTTTGCTTCATCTCATACATTTTGGTTCATCGTGTTTTCATTTTCATTTGTTTCTGGGAATTTTTTGATTTCTTCAGTGATCTCTTTGTTACTTAATAGAGTATTGTTTAACCTCCATGTGTTTGCATTTTTACAGTTTTTTTTTTTTTTTTTCCCATAATTGATATCTAAGCTCATAGCATTGTGGTCAGAAAAGATACTTGATACTATTTCAATTTTCTTAAATTTACCAAGGTTTGATTTTTGACCCAAGGTATGATCTATCCTGGAAAATGTTCCATGAGCACTTGAGAAGAAAGTGTATTCTGTTGTTTTTGGATGGAGTGTCCTATAATTATCAATTAAGTCCATCTTGTTTAATGTATCATTTAAAGCTTGTGTTTCTGTATTTATTTTCATTTTGGATGCTCCACCATTGGTGAAATTGGGGTGTTTAAGTCCCCTACTATGATTGTGTTACTGTCAATGTCCCCTTTAATGGCTGTTAGCATTTGCCTTATGTATTGAGGTGCTCCTATGTTGGGTTCATAAATATTTACAATTGTTATATCTTCTTCTTGTATTGATCCCCTGATCATTATGTAGTGTCCTTCTTTGTTTCTTGTAATAGTCATTATTTTAAAGTTTATTTGTCTGATATGAGAATTGCTACTCCAGCTTTCTTTTCATTTCCATTTTCTTGGAATATTTTTTTCCATCCCCTGACTTTCAGTATTTATGTGTCCCTAGGTGTGAAGTTGGTCTCTTGTAGACAGCGTATATATGGTCTTCTTTTTGTATCCATTCAGGCAATCTATGTCTTTTGGTTGGAGCATTTCATCCATTTACATTTCAGATAGTTATTGATATGTAAGTTCCTATTTCCATTGTCTTAATTGATTTGGTTTTTTATTGTGGGCCTTTTCCTTCCCTTGTGTTTCCTGCCTAGAGAATTTCCTTTAGCATTTGTTGTAAAGCTGGTTTGATGGTGCTGATTTCTCCTAGCTTTTGCTTGTCTGTGAAGGTTTATATTTCTCCGACAAATTTGAATGAGATCCTTGCTAGGTAGAGTAATTTTGGTTGTAGCTTTTTCCCTTTCATCACTTTAAATATGTTCTGTCACTCCCTTCTGGCTTGCAGAGTTTCTGCTTATACAACAGCTTTTAACCTTATGGGGATTCCCTTGTATGTTATTTGTTGTTTTTCCCTTGCTGCTTTTACTATTGTTTCTTTGCATTTAATATTTGATAGTTTGATTAATATGTGTCTTGACATATTTTCCTTGGATATATCCTGTATTGGACTCTCTGTGCTTCCTGGACTTGATTGACTATTTCCTTTCCCATATTAAGGAAGTTTTCAAGTATAATCTCTTCAAATATTTTCTCAGTCCCTTTCTTTTTTTCTTCTTCTTCTGGGAACCCTATAATTCAAATGTTGGTGTGTTTAATGTTGTCCCAGAGGTCTCTGACACTGTCCTCAATTCTTTTCATTCCTTCTTCTTTATTCTGCTGTGTGATAGTTATTTCCACTCTTTTGTCTTCCATGTACCTTATCTGTCCTTCTGACTCAGTTATTCTGCTATTGATTCCTTCTAGAGAATTTTTAATTTCATTTATTCTGCTGTTAATCATTGTTTGTTTGCTCTTTAGTTTTTCTAGGTCTTTGTTAAACGTTTCTTGTATTTTCTCCATTCATTTTCTCCAT
Organism: Lipotes vexillifer; assembly: GCF_000442215.2. Lineage (NCBI taxonomy): Eukaryota > Metazoa > Chordata > Mammalia > Artiodactyla > Lipotidae > Lipotes > Lipotes vexillifer. Next base: position 76,020 of record NW_006771990.1, read on the forward strand.
TCATTTACTATCATTACTCTGAATCGTTTTTCAAGTATACTGGCTATTTCCTCTTCATTTTTTTGGTCTGGTGGGTTTTAACCTTTCTCCTTCCTCTGCTGTGTGTTTCTGTGTCTTCTCATTTTGCTTAACTTACTGTGTTTGGGGTCTCCTTTTCACAGGCTGTAGGTTCACTGTTCCTGTTGTTTTTGTTGTCTGCCCCCAGTGGCTAATATTGGTTCTGTGGATTGTGTAGGCTTCTTGTTGGAGGTTACTAGTTCCTGTATTCTGGTGGATGAGAGAGACTGTATCTTGTCTTTCTGGTGGGCAGGACCGTGTTGATGGTGGGTTTTGGGGTATCTGTGAACTTATGATTTTAGGTAGCCTCTCTGTTAATGGTTGGGGTTGTGTTCCTGTCTTCCTAGTTGTTTGGCATAGGGTGTCCACAACTGTAGCTTTCTGGTTGTTGAATGGAGCTGGGTCTTAGTGTTGAGATGGAGATGTCTTGGAGAGCTTTTGCTGTTTGATATTCCATGGAGCCAGGAGGTCTCTGATGGACCAACGTCCTGAATTCAGCTCTCCCACATAAGAGGCACAGGCCTGACACCCAGCCAACACCCTGTCAGACACATAGCTCAGAACAAAAGGGAGAAAAAAAAAGAAAGAAAAAAATGATAAAATAAAATGAAGTTATTTAATTAAAAAATATTATTAAAAGTAAAAAAAATTAAAATGTCATAAAATATAAAGAATGAAAGAAGAGAGCAACAAAACCAATAAACAAATTCACCAATGATAACAAGCACTAAAAACTATACTTTAAAAAAAGAATGGAACGACAGAACTTTAGGACAAATGGTAAAAACAAAGCTATACAGACAAAATCATACAAAGAAGCATACACATACACACTCACAAAAAGGGAAAAAGGAGAGAATATATATATATATATATACAAAAAAAAGGAAGAGAGCAACAAATTCAATAAAAAAATCTACCAATGATAATAAACTCTAAATACTAAACTAAGATAAACTTAAAAAGAGACACAAATTAGATGCAGAAAGCAAACCTCAAGTCTACTGTTACTCCCAAATCCACCACCTGAATTTTGTGATGATTCATTATCTATTCAGGTATCCAGAAATGCAGAGTACATGAAGTTGATTGTGGAGATTTAATCCGCTGCTCTTGAGGCTGCCAGGAGAAATTTCCCTTTCTCTTCTTTGTTCACACAGCTCCTGTGGTTCAGCTTTGGTTTTGGACCCTTCAGACTGTGTTTGTGCAGCCAACCCCAGTCCTCTCCCTGGGATCTGACCTCTGAAGAAACCAGAGCCTGAACTCCCAAACTCCACCCATCCAGGCTGGTGGGTGAGCAGACAAGCCTCTCAGGCTGGTGAGCACTGATTGGCATGGATCCTCTCTGTGGGAGTCTCTCTGCTTTGCCCTCTGCATCCCTCTTGCTGTGCTCTCCTCTGTGGCTCCAAAGCTTCCCCACCCCACCATCCCCTGTCTCCACCACTGAAGGGGCTTCCTAGTGTGAATAAACTTTTCCTCCTTCACAGCTCCCTCCCAGAGATGCACATCCCATCCCTATTCTTTTGTCTCTGTTTTTTATTTTTTCTTTTGCCCTACTCAGGTTCTTGGGGAGCTTCTTGCCTTTTGGGAAGTCTGAGGTCTTCTGCCAGTGTTCAGTAGGTGTTCTGTAGGAGTTGTTCCACATGTAGTTGTATTTCTGATGTATTTTGTGGGGGAAGTTTATCTCCACATCTTACTCCTCTGCCATCTTGAAGGTCTGTCTTCTTTTTATTAAGCCATGTTTTGTATATACCCAGAATATCAACTCTTTGTCAGATATATTTATTATAAAACATATTCTTCCTTTTTATTTTTGTGAAATCTCTTTGTCTCTCTTTTTCAGATTTGATGACTGTTTGTTTTTCCATTTTCAAATTCACTACCCTTTCCCTTACTAATCTGCTTTCTGTTCCTAAGGTCACCTAACAAATATTTTATTTCAAATGTTGTATTTTTCATTTATAGTAATTTCAATTTTCTTTTTTAATATTTTATATTTCTCTTCTAAAATTTCCTGTAGTTTTATTCATTACAAGAACACTTCATCTCAAGAAACATATTTATAATACCCACCTTCATATTTTGTTTCTAATAATTCCCACAATGGAGTCATCTCAGATTAATAGCTGAGATATTTTTTTAATGAGTTCTTAAGTGAAAATATCAACTCATAAGATAAAATGTGTAGTGTGAAGAGGATATATGAAAAAGCTATTTTTTCCATAAATAACGTATATGTAATACATAGAGAAATGTCAGGAAGGATATGCAGAAAACTGTAAATATTAATTAGCTGCAAATGAAGGAGAAAGACTGAAATGGTCATTTAATTTCATGCTTTGTTCTCTTATGTATAATGAGAATCTACTCATATATTATTTGTGTAATTAAGAAACAAAACTCACCCAACATTCCTGACCATTCCCACTGCTCTTTCCTCTAGGTTTCCCGATGCTCAGATAGGTTTTGCTTTTGTCAATAATCTCAACTCCTATTATGTGCCTCACCCCTTGTTTGACAGTTATGTTTGTAGTGACTTTGCCAGTTCTGACCTCTTCCTCAATACAGTCCCCATATATAATTTTTTATTTTATTTTTTTATTGTCATATAGTTGATTTACAATGTTGTGTTAGTTTCAGGTGTACAGCAAATGATTCAGTTATATATATATATATATATATATATATATATATATTCTTTTTCAGATTCTTTTCCCTTGTAAGTTATTACAAAATATTGAGTATAGTTCCCTGTGCTATACAGTAGGTCCTTGTTGGTTATCAATTTTATATATAATACTGTGTATATGTTAATCCCAAACCCCTAATTTATCCCTCCCCCACAACATTTCCCCTTTGGTAATCATAAGTTTGTTTTCAAAATCTGTAAATTTGTTTGTTTTGTAAATAAGTTCATTTCAATATATTTTTTTAAGATTTCACATATAAGTGATATCTTATGACATTTGTCTTTCTCTGCCTGATTTACTTCACTTAGTATAATAACTTCTGGGTTCACCCATGTTGCTGCAAATGACATTATTTCATTTTTTATGGCTTAATACTATTCCATTTTGTTTATATATCACATCTTCTTTAACCATTCATCTGCTGATGGACATTTAGGTTGCTTCCATGTCTTAGCTATTGTAAATAGTGCTGCAGTGAGCATTAGGGTGCATGTATCTTTTAGAATTATCATTTTCTCCAGATATATGCCCAGTACTGGAATTGCAGGATCATATGGTAGCACAATCTCCATATATAATTTTGGGCAAGAGGTTCATGAAATGACTCATCCTAGGGTGACCAACTAGTTCTGATTTGCCTGGGACTTATCTAGTTTTAACAGTGCATGTTTGCTCATCTTATACCACACCCTTCCCTTAGTACTTGAATCTCCAATAGCTTCATGTCCAGGATGTTAGTAATGATATCTTAGTAGAAAATCATTTAAAAAAAACATTAAATACATCTTCTTCTTTAGAGACATTCTCTATTTCTTCTTCTGTCACTATTTTATGATACATATCATGACACACTCTGCTTCAGTTTGCAACCCAGCAAAATTTGCTTGTCTTTTTTGCACTAATTTCTCACAAATAAATCAAAGATTTTGTAAGTGAGTGCCCTGGAAGATACATTTATAAAATTCCCGTTTACTGTGTGCCTGTATGCATGAGTTGGAAGTAGAATGACCTCATGGACGAGTGATAGTAATGGAAAGAAAGAAGGAAAATATCCTGCCATGTAGAAATAATACCTTTTGCAAAAATGGCTTTTTGTTGAAGTCCACTTCTGCCCAGTTTCCTCACCTATAAAATGCTTTGACATGAATTTGGCCCCTAGAAACCTGAAAACCCACCACTGTGTTCCCTGGCTTCTTAGAAAGGTGAAATGTCAGGTACAAATGAGGTGACAAGAAGTCCCCTTTAAGTAAATCTTTAAGTAAGTTTTTTCAGTAAAGAATGTTTGACATTCTGTTTAGTTAGAAGTAGAAATGTGTTGTTCTTTTTTAAGCTTTCAGTTACATTCATTCTTTCAGTAAGTTCTCAATAAGTGTTTACTGTTTTTCTGGCTTGTGCTAGTTGCTAAAGATATAACAATGATTATGATTAACATGGTTCCTAACTTTCAAATAACTAAAGTTTAGCGAGAGAGACAAGCTTTTAACAAGCAGTCATAATATGGTGTGGTAAGTATGCTAATATGCCACAATACAGGGTATATTTTAGTACCCATAGAGGGGCACCAAATTCAGACTCCAGCAGACCAATCTTCATATGCAGAACAGAATATTTGGGATGGAAAGGAATTAATGATCAGATTATTCTGGGTTCCACAGAGAAATGGAATAAATAGGATAAAAGAAAGGGGGGTGGGGTGGAGAGAGAAAAAGAGTGAGAGAGAGAGAGAGAGAGAGAGAGAGAGACTTACCATAAAGAACTGGCTCACACAATTATAGAGGCTGAAAAGCCCAAGATCTGCAATTTGTGAGCTGGAGACCTAGAAAAGCCAGTGGAGGGGGTAGTTCCAATCTGAGCCCAAAGCCCTCTAAACAAGAAGAGCCAATGGTATGAGTTCTAGTTCAAGTCCAAATCCAAAGGCAGTAGAAGACCAATGTCCTAGTCCAAAGACAAAATCAGGCAGAGAGAATTTTTTCTTACTCAGCATCTTATTTATTCAGACCTTCAGTGGATTAGATGAAGCTCACTTACATTGGGGAGGGCAATTTATTTCACTCAGTCTGTCGATTTAAATATTAATCTCATCCAGAAACACTCTCACAGACATATTGTTCAATCAAATATCTGGACTCCCTGTGGTCCGGTCATGTTGACACATAAAATTAACCACCACAGTGACCATGTGGCTCCAATAACTTGTTTTACTAGTGAAGCCTGGGTAGGTAATGTAACTTGGCCAAGGACAGAAGAGGTTGGACAGCAAGGTTCCTGCTTCCAGTCTAGTGCCTGGTCCATGGGACCACAGGACAAGATTGTTTTTAGTATCATGTCCTCTGTGGTTAAAGAGTTCCTGACCTATACAGATTCTACTTCTCTACTGCTCATCCAGAGCTTGCCTTTCTTGACAGAGCCCATGTTATACACCAAGGGTGATATTTTTTACCCTCATCAAATGATGAATTCTAATTCCTCATGACATTGATTTCTGAATGAAACAGTATCTAATTCACTTGTTCTTAACCAGGGGTGCATATCCCAAGGAACTGGGGGCTTTTTAAAAATATATATTCCTGATCATATGGTTCCCTTGCCTTCATTCCCCATCTACCCTCTGAGGACAGAAGTCTGGCATTCTCCAGATAAGATAGGGGGTGGAGATCGGTACTGGCTTCTGCTCTGATCCTGCCATCCAAAGATAGAGGTCCTCCCAACAAGCAGTCAGTTCTCCAGCAGGCTCCAGTCTGGCTCAGGTGTGAAACACAAAGGAAAAGAAATAGTTTGGTGTAAGTCTGATGGGCTTTTCAAGTACCCTTTCAAAGATAGTACAGAGCAGGTCACTACCTCCACTGGCATATACAGTTGGCTTTAATGAAAAACTTGTAAGATTTGTAAGTAGTTCTTGCTGAAGAAATGTTGGATCCATAATGCTTCAACACTTTAGCATTTGTGCTCAAAGTCCTACTATGTTTTCTCTGCCTTCAAGATGAATTACTTTCTTACTTTATGTGCTTCTACAACAAGTAACAGACACTTTCCTGGTAGCCAACTTAATAGTCAGTAATGAGACTTCCCTGGTGGCACAGTGGTTAAGAATCTGCCTGCCAATGCAGGGGACACGGGTTCGATCCCTTGTATGGGAAGATCTCACATGCCATGGAACAACTAAGCCTGTGTGTCACAACTACTGAAGCCCATGCACCTAGAGCCCTTGCTCCACAAGAGAAGCCACTGCAATGAGAAGCCCGAGCACTGCAAGGAAGAGTATCCCCTGCTCCCCCCAAGTAGAGAAAGCCTGGGTGCAGCAACAAAAACTCAACACAGCCAAAAATACATTAAAAACAAAAAATAGTCAGTGATCATTACCTTCTGTCATGAGGATTCAACATGAACATAGTTGTTCCCCTACTGGGATTCAGACATATCTGAACATTTCAGAAAACTTGCTGTGATGAGCTTAACAGAAATTTGTTCATGTGCAGATGGAGAAGATTGTTCTTCCTGTTTGGCAGAATAGGCGTGACTAGCAGAGCTGTGGCACTAGTAGAATTGTTCAGGATCATGTATGCGTTGGCTTCTAGGAACTTTGAGTAAAATTTTAGAATGAGACTCTGCAAGAACTGGATAAACTGGGACAGTGCTTTGAAATCAATATATTATTTAAGCAGGGCCTCGTAGGCAGAATAATGGCCCTCCAAAGATGCTCACATCCTTGTTCTAGAGCCTGTGAATGAATATGTTACCTTACATTGCAACAGGGAATTTACAAATGTGATCTTAGATTTTGCAAATGGGCTCAGTCTAATCCCACAAGTACTTCAAACCAGAGGACCTTTCCCTTCTATAATCAATCAGAGAGAGGTGTTATAGCAGGAGAGGTGTCAGAGAAATGTAAGGTTTCTAGCTTTGAAAATACAGGAAGGTCCCATGAGCCAAGGAATGTGGACAGGCTCCAGAAGCTGAAAAAAGCAAGGAGATGGAATCTCCCCATGAGCCTCTAGAAAGGAATATAGACCTGAAAACACCTTGATTTTATCCCAGTGAGACCTATGTCAGAATTCACAGATCCAGACCTTTAAGTTAATAAATTTGTATTGTCCAAGCTACTCAGTTAATGGTAATTTTTTACAGCAGCAATAAAAACAACAACAAAAAAAACCCTAATACAATGTCTTTAACCAAGAAGAAAAGTTATTTTGTGTCAATAATTAGATCTATTCAGGACTAAGATAAAACTGCTGAAAGACTCCCCCCTCCTCATAAAAGAAAACTCTCTGTGCTGTTTTTATAAACTTTTCCAAGTTGTTTTGAATGCTTTGAGCTTAACCTGACTGCAAAATTTAACTTTTCATGCTTGACATCTCTAATCACAAAGCAGAGGCTGTGGCCTCCACTCCTGTACTTTCCACCCAGAACACCAAGTAAAACTACTCCAGATCTCATCCACACTTATGATGGAGTTGAACTGATGTCATAGACAAACAGAACAGTTTTGAACCAACTGCTTTCAGGCGGCTGTTCTGAAACCAACGATTAAACATGCTGAACTGGGAACATGAGAGCATGAAGCTCCATGATGGGTGGGAACCTCGATAGAGAGCCCAGTTATTCTCTACTGCCTGACTAATATATGATCTGCTTGGTGTACACAACTTTTTCTAGGGGTGTTATGTGTGCCCTCTGGAATTCCACTTCTTGTGGAATGCTTCAGGTCAGCTTACTGGTCAGAGTTGGGCTGTGCCTGAGTTGATGCCTCAAGCCAAGTAAAAAGCTTAATACAGGAACTTAAGGAGAAAGTCATCTAGCTTTCAAGATAGTTCTCTATAGTTAATGGAATTTGTTTTACCTGGCTAAGTCCTGGACTCCAAAGGGCATAACTGAGGTTACTACTGCATGGTGGTCTCACCTTGGTGCATGAGATTCTAGTGATAACAATTTTACTGTAAAGACATGTTGGCCAAGGGACAAGGGGGTGGACAGTTCAGAAGAGTCAACATAGTAGACATGAGGCTGTTATCATTAAAAGGGCCAACACTGGTCCTTGTTGGTATCTGGGAACTTGGCATTTAAACCACACCCTAGTTGATAAGAGTAGGAGTAGCTCAATGTACCTAGATTGTTTGTACAAACAAAATGGTTTATGCTAATATCTGTTTTACTTCTATGATTCTGAAATTTTGGTATATGTTGGGGAGAGAAGCCTACATGACCAGTCCTTGATAAAAACCTTGGGTACTGAGTCTCTAATGAGGCTTCCTGGGAAGAAACATTACACACATCTTGTGTTTTCTCTGCTGGAGAAAGAGCATACGTAATATATTCCATCACTGAAGGGAGACAAAATCAGAGCCCTGTTCATAGATTTCTACAGATTCCAATTACACTTTTTTCCTTCATTGACCTATTGTTTCCCTCACTCATGTAATAAATCTTATCTATGAGTTCAACTACAGGGAGAGTCCTGTGAGTCCCTGCAGAAAATCACTGGATGAGTGGATGATCTCGAGAGTCCCATTACAAAAAGCATATGTATATATGTGTGTGCATGCATAATCAAAACTGAATTTAATATTGTATATAAAATCACATAATCATATAACAATTTATATGTATATATAACGCTTTAGGCTTTGCTATACATACTTTGTCAGAGCCATTCAGACACTAATATTCCCTAATGGATTAGGTCACTAAATGGCTTCTATGACTATGTAGACAAGTACAATTTTTCAATAAGTTTTATTTTTAGTGAGATAAATAATTTGAAAGATTATTTAATGACTTAATAAATATAGTTTGGGCATCTACCAGGTACCATGCATTATACTACATAGTCTGAAATGATGGAAAAATTACTTAAAACTACTACAAATAATTGAATCAATAGGATAAAGGTACACATGTATAAATATAGATAGATTTGCATCACATTGTCATTTAGATTTTACATAACAATCAGAAAGAGAGAGATAAAGATTTAAACAGAGGTAAATTCACACGTTTTTGTATTCAACATTCAATTCATATCATTTGGCTTAGAGTATAACGGAGATGAAGACATGAATCTGCTCTTCCTAAGTTGTCCTCTGTACCCATGGGTCTTTTATAGTATTAGCGACTCACCCTGCTGAATATCATTTTACAATTTTCACATAAGTCATAGCCCCTAAACCTAAGCCAGCTTCATTAGCTGGTATTCAATCAAAGCAATTATTTCAGGGTTAATTATATCTCTATGTTATTGTCTCCTAATATGACAAATTTAGAAACTTAACTCTCAAATAAGATGTTTCAATACTTATGTAAACATGCATTCCTCACAAGGCCCCTGAATTCCGAAAACTTCCTCTCTAGTTGTAAGACACCAGCACAGAAAACATTTAAATAATAAGGAAAGTGATAATATGTATCTAATTGAAAATCTGGTCAAAGTGCTCTATTGAAGTTCAGAAAATAGGGAGATTTATTCTTGCCATACTGACCAGCAAATACCATGATGGAGGAGTCTAGCACATAAGCTTCTGCACTGTTTTATTTTTCATGTGTAATATGCAACTTACATGTTAATTGAATTTGTTTTACATTTTAACCTGTACTTAAAATGTTTGAGAGGCTACCATGTATCATGTGCTGAACTAGTTTCTTTGTAGACAGCAAATAAACAAACACTATTAGATAATAATAATAATTATATAATATAATATAATATAATATAATATAATAATTATATTGTCGATTGAAAAAAGCGATACTACCTGGGAGTTGTGAGTCAGTTCTCTCTGGGGCAAAATGAGGACTTTAGTCCAGCAGACAGCATTTCAGATAGCTCTGAGAAACTGCTCTGAAGAGGCAGGGAGGAAGGTCCTTATATATGTGATTTTGGTGAAGGGGATGTAAATGTAGTCAAGCACACTTTTACAGAAGGTTGGGGCTAGTCTCATGAAGGTTACTGCTAGTCACGAGGAGGAGACATCACCATGAAAGATTTTCGTGCTTTTCTAGATATGAGGAGAGGCAAGAATTGGGCTTATAAAATTTTCTCTTGAAAATATCTAACTATCTGAAAGCCTGTTCAGCCAGTTTTTCCCAGAGCACAGAGTGCCACATTCTTGATCTCCACCCTGAACTCCTTTCAAGGAGTGTTGAAGATCAGAGGCCACAGCAGCTTGTGATTTAATCCTTGTAAAGGCAGATGGCAAGTGCCAAACTTTAGTTTGCAATATTTTATTAATATAATTATTAATAATTATATACAAATATAATTATATAAATATGAATTATATATAAATTTACATCATTAAATTTTATTAAAATATAAATGTATAATTATATAAATATAAATATGTTAAACATATAATTAATATGTTAATATATAATAAATGATATTAATATAAAAGTTAATTATTATTATAAAATAGAATAATTTAATTGTTTTTATTGTTATTACTTTATTCCCACACCACAGTATTTGTGGAGTGGTTAGACTCTGCAAGACTCATCTCTGGCCCTGTTAATTGAGAAGTGAGTTTACGTGTAGGTAGAGGGAGAATAACTGGCTGCCTATGTCCTGCAGTTTATAATTTCTGGAATGATATTTATAGCCCCAAGAGAACTCAGCTACTCCCACAAGTATAATCTCAGTTCATTCTCAAAATCCTCTAACATTAGTGATTTTTCGCTTTAATATAAAACTTTGATATTTTTACCAATCTGATGCAAATCACCTTGAGTGTCATAGCTATTTGTACCAAAATATGAAGGAAGAACCTGAGTGGTGGTCTTGAAATTAATGATAGAAAAAAAGAGTTGAAGAGCTATGAGTACCTGGAGGTAGGTATGATCTGACTTTGTCAAATAAGGAATGGGAAGGAAAGAGCAAATTTGGGGCCTCCAAAAGCTCTTTCTCTCGGTTTACATTTACCAAGAGTTTCCTTGCTTAAAAACAAATGTAGTTAGAATTTTCAATGGATACAGCTTTAAAGAAAAAACTGAAAGATAGGCTGAAATAAAATAATAAATGTCAAGAAGATGATGGATTCATGAGGAACCCTTAATCCAAATGGTACCAAATTCCATTTATCTGAAATGATTCACAGTCAGGATTACCAGACTGTAACAGGTGACTACTTTTAAGTACAGCTGCTAAATGTCATACCTGTAAATGGTTCATCAGTAGAACATGCAAAAAAATCTTAATTATATACTATGAAGGCTTTTCATAAAAAATTAAAAGATAAGCATTCATTATGCTTGTTTGAGTTATATCACTGAGTATAGATGCTGTTATGAGTTAACTGGTGCTTTAATCAAAACAAGTATCAGTGGATCAATTTAATGATATGAAGGTTCTGACTTCAGGTTGGAAAGTTTCTAGCAAAGCAAAATTCTTGCAGTTTCCTGATTTATGCATCAAAGTAAAGGACTGTCCTCCACCAAAATACCACATCGATATGTGTTAAAGAAAGAGATATTCAGCTAGTCTTCCTTAAATAGAAGCCTTCCAGATTAGCTTGGAATTCTCATGGAGACATATCACACCTGAAGCCTAAAGCTGGAAACATTTAATTCCTCACATGGACTTTGGAATCATTGTGGCAGGTTTATCAAAGAACATAGGTCATTCATGAACACATGCATTTTATATTCAAAATATTTTTTGTTTTACCATCATTGGCCAGTTAATACAATGGACATTGCTGGAATGACAACTTTGGCCAAATAACAAATCCACGCTCAAAGATGAAGCTTTAATGAGAAGTATATGCATGAAAAAAAAAAAAAAGATGGAGCTTTAATTCAGTTTAGCACATTGAAAAACTCTCTCAGACTTTGAATGTGATTCCCCATAGAGACAGCTCTCCAAATATTTTGAGTCTAGGCAACTCCACCTGGATTATATGGCCCTTGGTGATATCAATAGTGTATTTGTTAAATTTTTATTCTCATTTCCTGATCAATTCACATCCCACTTCATCTTCATGACAAAAAGATATTCAAACCCTACTGACAATACAGTGTTAAATTCTCTACATCCGTTTCCTTATCTTTCCAATAATGAATGGCATGCTACTGTTTAGGGGTGTGTGTGTGTGTGTGTACCCATGTGCTCTACCTTTATATTTCACATAACTAAGAGTGCCATATAAATTCAAGGTTCGCTATGACTGGTTTTGACACAAAATCAAATCCAAGGGAAACTCCTTAGATCTCTGAACAAGCTGATTTGAAAGAAGGAAGCAACCCTGCCAAGAATTAGGTGCAAATGACTGGGAATTTCTGCAAGTTAAGTTCTTACTTTTTGTCCTCTTTTTAGTTAAAATAAGAAAGCAAACAAATAAAATCCTGCATATTTAATTATGATGATATAAATTACATAATTGAAATAAAAAGTAAAACAGTACAAGAGCTAAAACTGGAAAGTAAAAGTACTTCAACCTCCTCATTCCCACCTCTCAGCAAAACCACTATAAACTGTTTCTTGCATATACTCCTTATAACTTTCTTTGCAAAAGCAAGTGCACATATTTACATATCTATATACATATATTTATAAATCTTTCCTTTACACATATAGCAGGATGCCTTACCAGGAGAAGCACATGCCAAAATTTAAATTTGCTATTTTTATTCTTATTTGGCAAGAGAATTATACCAGTGTAAACAGATAATCACCTTATAATCACAAACAATAGGTAAATGCACAGTGAATCATCTCATTGTCCAAGCAAGTGGGGTATAGTAAGACTTCTTATGTCCCATCACCTTAGTAAGTAATGAAACAAGATTGGTTTTCTAGGTCCATGAGATGGCAAACTCCAAAACCTGTGTCAGCATAGCCTTCTGAGGTTTGGCTTATTCCTGAGGAACTTGTAGTGAATTTAAAAGAAAAGAGCTAGACCATAATAACTGCAACTTGGGGAAGTCCGGCTTATCACTGTTGAGGAAGAGCGACTGGCTTTCGTAAAGACCCCTGGGGCTGCTGCAGGTATCCACACAAGCTTGTGCTCATAGATGCCATAGGCAAGCTTTGCCTGTTGAATTCTGCTTGTCCAGCCTTTAAGTGTGATAATAGTGAACTAAATGAACTCATGTTTTCACAGTCTGACCTGTGTAGACTAAATCATCTCAAGTATTCTTAGGACTTCAAGTTGGGGAGGAATAGAGAAGAGCAAAGACACTTGAAAGGGAAATCTTGAACCTTATTCTAATAGGATTTGTGGAGGGCTGCACAAGTAACTAATATAAATGAAACAAGATTTCTACTTCACTGTTATGTTACAGAGAACTCTACAATGAATGTAAGTAACAACAGGGATCTATTGTTAATTCTCTTAAATTACATGCACGTTAGCTAGTTTAAAATTTTAAAGTTCTATCCATGTTTGTATAACAAATTTGGATTATTATATTCAGATCATATCAACTTTCTTTTCTCCCTTCAAACATCTCCAGTATCTTTTCCCATTAGCACATGCTGCATAATATTCTCAATTGCTGCAAAATATTCACATTTTACAAAAGTATCATGAATTACTTTTAAAATATCTGACTGTCATTTTCTTTGTGCATACAAAATAATGTGGCAATAGCTATGCCTATACATATGTTTATGTCAATGTAATTCACAGATCGAATCCCCAGCAGATGAATTCTTGGTCAAGAGATGAGTCACTTTCAATTTGATAGCTATTGCCCAATGGCACTCCAAATGCTATCCATTTATACACTTAGCAATGATGTATGAGAATCAGGATTTCTTTGTAAGGAAAATGACCCATTACAGATGTTTCTCAAAGTTCTGGATGATGTTACTTAAGGTTAAGACTACCTGTCTTAAAAACCCTCCACTCCCACCCCCACAAAGCACTAACTCAAATCAATTCTTTCTGCATTGTAAAGAGACTAAGTTAAGTCCCTTAAGTCCCTTAAGTCCTTAAGTCCCTACCTCTGAGGGACAAATTTAGCTCAAAAGTATATTTTTTTCACATAAAAGCAATGGCCAATTTTCTTTTGAGCACCTCACACTCACAATTTCGCAGGCACAAATGTCAAGGAGGTGTGTGGTACACCTGCTGATTCACACCTCTGTCAGAGAAAAATACTTCAAAGCAGCCAAAGGTGTTGACCCAGTTTCACTTGCACCCCACCACTTTCTCCTGTACTCCCCCTTAACACCTCCACACACAGATGCTGCTCACACCTTCTAATTAGTGGCACCTCAATTTAATCCTGCCAATTCATTTACTATTCACACAGGCATGAGATACTGACATCACCAAGAAAGAAATAACTCTTGGAGAGGTGATGTATTTCCAGAGGCTATACAAAACAGGAGTAGAGGACAGTTTCAGAATACTTGCACAGACAAAACTTTTATTCTTTAGATCAAATTTGACCAAAATGACCTTCTTCAAATCCATCCACATTTACCTGCTTCAGTTGTAATCATTGTCCATGGCACATGCTTTCTTTTCCACATGGGATCTTCCCTTTTTTGATGATAATCAAAAGAGTAGCTATCATTTGTGTAATAGAGTGTATAAAAGAGATTTGGGGCAATGCTACTGGGCTTTCTGTTTAAGAAAGTGAGTCTGGAATGAAAATCATTTCACCTCTCTTTGACTTGAAGTTTTTTGACATCATTGTAGCACTATTGAACATTTTACCAGATTGCTACACCAGAATTCCAGAGTCTGATTGATAGGGTTTGAATTCATAATAATCCTTACTCTATCTAGGATATTAGGGAGTTAATTTATTCATGGTCAGACAAAACTTTGGGTATTGGGCATATTGAATGAAATATACATGTTTGCTGCTCATGTGGAATTTATGTCATGGGAGTGAAGGCATAAAATTAAAGAGTAATTAATACAGAGAAAAGAACATGAAGAAAATAAAATAGTATGATAGTTTGGTCTAGGCTCTGTAGAGAGAAGCATTAGAGTGGTAATGGAAAGCATCTTTAAAGAGGTACCATTTGAACTGATGCCAGAGGGATGAGGCATATGAAGAACATGGAAAAAAGAATACCAGGCAGATAAAATACCTCTAAGCTGGGAATGAGCTTGGTATATTAAACATATATATTTTTTTAAATGGCCATTTCAACTGGAGTATTATGAGCAAGGGTTAAAGGGAGATGGCATGATATAGTGTCTGAGGAACAGTTGGGACAGCTCATAGGCCACAATGAGGAAGATGGGCATGAGCTACTAAGAATACAGACTCATATTATCAGCTCCAACTAGAACAATTTGGTGAAACCTGCATTTCTCTTGCCTTAGAACATTTTTAGTCCACATTCTCCATGATTAATATGGAAGCTTTATGCCTTTGAACGTTTACCTTCCTTACTTATTTATTCTAGACATGGGGTCTAATCCAAGTGAAGTTTTAGTACCAATGGATGATAGATCTCTCTGGATAGTCTTCATCTTCATTGGCTGATACCATAGAGAACAATATGACAAGAATCTACAAAAAGTTAAAAATTCTTGATGATACTTCTGAAAATGTTTTTGCTGAAGAAAAACACATATCCAAGCCCAAATTCCAGTGGTGGAGAAATAAATTCTACACTCCACATCTTAATGAAGGGAACTACAAAATCACATTGCAAGGAGACCTGCATACAGGGATGAGATAAATTTGTGGACATTTTTTTGTAATCTGCCACACTTTTAGAGCAATAATGTCTAATAACAAAAATGATAGCAAATGACATTTTCCTCATTTATAACTTTAATAATAATTATTTTAATTTTAACTATAGTGTATGATATTGGCTACAGGATAGAATATTCATGTTTAAAATATCTTTTCTCTGTGTGTGTGTTTTCTTTTATAATTCTGTCCTTCTCCTCCTTCTATGATTACTATGTCTTCTATGGCTTTTATGTTTCTAAATTTGACTCTTTATCTCACTCTTCCTTCTACTTCACTAAATATGGATATTTACTTAATTATTTTCTTGGCCTTTCCCCTACATATCTTTTTTGAAGAGTTCTCATATACCTCAATGCTTTAAATATCTTATCTATGAAATAATTTCCAAATATTCACCTGTTTTTCAGATATACTCTGGTATCCAATTTTCTAAATTACTTGATAGACATTTCCACTTGTGTACTGTTCTATTAATTAAAAATGAACAAGTATAAAAAAATATATTCATTTACCTTACTCACTTTGTTCTGGGTCATTATGTCCAGAAGCTGAAATATAAACTTTACTCAAATTATTTTATCTTCCACTGTAGAAGCTATTTTTTTCTGTCCTTCATTTATATACAAATTCACCTATTAAGAACTGATTAAAGGACCTACTTCTTTGTGTCATTATTGGAATAGACAGCCAATAGAGCTGAACTACATTAGAACAACAATACATGAGATCCTGAATTTGATATCCTCAGAAATGTCCTGGCCTAAATTCTAACCAATCTTTTTATATTTAACTTCCTTTCATTTATTGGAAAACCACAAGATCTTTTGAATAATATCTATACCCACTTTTTACTTTTAAACTGGTAAGAGCTTGTTTCTATTGTTTTTAACCTAAGAATTCTAGCTGACTTAACAATTATTACTAAACAAATGGTACATTCAATAGATTCTCAGAGACAACATAATATATTATCTGAGGTTGGAGTTTAAAAATAAGTGAAATGCAATAAGAATCTTATTTATATAGCAAGGATAAGAAAGTGATAGTCCATGATCAGTGACTCTTACTTGTGTGAACCTAAGATAAGGTCATCACTGGAGGTTAAGTCTGAGAAGATAAGGTGGGTGCTACCATACTACCAATTTAAGGACAGTGAGGAGAAAAAGGAAAGTAGAAATTCAAGAAGGAATGGCTGATTCTAAATAGCATTGGATAACTGGACAATAGAAATCTAACTTTAACCTCAAATCCTTCCCTCAAGTCGGGATCTTAAACTGAGCAAGTATGTGACATTATTAAAATAATTTCTTATTTTTTACAACTACAAAGCTGACATTCCCAAGACCCTAGGTCGCAGAGTTGCTCTGTAGGTTAATGAATTACAACTCCAGTTGAATGCACAACATTGTCAGATCTCTTATATGAAAGTCAAGGTCCTGAAAATTTTTTTAAAGTTATAACCTAATAATTGTAATCAGAGTTTCTTGGAGGACCTAGAGAACTTCTAAAATGCTTTCCAAAAGAACTGCCTTGCTTGAGGAACTGAATCATGACCCTCATGACCCTCTTTTCATTACTGTTCACTTGGAAACAAAAATTTGCATTCAAAATTGTGTGCAGAGTGAAAAGCAGAATCAACACTCTATCCAGAAAAAAATAAAGTAATTCACTAATTGTATGATTAAAAAAAAGTGGATAATTGATTTAGTGGTTGATTAATCAAGGAAGAAAGGGCATAATTTTTAATCAGGCTCAATTTATTGATATATCTGCACTTATAGGAGATTCTACATTACATAAGGTGCCGAGGCATTTGGTTGTTTTTTAACAGTTTGCTAGATCTTAATTTATGGTTAGCCAACATAAGTGACTTATAAGGCCAGAGATAAATTGGCATAATGTAGGCAACGATATTTAAATGCTTGCAAAAACAGGAATGGTGTGCTTCCTGGCTTCTTTCACTTTTTTTCACTGTGTTATCTGACAGTTTTCAGAATACTTCTATTTTCCTTATCATCAGGAATAAATTAGTGTGGAAAACACCAAACTGTTTATAAAATTATTTATAGCCATTTTCTGTTGGCCAGAAATGTTGATAGGAAGGTTTGCAGTTAAAATTGGACGCCTCTTTTCAGTAGAACTGAGAGAAGATTGTGAAATGGAGGTGGAAGCAATTAACCTCTAGAAAGAAAATGGATCTTTTCAGCATTATAGGCATAACTGATAATGGGACTTAACTATGGTGTTTAAGTGCAGATATGATCACATAAATATATTTTAGGAAATAGTTTGATCCATGGAAATCTCTAGCTATGGTTAACATATCATAAGTAACTGAGGAAGAATATTAACAGACAGCCCATAAAGGTTTTACTTAATTTATTCATCTAAAACTACTTTGGTTATAATACTCAACTAATTCCTAAGCCTGAGTAAGGTCAAAGGCACTGAGCCTTGAATGAAGTTAGTGTCCGTCACTTACAATCAATGACCCTCATTTGACATAATCACCTTATGCACCATTTTTGGCTGAAAAGATATTTCCTCAGTCTCATCTGGTGATTCCAACTTGATCATCTGATGAATTACTCATCCACAGAGTCTTCTTCTGAAAGGTCTGAATAGGAAATGAGGAGCTGTCTATTCCACTACAGAATTATCATGTAAGAAGTATATCATTAGCCTAAGAAACCATAGAATCCTAGGATTTAGAGAACAAAATAATTATATCATAGATTTCAGTAAAAATTGGTGTACTTCTGTGAAAGAGATGAAAATTAAAATGTACACGCTATCAGGGAAAATTGCCAACAATTACTGCTTCTTCTAGATACTGGAGAATAAACAAAGAAATATATTAATACTTGGTTTCACTATAAGCAAGTAATATGGCTGACAGTTATTTGTGAGAACTATTTACTATTAGTAGCATATTACCATATGCACAATAACTGTTATGTGTAATATGAGTATGCGCCAGATTAATTTTGAAAATGTTTATTTGATTATAATTCTAAACTCTGCTCCTTGTGTTCAGTTTTCTGTTGCTAGGCTGGCATATCACCTGATCACAGTGTAAAAAACAGAAAAGAACATTGAATGTAACATTTTATAAATGTTTGCTAAAATAAATATACCTTTTTTCCCCATAACATAGACATCAGAGGTAGTTTTCATTTTTTATATCCTATATAGAGCTCTATGCTGAAAGGTCCGGAGGAAATAGAACAGGAAAGACAGAAGGGAGGTTTCAAATGTCATCTATCCAGTGCAGGCTAGGTGCAGGTATATTTGAGATGGGGTCTTGAACGCTATGGTTGATCAGGTGGGAGTTAGCTGAGGTCAAGAAAGATTAAGGATAAACTCATATTTAAAAAAATATGAAGGGGATCAAAGCTAAGAAGCCAAACCTATTGTCAAATCCAAAGGGGTAACATAACTGAGATTAGACAAGCAGGTCAAAAGTTTAGGCAAAAGTGAGATTGGCTTATCAAACATTTTGAATGTCTGCAGTGTTCTTTTTGTCTTGGGATACCTACCCTGAAGAGTTTACAGCCTAGTGGGCAAGATATACATATAAATAGATCATTATAACACAACAAAGGAAATTTAATCTTAGAAAATGGCAGATAATATTATAGATCCAAAAGAAAGGGTCATTTAAGGTAGTTGAAATGGAGAAGACAAAATGCTTTCTGGAAAAAAAAAAGCACAGAGACTTAAAGAATATGTTTAGGAGTTAGATATATAGCTGACATCTGTGGAGTGGTTAGAGGGCCCTTCAGGAAAGAGAGTTAGGATACCCAAAGAATAAAAGTCAGGAACAAAGAATGCTGAAAATTATGGGCAGGTAAGTGCTGCTAGACTGAAGTGCAAGGGAGAATATGGCAAGACTTGATGGTTGAGGTGATAGAAGCCAGAGGATGTGGACAGAAGAAGAAGGTGATATCTGATATGCCATGATGAGGAACTCAGGTAATAACCTGTAGGTGATGGATCGTCATTGAAAAATTTGGGAGATTTTGTTAAAGGATAAGCAACCTTCTGTAGTCTAGAACTTCCATTAAATAAGCATCCTTTGCCTCTCTCCTTATCCCTTACTCACTACTTCCCACTGGGTATAAATGGGATTATTTAACAGATGAGTCTATGGGAAATTGATCTGCCTCTTCTAGGTTATCTCTTAGGAATACCTGTCTACAGAGAAGGTGTTTTCTGACCTGCTCCTCTGTTGTGTGGTTAGCTTAGAAGGAAAATATTTGACACTATGGAGACCAATTTACCCCACTGTGCATCTAACTTGCAGGAGTTATGTGCCTAATTTAGAGGAGAGTGTTAACCTGCCCTTTTACTCTGGATATGAAACCACATTCTGTAGTCAGCTTTTTTATAAGAAAACTAACATTTTTATCTCTAACTAATTTGTGTTGACACAGATAGGGAAAAAATAGTTTACTGACATTAAAAACTTCAATATTTTGTTTTCTTTGAGGTAGATCGTTGGTAGTTAAGTAGAAAATGAGTTTTAGAAGTACTAAGTCTGTCAATAAGAATCAATAACTTCTTTTAGAGATCCAGGTGAGACATGAGGTTTAGTCATGTGCATAACAAGGAAGAGGTAGAGTTGAGAAACATTTAGAAAGGAAAATAAGGTTCAGTGAATAATATGTGACAGTGTAGGAAAGGAAATATTAAAGATGGCATCTGAATCTTTAGCCTAAGTGACCATGTGAATAGTAGGAACCCAACTCATAGTGTAACCACAAGAGATCTAATTTAGAAAAGAATTTAGGTTGGGATTTGAGTTTATTTTGTGATATCCAAGTGGAAATATCTGATTGAAATTGGATATATGAGCCCAACAGCCCACAGGAGGTGACTTGGTTGGGAGGTGGTAAATGAAATAATGGAAGTGAGTGAAGTTACTCAGAAATACTCTAGGGAGTGAGAAGAACAGTGGAATGAGGACAGACTATGGACAAAAACATTTAAAAGACATTTTGTAAAATATTAAACAAAGGTCTACAGAAGGAGGAAAACCAAGATATTGTCACTTAAGCAAAATAAGTAACATTTTTAAGAAAAAAAGATAACCAAAGATATCAAAATTACAAACAGGTTTATTAACAGAAGTATTGAAAAACTGTATTGAATGTAATACCTAGTACCACCAGCGATATTACAGAGTAGTGTTAATTTACTGGTGAAATGACCAGGCTCCAAAAGAATTCAGACTATAATGGAAAATAAATTCACTTATATTAAAATTAAGAACTTCTGTTAATTAAAAGATGCCATAGTGAAAGTGAAAATGCAGTCCACCCTCTGGGTAAAAGATATTTGCGGTACCCACAGCTAATAAGTACCAGCATATATAGAAGTTCTATCATCATCAACAAAACATGTAATGACTCAAGGGAAAAAAAGGGGGAAAAAAGTGAGCACTCAATTACAGGAGAAAAGCATGAATGGTGGATAAACAAATGAAAGGATATTCAATCTCACTAGTAACTAGGGAAATGCAAATTAAACTCAAAATAATACACTCTTTTTATACTTACCAGATTGACATAAAATTAAATGACTGATAAAATTAAACATTGGCTGGGATACTTAGCAAATTAGGGACTCTCATCCACTGCTGACAGGAGTATAAATTGGCAAAACTCTTTTGGAAATACTTTGGGCTTTCTAGCAAAGCTGAGTATGTACAAGCCCTAAGATGCAGCTATTCCATTCAAAGGTTATCTCAGTGTCTAGAGCAAATCTTATACGAGAAGATATGTTTAGAAGATATGCTTATATCATCATTTTTATAATTGAAAAAATACATATAATCATAACTTCCTTTAATAAAAACTGATAAAAAAAGATATATGGTACACCAGCTATAAATCACAGCTGTGCATAACAACATGATATTAAACATCTTGGTAATGTTAAAAAAAAAATCAAGAACTAGCACAGTTAGATAACACATTAGCAAAACTAAACAATATATTGTTTAGAGATACACACACAAGTGGTAAAACTATAAAGGAAAGGCAGGGAATTATTAATTTAAGAGTTAGAAGAACAAGCACCTGATGGAGAGAAGGGTTTGGAAGAGGCTATGATGATTGAGAGGCATGGAGGGACTTCTGGGGTACAGGTTATGTATGTTTATTGATCCAGGTATATGAGTACACAAGTGTTCACCTTATTTTTCTTTAAAATGTACTGTTACACTTCATATACATACTCTTATAATGTATTCCATAATTTAAAGAAAAATTTTAAATAAAAATGAATGGGATCTTAGAAGCAGCTCATTACTTTATAATAACCTGAAATTATATATAAAAAAAGACTATTTTAAGAAGAGTCATCATAAATGGGACTTCTATATTTTGCAATATGACAGGTGAGATATTTTGGAAACAAAAGGCTCCTGAACAGTTAGAAATGCAAATGCAACAACATTATTTTACACGTGTAGCTGAGCTTGCAAAAGAAGTCAAGAAGGATTCATGGAGGCCTAAAACAAAGCTGGAACTGAAATCTAGAGTAGTAAGCATAACTTAAGCCAGAACTACTGGGCTACTGATAGCAGTGTAGACTTAGAATGGTTGCCACAGGGGACAGGAGACAAGTCCTACAATCAATACAAAAAGGGCAGTGGAATTGAGAACCCTGCATTGAGTTGGAACTCTCAAAAAGCTAGTCTTGGGAATTCCTTGGCAGTCCAGTGATTAGGACTCCCCACTGCAGGGCACAAGTTCAATCCCTGGTCAGGAAAATAAGATCCCACAAGAAGTGTGGCTTGGCCAAGAAAAAAAAAAAAAAAAAAAAAAAAGCTACAGTCTCAGTGAAAATCCAAATGAATGGAAAAACAAAACAAAACAAAACAAAAATAAAATGACATGTGTAAATTCTTTGTCTCTGACTTGGGTCAATGTGGGACTATTATATCAAGAAATGTTGCTGTAAAGAGAACAGATATTTGGCTCAAGAGAAAAAAACATAAGCAGTAAAGAAAATAATATTGTAATACATTATTTACCTTTCTCTTGTCCCAGGCAATTTTACAAGTAGATTCTAGTAAAAGCTCAAGCAATACATATAATCTCAATTTCATACAAGTTGTTTCAGGGACAAAAAGTATGATAGTCTTAACCAATGTAGAAAATGTATTATATGAAGTTCAACATTCCTTTGTGGTTTCAAACTCTCAAAAACCATGAATAAAATAAAAATCCCTTAACTAGAAAAATGCCATGTAACAAAAACAAAAACCTGTTCAATGAAGAATGGAGCATTTGCTATATATCAGAAGTAAAGCTTGGGATGCTTTGTTATCACCATAGGGTTCATATTTCCTTTATATTATGATAATTCAAGAGAAAATATGAAGGATGAGGTTTAGGAAGGAAAAATAAAATTGTCAATATTTTCAGACAATGTAATCATCTACATAGAAAATCCTGCAGAATCTACATCAAACCAGAAATTTTCAGTGTTCTGAAATCCAAGCCAAGTGTTTCAAAAAGAGAATAATCAACAGAATTTAATGCTGGTAGGCTAAGTGATATAAAGTATAAACAATGTTTGACTTGGCATTGTTCAAATGATTGGTGTCCTTGACAGGATTAATTTCTGAGGAGTGGTAGGAATAAACAGATCAAGAAAGGCAAGAGAAGAAGGGCATAGAGTAAGTTTTCTCAATTATCTCAAGGAGTATTGTTGTACAGGAGAATAGAGAGTTGTGGAAGCAGCTGGAGGGAATATGAATTTGTATTTTTTTAAAGATGGGAGTTATATGTTACAGATAAAAGTTCAAGTAAAATGAATTTGTAGTGACACAGATCTGCTTGGTTTGATGCTTTGCCCAAGCAGGTACTCAGAATGAAGAAGGGGGGGCGGGTTAGACTGTACATTAATCAGGGCCCTTCTCCATGCTGAGCAATAGAGCAAGGCTCATTAGTTTACCTCGTGTGAGAATATTAGTGACATACCATCAAGGGCATAAGAGTGAAAAATTATAGAAAATTTTGAGTACTATTTTACCCTTATATTTATAATGTATTTTTTAAATTCTCCTTATTTTTAATTATTAAGGTAATATATGCTCAGGGTGGTATGCATGTAAGTATTCCCCCTAATACACATGAAAATCATAAAGTCTTTACATTTCTTCTAGTTATCTCTTGTTCCATTTTCCTTCTTCCAATGAATTTTCAACCTTAGAATTGTAGTTATATGTTCTGCATATTGACTACCAACTCTGCCCAGAGTGGCTTTTGTACATGGTGAGAGAATAAAAAATTTCATTCACTGAGTGTTTTACCAAACAGAGGACCACCCAAATAAGAACTCCACACAAGAAGCTTTAACCATTCTCAGCTTATTTAACATGAAATATTTTATGAAACATAGTCAAATCTTATGCAACAAGTCCTCTTTCTACTTTTCTCTGAAAGAAGAATGGGCAATATTAAAATTTATTCTCCTAATGTCCAGAAAAAATCTACATACATTATGATTTTTATTTCTCTTTCTTTGACTCTTATATATGTGCATGTGTGTAAAACGTTTTTAATGTGATCAGTATATTCATACCATTTGTCAAAGTTTTGGACTTGATTTGGTTGTTGTGGTTTAATAATATATTATGTATATCCTTCCATGTCAGATTTATATCAACCTGTTATGATGACTATAAAGCATTTAATGTGATATATAACAAATTTTTAAACAATTTAGTAATTAAAGTATTTTTCCTCTAACATTTTTCTAAATGCAAGAATGGCTGCAAATGGGTTCCTTCAAAATATATTTCTGAAGGCTTATGAAACACTATCATGAATCTATAAGAGACCAGGTGTGTGGGGCTTTGTCCTTGCCTACCCCTAGCTTTAATCAAAGGAGCTCCACTTTTGTCTGTTGTACACATTGAGCTTCTATAAAAGCTAGTTGATAAAAAGTTTCTGCAGGTTGAAAATTAGATAAACAATAATAAAAGTTAAAATAACTTTATTATAATACTCCATCTCTGACCTTCATGTTAAAAGGTAAGAATGGGACTGTACCAAAGTAATTCCAGTGCTTTCCTGAGAGATGTTCCATAGACTTCGGGAAACTTTGTACCTTTATTATCCCATGGTTGGCTGTTTTTTGGTAACATTTTGCATAAAGCCCCCATTTATCATTCTTCCCAATTTGGATGAAGACTTTTCCTATCTCAAGTAACACATATTCTTTTGTTAGATGTAATCAGAGCTTGGAAGCATCAAAATGATCTAACTGTTGAACATCTAGAACGATCCAGGTCAATGTAGTTTGAGAGGGAATCCATCCTTGTAAGTCCACTTAAAAGCATTTTGACACAGTTGGATACCACATGTTATCTACCTCTAAGGGCTGTTTTCCATGTACGTGTGTGTGATAGTTACATTTGCACAAAAGGCCTTTTGGTCAACTATACTAAGTGACCCTATACATAAAGCTATTCTCTTTGGGCCCTAGCATCTCACTTTTTGAGCCAAAGGATTTGGCTTTAATGGTCTCCCCAACTACTTTCAGCTGTTACCTGGCAATGATATTTGAAAAATCACAGGCATAATAGGGCTCCAAGTATATCTCCTGCAGAAGAAAATAAGCCAACTGTTGAACTTTCCTGGGCCTTGACTTTCTCCAGCTCATTCTACCTTCAGCTGTTTTAAAATATAACCTTGGCAATCAACTATGATCTTGGTAGTATTTTAGTATATAAGAAATTGCTAGGAGCCACAGAATAACTTGAATTGTCCTGGCCAGAATCTTTTCCTGGATCTCAGGACATGTTTTATCTGCTCAGTATTTTGACAGTTCTTATCCAACTCTCTTCCCAGATAACAAGGAGGCTGCATAAATCAGAGCACAGTTCTCTCTGTTTTTCCCAGCATGCAGAATTCACTCTTAATGAGAAAATTCTCTTGGGAGAGGGAATAGTTTGAAATAATTGACACCAACACTAGGACAAAGTTGTGTCCTAGAAGCTGTCTTGGAATTCAAATGAGAAGACCTGTTTTCTAGCCAAGAGTTGGCTGCTTGCCAACTGTGAAACTGAGTTTTTCTTCTCTGGAATGGAAATGTTCTCATTGCCTTGCCTCAAAGAACTATACAACATGGGGCTCAACAAATGGTTTGTAAACATGGAAGTGTTCTATAAACATGAGAGGTGGATTTTTTCTTTTTTTCCCTTTCCTTTTTCAGTTTCCCCAATCATGTTCCCTAGAATAGTGGTTTGCAAGGTTTCAGTCAATGGAGATTTATAATCTTCATTCTTTGAAATGGTCATCTTTATTAAGGCTTGAATAATTGTATATAGGCAAAAGAAGGCTTTTATTCCTCCCAGGAATTGTTTTCCCTTAACGTTGGTCTGGGAAGTGCTGTCATCAAGAAAAGTCCTAATCAGATGAAGCAGTGAGAGCCCATCTATAAGAGGAAGGAATTCATGATAAAAAAAAAAAAAAAAAAAAAAAAAAAAAAAAAAAAAACATAAGAAATGCAACTTGATTACATCAAAGTCAAGCCTACAAGCTTAATCTACCAAAATCTAGCTCAGTGGCAGACATGAAGTAGGTGTTTGAAGAGTACTAAACAGTAAGCCAAATAAAAAGATGATCAAAGGTGAACTCTGTCATTGGGAAGCTCTGAGAGCAACCAGGATGGTTAACACACGAAAACACAAGATATGCAGTAGCTATAATATTATTTATACAGATTTATATGATGTAATATAAGAGAAATGTGACAAACATTATGAAAGCAGAAAAGAATAACTGATTGGCTCTGCCCACAGAAATTAGGCACACATTCTCCAAGGGTCAGTCATTCCTTGTGAGAAATACAATATTGCCTGCTATATCAGTAAACAAAGGATGTCATAGCCATCAGCAATTGCAACCATCTCCTAAGGTGAGCTGGTGAGCCCTGAGGGAACTCAAGAAGGAAACAAAGAATACCTGTCATCTAGCAGCCATCAGACTACAGACATTCCCAATGGTGGACCCTGAGGAAACTCAGGATGTGAAAACACAGCATACTGGCCCCAGATAGCGGAGGTGCATATCAAAGAAAAGATTTCATTGGGCCCAGACTCTTGCATCTTCCCATACATAGAAAAGTGCTAAATTCCTTCAATTGAGATATCTAGATTTTTTTTAATGATAGTGATTTTTTCTCCTACTACCTGTCTTTTGTTGCAAAACTCCTATATATCCTAACTCTCTCCTTGCCTCCTCAGAGCAGTTTCCTCAGGGTCACTTGAGATGCTGCCTCCTCCGCTTGAAGTCCTCAGTATGTCCTCCAAATAAAACATAACTCTCAACTTTTAGGTTGTGAATATTTTTTTTTAGTTCACACTTGGACCAGCTGTAGGTCACCTAATGGTGACGTCAAAAGGCTGACTGCAGCTTCCTATATACCCTCATGCCATTCAGTTCTCTTTCTCTCCAGATAGGAAAAGGAAAGAACAAATACTGGATGAGATTTTGGACGGTAGCATTTGGAATAAGTTTACAAGGAAACTCTCTTCTTATATGTTGGAAAAAATGTAAGTCCCAGATTCAGCTAACCTAATGTGTCCTTGAGGATGTACATGTTCTCAGCAAGTTATTCCTATTACTTACAAGAAATCCCACAGGGACAGCTACACTCCTTCAAGTTATCACTTCTGATCAGAGTGCCTAACTGTCCATTGATTTGCTGACAGCTTGTAATAAAAATTTAAAAATCTATCATATGTCTTAAAAAGGAAAAAATATCAATGTTATATCTTTATCTTTTTCAGACTTGAAGGGGATACATTTAAAAAATATAAACTTTAGACACCAATGAGCACTACAAGGTCATAGTTTGGCTGCTTATGCATGTGTTGTGAGATTAATAAGGAGAACTCATCCACAAAAATCTCTATGACCAAAAAAAATTGAAAATAATTGCCTACCACAATGCATTGTAGTTCAGTTCTTTAAGTTAAATGTTGCCACTCTCAACTCATTTTTCATTTTAAAGTGCAAGATGGGAAGAAAGAATGTTTTGATTACATTTTCTAAAGGGAATAAACTTATTTGCTCACCTAACATTTATAATCAGAGAGAACCCTCTCTGTATTATAGGTTCCATGACAGTCCAGAAGCTTACCTTTTTTCCCCTCTCTGTTTACTTTCACCAAACCCTGTATGCAGTCTGCATTTTAATAGACACCTAAAATATTCATAGTATGAATAAATAAATGCAGGTATTATCGATGGCATGCACAAAAATGTTCACAATAGCAAACACCTGTCAACAGAAGAATAGCTAAATGAACTGTACTATACGACACAGTGGAATATTATACAATATTGACAACAAATCATAGACACACATGACAATATGGATAAATCTTAACTATGTGATACAAAAAGGTAAATCTCAAAAGATTACATATAGCCTAATATCCTCTTGGTAAGGTTAAAAGAACTAAAGTAAAAAATAAGTAATTTTAGGGGCACATAGGTATGTAATTAGAAATTATGTACATAAAAATGATATTAGGTACAAAGAAATATAAGAGAAAGATGAACATAGGCTTTGGGGTGATTGTTCTCTCAGATATGGAAGAGCCTGGGAGATAAGCTGCTGAAGGAGCATCACACGGCTATATATTTATAGATTTTTATAAAGTTGTAAGCTTTTGTTTTGAGTGGTGAGTTATAACAAACAATTAATTAAAAACATAAATAAATGGGCATGGTGAGAATGCATCATGAACCAAGGACTATAACTAATTTAATTATGTGACCTGAGGTAAGGTAATCTCACACACACACACATACACACACACACACACACACACACACACACACGCACACACACAAAGGATGGTGATTGGATGGTGGACAGCATGGATGCATGAATTCATGCATGAATAATGCATGAATTCCCCTTACAATATGAGGGGGAAAGGGATGTCACAAAAATTGGGCAGTGTGGTGAGGGGAGGTAATAAAAAGTGGAGGGGGAGAGAATCATATTCCATGGGGCTGCTGATTCCTTCAGAAACTTTATTTCAGTAAACCAGAGCCATGGTCAGAGACTCTGGCCTTGAAGAGAAGTCATATTGTTAAGCATATTCAATTTCCATTATATTGATCTCCAAATATTATGCTTCGTAAATCCTCCAAGATCATATAAATTCATATATTCAACAACAAAAAAGAAGATACCTAGTGAGGTATACAAGGAACAAAAAAAAAAACTATATCTTTAAGAAAAATATAAGCCAGTAGTTAGTACTAGACAGAGAATCAAAGCAGAGTCATATAATAGGGAACGACCACATCATGACATCTTTGTATGTGTAAATTTATTTTTCTCAACCATTTTTTCCAACAATTTCTTTTCATTTTCTGACTGTTCTCTTATAGTCTAGTTCTATAATAATCATAGGAACGTGGAAATATTGGTTTTGCCAGATTCCACATATCCAAGGAGATAAGAAATTAATTCATGGTTCAATATTTTCCCACTAAAACTAAATTCAAAATACTACTGCATTGAATTTTAACTAGAACCTCCTTAGCCAGTCTGAACCTAGAATGATTGTCTTCTGGTATAAATGTGAGATTTGGAGTAGTATTTTGGGGTCAGGAACACTGCAGGCATCCCTCTTTCAAAGAACATTTTATATCTATTCCTTCCAGGGAAGATAAATGTCCTCAGTAAATATTTTACCTACAGTTTTAAAAATGAAAGTGTAAAAATCCCACCGTTAGGTTTGTCTTTACTTTTCCTACTCAGTCTTAATTTTCCTGATGTATTACTGAACTTAAAAACAAAAACAAAAACAATAAAAGAGGTTTTCATAAGTATTTAGGATTGATACAATAAAAACTAATTAATAGTTGTGCAAGGTCTAAACAGAGTTCATCCTTTAATTTCCAGACACAATCAAGTAGGAGTGACTGTCACATCCAATCCAACACTCTCTGAGCAGAATTTAAGCTAGACTCCAGCACCAAATATTCTCTAGCTGACTCTAAAAGACTGCAGTGAATGGCACCTCAAATGCCTGCCTAATCAGGCTGTTTTTCAATCTAACTGTTGTTATCTTTTTCGGTTTTTATTTCCCTATTTCTTCTTTAAGCCACATTTCCTTTCATTGCCTTAAAGTGATTGCACTGATGGTATCAGGCTTCCTGTGGTAGTAAATAGGGTAGCATCTCAGGTTACTTTGGTCTTGTGGATACACACTTGCCTATTTATTTCACTGCCCTGTTTTCTCCACCCTGACATTTCTTAGCTCAGTTCTCTGATGCAACTCCTCATCCACCTCCCACAATCTGTGAACTCAGGAGTGTCATCAGTCTAGTTATAACTGTGCTTGAAATGATCTATCAACTGTCTCAGCCTCATTTCTGACAAACAATCTAGACTTCCATCCATATTGCCTGCAGTCTTCATTACTGACCAGTCCTGTGTATCCTGGTGCTAAACTTTGGTGCTAAACATAGGTTTCTGGGGAATCCTAGCCCTTAATATTCCTAACCATGTTATTCAGTCAGTTTTCTCCCTACTCCCTCATGCTAACATGATACAATGTATTTCTTAGTCTGGCATTAAACATTTTATGATTTGGTAAATCATAACAGATTAAAATCTCATTTTACAAGATGTATCAAAATGAAAGTTTCTCTTTAGCCAGGTTGGACTCATCAGCTCCAAAACCACATTATAATTTCCTTTCTTTGTTTAGACTGTTCCTTTATCTAGAACACTTTTGACTATGGGTAGTTGAGTGTCTGGATCATGAGAATTACTGAAGAAATACTTGTTGGTTTATTCCTGTGTTCTGCAAATTCATTGGTTCAATAATATATTGAATATATTATTGGTTCAATAATATATTTAACTATACATATGTATAACTGAATCACTTTGCTATACAGTAGAAATTAACACCACATTGTAAATCAACCACCACATTGTAAATCAACTATACTTCAATAAAATAAAAATTTTAAAAAGGTATATATTTAACATTGATTATGTGTTAGGCACAAGGATACAACAATGAACCAAACAAAGTCCTTCTTTTTAAGGAATGTATACCCAGGGGAAAGAGACAATTAAAAACAAATTTACAATGTGTCAGATGGCTATAAGTTAAATGGATCAGGCTAGAGGTAGGAGAAAAAGGAAGAGAGTATTATTTTAGATAGAAAGGTCCAAGTTCTATGATGAGGGGAAACAATCAGAGACATGAAGGATACGGAGGAGTGAGCATCTAAAAATACGAGAGAACTTTCCAGACAAGAGAAAAGCAATGGAAAGGCCCTGAGATGAGTCGCCATTGTACTTGAGAACAACAGGGAGGGGAATGAGGAGTGAGAAGAAGGGTTGCTATTTGGGGAAACAAATATTGTAGCCCACAGAGTCATGTGACAAAAAGGATGGTCCCCTCTGCATACTACCTCTTAGGAAGGACAGGTGGATATTTGCTGAGGAAGAAAGAAAGAAAGAAAGAAAGAAAGAAAGAAAGAAAGAAAGAAAGAACGAAAGAAAGAAAAAGAAAGAAAGAAAGAAAGAAAAGAAAGAAAAGAAAGAAAGAAAGAAAAGAAAAGAGAACGAAAGAAAGAAAGAAAGAAAGAAAAAGAAAGAAAGAAAGAAAGAAAGAAAAAGAAAGAAAGAAAAGGAAAGAAACTGGGAAAGAAGAAGGGAAGGAAGGAAGGGTGGGAGGGAGGAAGGAAGAGAGAGAGGAAGGAAGGAAGGGAGGAAGGAGGGATGGAGGGGAGAAGCAAAAGAAAAAAAGAAAAGGAAGCAAGCAAAAAAAAAGAAAGAAAGAAAGAAAAAAAAATAGTTTGCCTTCATGTATAAGTGATTACTTAAATGAACCTGAATTTTTTGTCCTGTCAACTCTTAAAAACTCTTCACATTGTTTCCTTGCTTCTGGCATTTAGCACTTTTATGATTTAACCTTTAGTTTTTGTATTCCAGAATTTAACTAAGATATGTGTAAGTTAATATTGGCTGCCATGCAGTGAATCCTTTAGATCAGGGGATATTAATTCATATTATTAACATGATAACAGTATTTTCTTTTCACTTTTCTTCAATTTGGAAATTTTTTATTATATAGATATATGTTAGTTCCACTAGATTCATCTACCACGTCACTTTTTAATTTTTTATTGAGGTGAAATAACTGTAACATAAAATCAATCATTTGAAAGTGAACAATTCAGTGGTATTTAGTGTATCACAACATTATGAAACCACCACCTGTAGTTCCAAAATATTTTCATCACCCAGAAATAAAACCTTATAATATTAAGTAGTTATTCCCCCTCTCCCCATTTCCATAGTCCCTGATAAGCACCAATCTGTTTTCTGCCTCTCGGGATTTAGCTATTCTGACTATTTCATATAAATGGAATCATACAATATGTGATCTTTTGTATCTGATTTTTTTCACTTAGCATAGTATTCTTTTTTTTTTTTATTTTATTTTTAATACGTGGGCCTCTCACTGCTGTGGCCTCTCCCGTTGTGGAGCACAGGCTCCGGACGCGCAGGCTCAGCGGCCATGGCTCACGAGGCCTAGCCACTCTGTGGCATATGGGATCTTCCCGGAGCAGGGCATGAACCCACATCCCCTGTATCGGCAGATGGACTCTCAACCACTGCGCCACCAGGGAAGCCCCAGCATAGTATTCTTGAAGTTTATGCAAGATATATCATGTACCAGTATATCATTCCTTTTTTTAATGATTGAATAATATTGCATTGTGTGTATATAACATAATTTCTTCATCCAGTTATCCCTTGATGAACATTTTGTTGTTTTAATCTTTTGATTATTGTGAACAGTGCTTCTTTGAACAATCAGGTGCAAGCGTTTATTTGAATACCTGTTTTTATTTTGGGGGGGTATATACCTTGGAGTAGAATGACTACATCTCATGATAATTCTGTATTTAACTTTTTGAGGAACTGCTAAAATATTTCCACAGTGGCTACACCATTTTACATTCTTGCCAACAGTGTAATAGAAGCATTCCAATTTTGCAACATCTTCACCAGTACTTGTTATTTTCTATCTTTTAAAAATCATGATTACTATAGCAATCCTAGTGTCTGTGAAGTGATATCTCAGTGTAGTTTTAATTTGCTTTTCCCTGGTGACTAATAATGTTGAGCATATTTACATTCACTTATTGGCCATTTGTATATCTATTTTTTAGAGAAATGTCTATTCAAGTCCTTTGACCATTTTTAAATTGGGCTGTTTGTCTTTTTGTTGTTGAATTGTAAGTGTCCTTTATATATGTTCTGTGGTACACCATTATCAGATACATGCTTTGCAAATTTTTTCTCCCATTCTGTACATACTCTATTTTTTCTTGATGATGTCCCTGATGCAAAAAATTTTGATAAAGTCTAATTTATCTAATTTTTATTTTGTTACTAGAATTTTTGGTGTTATATCTAAAAATCCATTGCCAAATCCAAGGTCATGAAGATTTACTCCCATGTTTTCTTTTAAGCAATTGTGGTTTTAGCCCTTAAATTTATGTCCATAATCCATTTAGATTTTATATTTGTATATATTGTGATGTAGGGGTAAAACTTTATTATTTTGCAGATGGGCATGCAGTTGTTCCAGCACAATTTGTTAAGGAGACTATTCTTTCCC
>NW_006771990.1:109140-114466 GCF_000442215.2 Lipotes vexillifer
ACATAAGTTACACATAGATGTATGGGCTTATTTATGGACTCTCATTTTCAATCTATTAGTCTGTAGGCCTACCTTACCCCAGTACTACACTGTTTTGATTACAGTAGCTTTTTAGTAAGTTTAAAAATAAATGTAAGTTTATTCTCATTTTTCAATATGGTTTGGGCTATTCAGGGTCCCTTGCAATGCCTTATGAATGGAAGATTGACTTTTAAATTTCTGCAAAAAAGATCATTGGAATTTTGATAGGGGTTACATTAAGTCTGTAGATCGCTTTCAGTAGTACTGACAAATAACAATATTAAATCTTCCAATCCATGAGCATGGGCTACTTTTCCATTTGTTTAGGTTTTCTTTAATTTCTTTCAGCAATATTTTTTAGTTTTCAGTATATATATATTTTATCTTCATGGTTAAATTTTCTCCTAAGTATTTTTTTTCAATGTTACTTTAAATGAAATCATTTTCTTGGTTTCTTTTTAGGATTGTTCTTGTTTAGGATTGTTGATATATAGAAACACAACTGCTTTTTGTGTCTTGATCTTGTACACTGCAATTTTGCTGAATTTGTTCATTAGCTCTAGCAGATTTCTTGTGGATTCTTATGGATTTGTATATATAAAATCATGTCATCTTCAAATAGATTTTTGCTTTTTCCTTTCCAATTTGTTTTATTTATTTTTCTTACCTAATTGTTCTGGCTAGTATTTCTTATACAACATTGAATTGCAGTGGTGAAATATGTGCATCCTTGCCATGTTCCTGATCTTAGAAAGTTTTAGACTTTCACAATTGACTATAATGTTGGCTGTAGACTTTTTATACAAATCCTTTGTAATGAGTGTTTTAACTATGGAAGGATGTTGGATTTTGTCATATGCTTTTCCTGAGCCAATAGAGATGATCATGTGAGTTTTTTCCTCATTCTAAAATGGGGGCAGGGTATTACACTGATTGATTTGCTTATGTTGAACCACCCTTGCATTCCTAAAATAAAACTATATTTATAAAGGTATTGGTCTTTAGTTTTCTTTTATTGTGGAGACATCTTTATCTGGCTTTGTTATTAACGTGATTCTGGCCTCATAGAATGAGTTATAAAGTGTTTCCTCCTCTCTGATTTTTTGGAGGGGCTTTAGATAGATTGATGTTAATTCTCCTTTAAAAATTTAATAGAATTTGCCACTGAAGCCATCTGGTCTTGGATTTTCCTCTGTTGGGAGATTTTGATTGCTGATTTAATCTCTTTACTTGAAATAGACCTGGTGAGACTTTCTATTTCTTCTTGAGCTATTTTAGGTAATTTGTGCTCCCAGGAATTTTTTCATTTCATCTAGATTATCTAATTTGCTGGTCTGCAATCATCTGTAACATTCTCTTGTAATCTTTTTTTATTTCCAATAGTAATCTCCCCACTTTTATTTCTGATTTTCTTATTTGTGTCTTCTCTCATTTTTAGTCATTTTAGCTAAAGATTTAAAAATTTTGTTGATATTTAAAAAAAAACAAACTTTGATTTCATTAAATCTCTCTGTTGTTTTTCTATTTCATTAATTTCTAACTTTGTCTCTCCTTTTGCTAACTTTGGGTTTAGTTTGCTATTCTTTTTTCTAGTTCCTTAAATATAAAGTGAGGCTATTAATTTGAAAACTTTCTTATTTTTTAATGTAGGCATTTAATCTATAAATTTCCCTTTGAGTACTGTCTTCACTGTATTCCATAGTTTTAGTATGCTGTACTTTCATTTTCATTTATTTCAAAGTTAGATTTCAAATTTCACTGTGATTTCTTCTTTAGCCTATTGGTTGTTTAAGGATGTATCATTTAATTTCTACATATTAGTGAATTTATTTCTGTTATTTTTAGCTTCATTCCATTTGGGTCAGAAAAGATACTTTGTATGATTTCAACCTTTTTAAACATACTGAGACATTTTGTTGCATAATATATTGTTTATACTGGAGAATATTCCTTGTGTACTTGAGAGTAATGTGTATTCTGCTCTTCTGAGTCAAGTATTCTATATGTCTATTAGGTCTAGTAAGTTTATAGTGATGTTCAAGTTCTATATTTCCTTACTGATCTACTCTTTAGATTTTCTATTCATTACTGAAAGTGGGGTATGGAAGTTTCAACTATTATTTTAGAGTTGTCTGCTCTTCTCTTTAATGTTGTCAATGTTTCCTTCACATATTTGGGGCCTTTTGTTTGCTACTCATATGTTATAATTGTTGTATATTCTTGATGAACTGACCCTTTCATCAATATATAACACCCTCCTTTCTCCCTTATCATTTACCAGATCCTTTAGCATATTAGTGATAGTTGTTTTAAATTTCCAGTCTGATAACTCCAACATCCCTACCATATTTGAGTCTAGTTCTGAAAGCTGCTCTGTCTCTTCAGACTGTGTCTTTTTACATTTTAATATGCTTTGCAATTTTTTTCTTGATAGCCAGACATAATGTATGAGGTAAAATGAACACAGGAAATAAGCATTTAGTAATGTTAGTTATGTGATGGTAAGGTGTGGGGGAGAAGTATTCTATAGTTCTACGATTAGGTCTCAGTCTTTTAGAGAGCCTACGCCATTGTACTGTGAACTTCACAAGCACTACTCAGTTTTTAAATTCTGTAGGTAGCATAGAATGGCTAGAAAGGGCTGGAGTTTGATATTTCCCGTCCCCCACATGAAAGGCTAGAGTGAGCTGGAGTTGGGTATTTCCCTCCCTCCAGTCAGTTAAGCTTGGATAAATCCCAACTAATTTAGTTTCTGATAAATTTTCTCTTGAGGGCCGTCCTGGTTAGTGATAGAATATTCTGCAAATTTCAAAATGGCTCATTTCCCCTTGTCCTGCTGGAAGCACAAGGGGCTTTTTTATAATATTTTTTGTGAGAATGCTTTTGAGCTCCTGGAGTTAAAACTCGCAAAAGTGTAAGAATCCCCCTGTGACTGGGTAGCCTTGGAATTTTTACCTCTCAGACTTGTCCACTCGATGTCTCTTACAATTCATCAATTATAGTTCAGGTTTTACTTCCCAGTACTGGTTCTTGCAGAGGTTTCTGCTCAGGGGTTTCTGCTCCAGTAAGCTGTGAAAATCTGTATTCACTTGTCTGTCCCTCCAAATTTGGTTTGCCCTGTGAACTCACTTCTTTGATGGGTCTTACAAGAGTTGTTGATTTTTCAATTTATTCAGCTTTTTACTATCTTACTGAGATAGAGGGACAATTTCCAAGCATGTTACATGCTGGACCAAAAACAAGAAGTCCTCTTTTGTTTCTAGTAACAGTTTTGACTTAAAGTCTATTTTGACTGATATTAATATAATCACTCCAGCTCTCTTTTGGTGGCTATTTGCATGGAATATAATATTCCACCCTTTCACTTTCAACTTACTTCTGTTTTTGGATCCAAAGTGAGTCTCTACAAAGACAGCATATAGTTGGATCATGTCTTTAAATTCATTCTGCCAAACTTTGCCTTTTGTTTGAAGAGTTTAATTCTTTTACTTTTAAATTATTTTTTCTACAAAGAATGATTTACTTCTGCCCTTTTTCTGTGTTATATGGTTTTTTGTTCCTTATTTCTGTATTCTTTACTGCATTCTTTTGTGTTTAATTCTTTTTTGTTTTCCATTTTGATTCTCTTATTCCCTTAATGTATATTTTTTAGATGTGTTCTTAGTCATGATCATAAAGATTACAATTAACATCTTAAATTATAAAAATCTAGTTTGAATTCATATCATCTAAATGTCAATAACATGCAAAACTCTGTTCTTACCATCACTTGTCCCTTTATGTTGCTTATTTTCACAAATTATATCTTTATACATTGTATGTTAATTAACATAAATATATAATTATCATTTTATGTACTTATCTTTTATCACATAGGGAATAAAAAAGAAGTTAGAAGTCAAAAATACAATAACACTGCCTTTTACATTTACCTATATAGTTATTTTTATGGGAGTGCTTTTTTCTCCATGGCTTCCAATTACTGTCTAGTGACATTCTGTCTCAGCTTGAAAGACTCCCTTCAGCATTTCTCATAGGGTAGGTCTATTAGGGACAAACTTCCTCAGCATTTGTTTATCTGGAAATGTCTTAATTTACCCTTCATTTTTGAACACAGCAGAGTTTTGTCAGGTATAGACTCCTTGATGGAGAGTTTTTTTTTTTTCATTTAGAACTTTAAAAATGCCATTCCTCTCCCTTCTGGCCCCCATGGTTTCTAATAACACTACCTCTGCTAATTTTACTGAAGACCACTTTTACATAATTAGTCAGCTCACTTTTGCTACTTTCAAGATTCAGTCTTTGTCTTTAGCTTTCAACAATTTGATTATAACATGTTTGTGCGTAGATGTCTTTAAGTTTGTCCTTCTTGGAATTCATTGAATATCTTAAATATATATATTCATCACTTTTTTGTCAATTTTGGGTAGCTTTGTGGCCATTATTTCTTAAAATATACTTTCTGCCCTTTTTCTCTTTCCACTCTTGGGATAACTGTAATACATATTTTGGTATGCTTATGGTGTCCCACAAGTCTCATTTTTCTTTACTCTTTTCTCTTTCTGCTCCTCAGATTAGATAACTTCAATTGAATATAGGTTCTATACTCATGTTCACTGGTTCCTTCTTTAGCCTGCTCAAAACTACTATTAAAATGTAATGAGTTTTTCATTTCAGGTATTATTCTTTTAAGCTCCAGTATTCCTGTTTGGGTT
The DNA here is from genome assembly GCF_000442215.2 of Lipotes vexillifer. Taxonomy (NCBI): domain Eukaryota; kingdom Metazoa; phylum Chordata; class Mammalia; order Artiodactyla; family Lipotidae; genus Lipotes; species Lipotes vexillifer. Next base: position 113,877 of record NW_006771990.1, read on the forward strand.
CCTTTATAAATTTTAACTCTTTATTGTTATTCTCTGTTTGCTCTTACATTGTTCTCCTGGCTTATTTTAACTCTTTGAGCATATATATTAATGATAGTTGATTTAAAGCCTTTGTCTAGTAAATGTCTGGGCTCTGTCAGGGACAATTTCTATTAACTTCTCCAGTGAATGAGTTATAATTTCTTGTTTATTTATATGCTTTGTATTTTGTTATTGCTGTTGAAAGATGGACATTTGCATAGTGTAATATGTATATAATTCTAGAAATCAGATTCTTTACTCTCCTCAGGGTGTTTTTGTTGTTTGATATGGGTTGTAGCTCTTTCTTGTCTAATGATTTTTCTAAACTACAGTTGATTCTTGAAAAATGTGGGGGTTAATTTGCATATAACTTATAGAGGACCCTCTGTATCTATGATTCCTCCACATCCATGGATTCAACCAACCAGAGACCATGTAGTACTGTAGGATTTACTATTGAAAAATATTCACAGTGGATCCATAGCAGTTAAAACCCTCATTGTTCAAGGGTCACCAGTATTTTTGTAGTCTCTATTTTTTGTCACATGAGGTCTCTGCAGTCTCTTTCC
>NW_006771990.1:114476-127954 GCF_000442215.2 Lipotes vexillifer
AGAAATAAACTCCCAATTCCTCACACTGTGCTGGAGTACTGCTTCAAATTAGCCCGGCAGTTTACAACTCTGCCTTAGTTTTCCCTTCTTGCTTGCTCTGAGGCTAGAGATCAGGATCACTAGAGGTGAAAGCATAGGGCCTTCTCAGATTTTTCTAAGCATGTTTCCTGCCTTGGGCATGCATGTGACTTTCTAAATTCCCCAGTATACTTGAGTCTTCTTGAATGCCTTAATTTCCCAAAGACTCTATCCCTAACTTTTCCTCCCATGGTTCAGGCACATCATGTTTGCCTCAAATGAACCACCCCACCCATCCCACCCCCAGAGTTTTGGCTTAGGTGCTTGCCTTACAAAGTTTTGGAAGAATGCCTTCTGCTTTTCTCCCAGGAGTAATTATCATAATTTGAGAAACAAAGGCATGCACTTGTTTCAGCCCTGCAGCCAGTCCCCTTCAGGCAGTCAGAACAGACAAACACATTTTTTTTTTTTGTATAAATATGGTCTCTCTGCTCCCCCTGTTCCCTCAGGAATGAAGAAGTCTCCTGCTGAGCCAGGGTGGCATTGGGGCTCAGGCAAGTAAAAATGCCACAGTTTCTCTATCACTTACAAGTTACCTTTTTCTTCAGCATTCACTTTGTTACTTTAAGTCTTTCTTTGACTGGGTTCCTGTGTTCTGATAAAGTTGACTGTGACAGTTTTTGCTTGATTTTTCAATGTTTCTGTGAAGGGACCACCCCTTGGAATTACCTACTCCCCTATTTTAGCTGATGGTCATTCTTAACACATCAGTTTTTGCACTTTATATCAATCTATTTTTACTTTTTTTCTGAGTTCTGGGAGATTTGCTCAAGCTAGTAAATATATCTATATATTTATATCTAGATACATCTATATGTATATATATCTCTATATTTATAGATATATAGATTTTGCCTTTTTTATTTCATTTTCTGTCTGTTTACCCCCTCCATTGTTTTTGTTTGTTTGTTTGTTTTTTAAACACAAGGGGAAAACACGAACACAGTCCCCTCCTACCACAAATTATGCAGTGGAGTTTCCCACATTTGGGGAAATTGCAGGGGTCAGCACATTCAGAGTGCAATGGATAAGACTTGCTCTGGGAAAACCAACTTCATGATCATGGTATCTCCCCCAACAGGTACATATATCCATTGAGTTTTTAATTCAATCATCTATTTCATATTTATTCAAACTTTTCTGCTCTCAGATTTCTTGCTTTGCTAGATATAATGACTCATCGAATCCACATGAGGCCACCAAATTAAATATTTTCTAAAGACTTCTCTTACGTTTTTGCCATATTAAAGACTGGTCCCTGATTTTGAACAAGGTAAAATGTTCTCACTCCAAATTCATTCTCATCATAACATTGCAGGAAGGGGGACCCCTTTCAGGGCCTGAGAGTGGGCTCTTAGACGTCTAACACTCAGAAATGAATTGCCCAAGGAGACAAACATGCTGACAAAGCAAGAGACTTTATTGGGAAGGGTTTCCCCCACTAGCAGAGAGCAGTAGGGTAAGAGCCACTCTGCCATGTGGCTCACAGTCTCTGGTTTTATGGTAATGGAGTTAGTTTCCTGGTTGTCTCTGGCCAATCATATTGCTTGGCTTATAGTCTGACTCAGGGTCCTTCCTGGTGGCATGTGCATCTCTCAGCCAAGACGGATTCCAGCACAAAGGATTCTGGGTGGTTTGTCACCTTCTCTTTTGGCCCCTCCCAAATTCATGGCAGCAGTACCATGTTCCTTATCAGGACCTCCTGCTCTGAGGCAACTGAGGCAAGTGGTTATCATTGTGCCTGGTCAAGGTGGGTGGTTTCAGTCAATGGTTCCCTAACAATAGTTAGTAAAAAAATTTTCCAAGAAAGCAATGTTGCATTTTTCTGTCCATTTTTGTTTTTTGTTTTTATTCAGTTTTAAAAGTCAGTTTCTTTTCCTAGGTCTCCAAGGCTATCTTATTAGAAAAGTGAAAGATTTTCATGAGTCCATCACCAAAAGCTATTTATAATGATAGTCTATATATCCTTAGCTATTTTAATGCTATACATTATCTCTTGATTTTCCTGATTTTAGTTCAGGAATTTATTTGTCTCTAAGGTACTAGATATAGCTATTACAATCATTAGGATTCCATTATATTACTTTAATCAAGTAATTAAAGAGAGAGAGTCTATATCACTCTCTCTATAGAGAGTGGTGTCTACATCTACACCAGCAAAATTTTCTGAACTTTGAAGCATAAGGAATTGCTGAAAGGTAGAGAGAGGCAGCAGTTCTAGAAGCATTGCAACTGCTTGGGTGAATATGGGAAGGGGTAAAAAGAACTCCTGAATACCCAAAGGGGAGAAGATAGAGCCTACAGAAATATGGATTTGTAGGAAATCAATTGGACCCGAAGGTTATTTGTTCCACTTCACTTCCTCCAAATAGAAAACATGCAAATCCCTCTTTTTTAAAAAATAGTTAATTTTAATGAAATAATAATTTTAAAAGAATTCTACACAAATACAAGATTTTATATGTCTTTTTATAAGTTGTTCAGATGTTTCATAATGTTTGGAGACAGGAAATTCCTCCTGAGATCTAAGTATTACTCTCTCATGCTGCTAAAACACACACACATACACACACACACACACACACACACACACATGCACACACACACATTAAAAAATATTTATCATCCAGCACTTTACTTTTTCTGCATGCTCTGCATCAGTGGAAGATTTGAATGTCCCTATCAGTAAATTAAGGGAATTAATATAAAATCCTGGGGCTCACATGACAATGTTGTAATTGTCCTTGCTGACTTTTTGATTTGTGTCAGAAAGGCTCAAGATCAACTAAAATTCCAATTAAAACAAAGAGTAATAAAGTTCTGTAAAAGGCTGATTTCATTAAATGCCAGCAATAAATACGTATTTCTTTTAAGAATGAGGCTTCTAGACTTCATGAAGAGAACTTTTATTTTCTTAATTACTGAATAAACAAGGCAATTTTAGGCGTGACATAGTTTTAACTCATTCCAAATCTGAATTCTGAGATGCCTTGGGGATTTTTCATCTTGCTCGGCTATTATAACAAACAAGTCTCTTTAACAAAGTTTTAATTTTATTTCCCAGATGCCTTGACTTAAATATTGTTTAGAGCAGTGGTTCCCAAATTTGGTGCACATTAGTATCACCTGGGGAAATTTTATAAATCCTGATGCCCTGATTGCACCTCATACTAATTAAATCAGAGTATCTATACGTAGAATCAAGGTATCAGAAGTTTCTAAACATCACCAGGTGAATAGAATGTATAGCAAAGTATGAGAAAGAGTGGTTTAGAATTTTCATATGTTAGTGTAGATAAAAATTACTTTAAATATTATCATTAGATTCCTGGTTCCGTTTCCCCAATAGTCTGATTCAGTGGGTCTGATGTGGGACACTCCAGGTGATTTGGATGTGAGTGAGACATGCACACAATGAAGAAATACTCTTATAGAACAAAGAGCTACTCAAAAAGCGGTCCTTGGAACCACAGCATCAGGATTAACTGTGAGCTTGTTAAAAATGCAAATACTTAAGCCCTACTGACACCTACTAAGTGAGAATCACTGAATCTGAGGAACAGGAATCCATGTTTGTTTGCTTTTTTTTCAAGCTTTCCAATTGATTCTTATGCACATTTAATCTGAGAACCATTGATGTAGAGCATATATGTGGTAACTAAACACACACACACACACACACACACACACATGCACACACACACATTAAAAAATATTTATCATCCAGCACTTTACTTTTTCTGCATGCTCTGCATCAGTGGAAGATTTGAATGTCCCTATCAGTAAATTAAGGGAATTAATATAAAATCCTGGGGCTCACATGACAATGTTGTAATTGTCCTTGCTGACTTTTTGATTTGTGTCAGAAAGGCTCAAGATCAACTAAAATTCCAATTAAAACAAAGAGTAATAAAGTTCTGTAAAAGGCTGATTTCATTAAATGCCAGCAATAAATACGTATTTCTTTTAAGAATGAGGCTTCTAGACTTCATGAAGAGAACTTTTATTTTCTTAATTACTGAATAAACAAGGCAATTTTAGGCGTGACATAGTTTTAACTCATTCCAAATCTGAATTCTGAGATGCCTTGGGGATTTTTCATCTTGCTCGGCTATTATAACAAACAAGTCTCTTTAACAAAGTTTTAATTTTATTTCCCAGATGCCTTGACTTAAATATTGTTTAGAGCAGTGGTTCCCAAATTTGGTGCACATTAGTATCACCTGGGGAAATTTTATAAATCCTGATGCCCTGATTGCACCTCATACTAATTAAATCAGAGTATCTATACGTAGAATCAAGGTATCAGAAGTTTCTAAACATCACCAGGTGAATAGAATGTATAGCAAAGTATGAGAAAGAGTGGTTTAGAATTTTCATATGTTAGTGTAGATAAAAATTACTTTAAATATTATCATTAGATTCCTGGTTCCGTTTCCCCAATAGTCTGATTCAGTGGGTCTGATGTGGGACACTCCAGGTGATTTGGATGTGAGTGAGACATGCACACAATGAAGAAATACTCTTATAGAACAAAGAGCTACTCAAAAAGCGGTCCTTGGAACCACAGCATCAGGATTAACTGTGAGCTTGTTAAAAATGCAAATACTTAAGCCCTACTGACACCTACTAAGTGAGAATCACTGAATCTGAGGAACAGGAATCCATGTTTGTTTGCTTTTTTTTCAAGCTTTCCAATTGATTCTTATGCACATTTAATCTGAGAACCATTGATGTAGAGCATATATGTGGTAACTAATCAGTACCACTAATCAAGCCAATATCCTAGATTTCTTAGCTGTTCCATATTGTCCATCATGATATTACAGGCATTGTAGTAAGTGATGGGGAAAAAAGTTAAAAGACAATCTCTGCATTTAAGCTTGTGTGTATAATACTCAAAATTATACTAGATTAAACCAGTTGGAGAAAAGGGTGTTTTTTCTGAAAATGTAGAAAGATTAGGGTGAGTATTATTTAGTCACACAGTCAGAGAGATAGAAGATAAGAAAGAGGGGAGGATGATTATATTCACTAATGTGTGTTGTTTCCTTTTTCTCAGGTATTTTTCCTAATCTGAATTACCTGTCTTACCAAAGAATGGATAATTGGGGAAAAAAAATCACTTATTAAAATGTGTTGTAACTCAGATAATCTTTGGCTCCGAGGGATGTTGATAATCCAGATGAGCCAATGAGAAAAGCAGAACTTAATTTGGGGGATAGAACTAGCTTCAAAGGGATGTGGCAAAATTAGACTTGTTGTCTAAGCCAACATAGGTTCTAGGCAATAAAAATCTTCCATCAACAGTGATCACAGAAGTCTGTTATGAGGCAGGGTTAGTGACATCTTTGGAGCAAGTCCCAGTCATGAATGACACAACAGATTTACAATTCAAGCTTTTGTCTTGCTATCAAGCCTTAGGTGAGGAATCAAAGCTCTATCCAAATGAACTGAAATTCACAGCTGTACTTATTTCCCCAAAGAAAATACTTTATTAAGACTAAAGCACACATTAGGAAAGCAAAGAGGGGTTATAACAAGGTCCTGCTTTTATGAGAATGCTGATGTTGAAGATTAATCTAGATACTCCCAAAACTAACTAACTAAATAATTATTTATGACAAGATTAACTTAAAATTCCACTTGGGGCATTTGGACTAAATCTCTAGATTTAATTTCAACACCTGTTATAGAAAAGTATTAGAAGAAACAATCTCTAAGTTTTACTCCTGCTATGAATAATTCTGGTTATGTTTCCCCAAATTCTATTTTAACAGAAGAGATCCTAGGAAAATAATGTAGACATAAAGGGGATTTTAAATAGAAAATTATGGTTTTAAATATCTATACTAATTCCTTGCTGCTTTTCATTTGGGGAGAAGATGAGGGTGAGGGTTTCATTTAGTTTTCAGATGGGTAATATTTTCACAGGGTCAACATTTTAAAATGTATTAAAGGGTGTAATAAAGGGTCTGACTCCATCTGTTTGATGTATGACTGCTGCTTTTAAGCCTGGCCCTCTTCTTCCACTTTATTCTACATCTGAATAGGCTGATGAGAAAGTTTGTACTGTCTCCTCCTTTGGTGCATGTAGGAAATTCAAGCCTGATAAAATCCAAGCCCATGCACATGTGCTAGCTACCATAAAAGCCCAATCCATTCTTTCTGCCTTCCTCAAGTCAGCTTTTGCCTTCCTGCTCTCCACAGGAATTCCTTGCATGAGTAATAAGTCTTTTTATAACCCCTTGGTGTTTTGGGTGGGGCCTATCTTCTTTTCACTGAATGTCCAAAACAGTGGTTCTGTCAGCAGGATGTCTAGACAATAACCACCAGTAGCAGAGTTCTCTTCTCTTGCTTTAGTTTGCTACCTGGCTCTGCTGCCTGCATTTGAGCCATTATTTTGAGCAGCTGCTTTGAGCTGTGTTGCTGACTGATGTTAAGTTTGTGTTTTGAGCTGGGCTGCATTGTGCTGCATTTGCTAAGTTCTATGGAGCCTCTGTCATACACCACTATGAGATTGAAGACCTCCTTACAGTGGCCCTGGGTTGTGTGTCACAGCTAAACCTATTGTGTGATTTGATTCCAGCATAAGCTGTGAGAGGTGTTAGGCTCAGGGGACTCAATGATTTTTACCCTGTGACCCTTGGTTTTGTGTCTCAACCCAGCATTGTCTTCTGTTCAATAGAGGGTTCAGGGAAAGACTCATACCCTATAAAATATGTGGACCCACTTGCATGGAGGGAATGTTACTATGTGGCATGTTGAAATCTACATTCCCAAAAGCAAGTAACTCACTAAGACTCTACAAAATGCTTTTGCTGCTGCTACCTATGCCTCTGACACCAAAAGAAAACCTGATCCTCAGAATTCTAGGGAAAAATAACTATGGTATGCCTCTGGCACAGCCAGGAATTAATTCCCTCTTTGTAATAGAGGAGTCCCCTAAATCTAGTGATACCGATTTGAGACTTTCTGAAGGAATAAATTTAGAAATATGATCAAGATAAAGAGGTCCCCCCAAAGTATATCCAGTAACCACTGAAAAAGAAGGAAGTGTCAACTTAAAAATAAAGGCACAACCTAAAAGTTGAGAATTATGTTTTATTTAGTGGAAAAAATGAGGTTTCAAGCCCAGGAGGCAGCCTCTCAGATAGCTCTAAGGGACTTCTCTGAAGAGGAAAGGGAGGAGCCAGGATATATAGGGGTTTTTGCAACAAAGACCAGGTAGTCAGAAAAGCAGACATCTCAAGTTAAGGAATTTATCATTTTTCTGTGTATGGGGAGATGCAAGAGTCTGGGCTCATTAAAATCATTCCTTTGATCTGCACCTCAGCTATCTGGGGCCAGTATCCTGTGCTTTCTCATCCCGAGTCTCCTCTGGGTGCACCATCAGGGGTGGCTGCAGCAGTTGACTGCTAGATGGCAGGCAGGCATCCTGTTTCTGTCTTGAGTTCCCTCAGGGCTCACCTTTGGGATGGCTGTAATGTGATGGTTTGATGGCTGCAACATCCTTTGTTTATTGATATGGCATGCAACATTTTTTTTTTCATTGATAGAAGGAAGGACAGAAACCTAGATGCAAAGAGAAAAAGCTGAAACAAATGTCCATAATTTAACCCAACTGGAAATCCAAAATTTACCAAAATAATTTATTCAACAAAAAGATAAAAGGGTATGAATTTCCTGTTATGCCTCCACATCACAGATTCTGAATTAACTTCAAGTCTCCTAAAATGCATCAGTTGGCAAGTGTTCATGGCCTTAATAAACACTGGAGCTCAAACTAGAGTTACATCTGGCTATCCCAATAAATTTAAATAGGGTATCTTAGGGGAGTTACCAAATATTAAAGAGAGAACAAATAGTTATGTTTCACCTTAACCATCAGAACTATCATCTTGATTAAATTTCCTGTGCTCATAGAACATGTGGATGAAGAATGTCACCTGCCATATCAGTAAACAAAGTATGTTGCAGCCATCAAGCCAGCAGCCACTGCAGCCTCCCCCAATAGGTGCACCCTGAGGGGATTCAGGATGGGAAAGAACAGGATACTGGCCCAAGATAGTTAAGGTTAATAACAGAGGAATGATTTCAGTGAGCCCAGACTCTTGCATCTTCCCTTACATAGAAAAGTGCTAAATTCATTAACTTGAGATGTCTGGTTTTCTTTAATTAAATGTAATGTTTTGATGTTCCAACTACCTGGCTTTTGTTGCAAAAACCCCTATGTATCCTGGCTCCTCTCTTACCTCTTCAGAGCAGTCCCTTAGAGCTATCTGAGAGGCTGTCTCCTGGGCCTAAGTCCATTTTGTCTGCCAAATAAAACATAATTCTCAAATTTATGTTGTGCATTTTTTTTTCAGTCAACCCACACATGCCCTAAAATATCCCAGAGTAAGAATGGATGCTCTGAACTAATGAGTAATAAAATAAAATACGTTTTGATTTAAAGTTAAATTAAGTATTTTGAACTTACACATTGGCTTGACAAAATCGTAACCCATGGACCAGCTCCCCCTTCCTCAAGTAAAATAGTTAATATGTCCCAATATAAATTAAAACAGACTTTCAGGGATTAAAACTCATTATACAAGAACTATTTAGTGAAGGAATGATTATCCTCACTGCTTTTCCATTTAATGGTCAATTTGGCCTGTTCTTAAACTTGAAAAGAATGAATGGTGGATTTTACTGTAACCTTAATTCTGTGGTATCACTGACATTATTAAAATTACTGACTACAACTAAACAGCAACTGATCAATATTTTGCTATCATAGACTTGGCTAAAATGTTGTGTCCATGCATATTTCAATATCCTCTCAGCCACCATTTGCCTAATTTTCAGTGTGATATATAACGCCTTTACCTGACTTCCCATGAGGTATCTCAACAGCCTTGCCATCGCACACAATCTTCCCAGGCAAGATCTTAACCACATCCCACTTTCTCTGGGAGCACAGGTATGGCCTCACATTGATGACGTCCTCCTCTGAGGAAATCCATTTTGAGGCAGAAAAAAATGGGTTCCAGACTGGACATTTACAGCTAGCTTCCTGTATACATTTCCTGAGGCAGGAGGCAAGTAGGCTCCAGGCTAAATATTTACAACCAGCCTCCTGTTTGCACTTCAAACGGAAATAACAACAGGAACAGATGAAATAGCTGGACTTTGCCTCTTGTGTACACTTTAAGATAACAGTAATGGCAGGGACAGAGAGGGGCTAAACCCTGTTTGAGTAAAGGATCAAGAGGTCACATATTTCCCATCCTTGGGACAAGGGAGACACTGCACACATGCAGGAAGGCTCCTTGTGGGTCCAGAATCACCCACATAATAGGTGATGTCAAGGCCCCCCATAGGCCTCTGGGCTGGAATTCATCTTGGAAAAAAGTTGCACATGCATGTTGGGGTGGGTCCTAGGACAGGTAAGGTGTGGAAAAAGAAACCAGATAATTGGCCAAAGGTAAACAAAGACCTGGAAGAACTGCCCTATATAAATGATTTAACCACCTCTTTACTGTGCTCCCCTTCATTAGGTAGGAGGCACATACCCTTTCTTTCTGGGTGTGTGTTTCTGCTTAGCATCTGTCTTAAATAAATAAATTGCTTCTCTGTGTGCTCTTCCACTTGTTGTGCTGTATCTCTAATAATAAGTTTTGCACCTGTTTTTACAGTGTTTTCCTCCTTGAAATATTCTTGCTTTCACATGGAGACAAGAGCCGGGGAAAATTTGCTTCTGGCCTCTAGCACTTGCTGGTCTAGTGGCTAGGATTCCTGGTTTTCATCCAGGCTACCCAGGTTCAATTCCTGGGCAGGGAACTAAGATCTCACTTCAAGCCACTGCTCACTGTTATCCTTCCGAGATCAATTTGACACACTCATTTGGAACATACAAATACTCACAAAAGAGCATATGTACCAAAAAGTAAATAAACTACCATACCACACAGAGTGCAAGGGTTTAACTCTGGAAAATTACTTGGTAAACCAAGGACCACTCAGTCCCTGATACTTATGTTAAGGAACAGCTGTTGACTCTTTCAGCATACGCAATGTTCAAACAAGCTCAATATCTTTTAAACATTTTTAGCTTCTAAGTAAAATTTACAACTTTACAAATAGATTTTACAAATCTATTGACAATGTTATCTGCAAGTTGTTCCAACTTGAATGGGGCCCCCTCCAACAAAACGTTCTAGACTCTGTCCAAATTTTATTACAACAGGCATTCTTGTTAGTACCCCCATAAGTTCCTTTATGGAGGCTTAGCAACTTTGTCTAGATGACCCACGATGGCCATGCATTGGCTTTTTTGTCCCCATGCTATATACCATTGGCTGGCTACATACTAGCTCTCCTGGAAATAGAGGCACTCATAGTCCATGAACCTGTGACCCTTCCTGATGCCTGATAGCTGAACACAATTTTATGAATAGTTTTTCATTTCAGAACTGATTTGTGATGCCTCATTTATTGAATACTAAATTTCCATGTATATCTGGATCTCCGTTTAGACTTTATTTTTTCTATTGATATTTATATATCTATTCAAGAGTAATGCCACACAATATTAATTATTGAAGCTTTATAGCATACATAGTACTTAATTCATAATAGAGTTAGTCCTCATTCTATTTCTGACTCCTGATTAATGCTAGAGCTTGCTAATTTTTCAGCCCCAAATCTCTTCCCAAACTTTATTGCATATTAGAATTTTCTGGGCATCTTTTAAAAACCTCAGTGCCCATGTCTTATCCCATACAAATTATATCAGAATATCTTGTGGTCAAAGGCATGCATTCGTATTTTTTTAAGTCCCCAGTTGGTTTCAATATGTACTAACTTGTGAACCACTGCCTTAGGTAGATTTAAAGAGCATAGAGGCCCAGATTGCTCACCCAGTCAATCATGATGCAAATAATATATCCTTTGGTCCAGGTGCTCTGAGTTCAAGCCCCTTGGTCTGGTGAGCAAGGTTCTCTGTGACACCTATTTATACAGACTTACTTGCTTTTGTCAATTTCCTGTTATGGCTTAGAGTTCCTCCACCATACACACTTGACAGATGCCCACTTGTGTCATCTTATTGGTATGCCTATTATGTAAACAACTATTGCTAAGGACATGTTGCCACCATATCTTCAGGTACTGTTATTAATCTGCTTTATTTCATTTCCTCCAACTGTCTGTTGTTGGATGTTTCTACCAACATAGCCATTCCTATGTAGGTCTATCTAATCTTGAGTTCCCAGTGTTCCTGTCCAGCATAATTCAGAGAGACCAAGCCCTTAATTCCAATGTAATTGAGACCAACTCTCTTACTCCTTGCAGGATTATATTGGAGCACTCACGACTTTGATTTAATTTGGGCAATGCTACTGTGTGATATTTCTTTGAATAGAAGAAAAATTCAAACAAAAAATGCATATCTGAGAAACAGAAGTAATACTTTAAGAATCTCAAAAGAATTATCAAAACAACTAATTTGGAGGCTTGTTTATTTCCTAAGATCCTTAACAAGAGTTAAAACATTTCTATTTCACAATAAAGTTTCCTAGTTTTATTTTTTAATTGCATCTTATCTTATTCAAGACTTGGCATAGCTTCTGTACTAATTTGTGATTGGTGTTCTAATTATTAGTGCACTTTGCTGAACCTCTCCAGAATGAAGCCAACTCCCCACATTTGGTCAGGTTTCTTGTAAGGTAAGTATGTCAGGTGGACATAAGTGTAAAGAACTCAAAATATTTTTTTTAAATTAAAGCCAAGCAATCTCAACAGCTGTTTATTTTTTATTTGTTTGGTTTTAATTAGAACAAGGAAATAAAATTCCATTTGTTCAAATTAGTCTTAATTGCACTTCCTCAAATTTATTTTCCCTGATTTCATTTTCCTGCAGTTAAGTAGTCTGTGATAATACACAGTGGTATTGTTTGCTTTTATCTGTTGCCTACAGTTTAATTTTATACATGACTTTCACATTAAGAGATCTGAATTTTATTTTATGGGCATTTATTTATTTACCTATTTTGCTGCTCTTTCTCACTGACTGAAAATCTTCCCACATTTATTGTTTAAGGTAAAATATTGCAATGCACTGTTTAATAAGATGGAGCTCCTCTTATTATTATCACTCTCCCCTTCCCCCATCTATAAGTGAACAGCAGTCAACATCACCGGGCGCAGGTGAGACATCTCTGGCAGAGGATCACAGATATCCCATTCTCTTGATCACCTATAGATAAATTCTCTTGATGTGGGAAGTAGCTTGATGTATCCATAGTGTTGTAGTTTCGATAGGGTTCCAAGTGCCCACTGACCATTCTGCCCTCATTCCCAGTCTACACTAAATGATGCTTATTGATGTAAAACAGAGTATATTACACCACATTTACCAAGGCATATCTCATGCCCCTCTACTGCAATAGTTAATTTAAACACAGCTCTTCAAAGAATTCCCTGAAAATGATTATATCATCTCTGTTTATTAACATACTTAATTTATCCTTGGTTCTGTGTAATCATATCTTACATTCAATGCAGTTACTTCTATATAATGAGGACCTAAAGACGCCAGGATAATTGGGAAGATCACAGGTTTTACAGTGAGGCAGAAATGGCTCCCATCTGCCATCTGAGCCATAGCACTTAAGAGCTGTGTGGCTTTGGACATATCACTTAAACCTTCTGAGGTGTAATATCATCACCCACAAAATAGGAATATAGGGCAATACTAATTGGTTATTAGGAAGATTATATACGAGAGTGTTTTTTAAAATTTTCTTCTCAGCAGGATAATTTCTAAAAATGAAATTATCCATAGAATGTGTACACAGAAACCCAACATGGAAAATAGATTTTAAAAACAGCATCTTAGCAAAAATTTGGTGTTGTTGAATAATTTCTTAAAATCTTTAAGAAAGAAAACATAAAGTATGGAGAAGCTGTAAATGAATCAGACTCTGCTTTATTCATTCAAGACACTTCTTTTGAATGCTAAACCTTGTGTTTGACACTGTAATGTGTGCTGGGGATACAGTGGTGAGCAGGACAGAGCAAATCTATTCCCTCAGGGATTTTAAACTCTAGTTGGGAAGAATTACAGGTGACAAACAAACAAATGTATTTATCATATCTATCTGAGAGTGATAGATAATTTGATGAAAATAAAAGTGAGGTGTTGTGATAGAGAATAAAGAGATTTTCAATTATTTGTGTTATTTGTCCATTGATTTTCGTACTTTTTAAAAAAATATTGAAGTATAGTTGATTTATAATATCACATTAGTTTCAGGTGTACAGCACAGTGATTCAGTTATACAAATATATATATATATATATATATATATATATATATATATATTCTTTTTCAGATTATTTTCCCTTATAGG
>NW_006771990.1:128149-229021 GCF_000442215.2 Lipotes vexillifer
AGATTATTTTCCCTTATAGGTTATTACAAAATATTGAGTTTAGGGCTACCCTTGTGTTGCAGTGGTTGAGAGTCCGCCTGCCGATGCAGGGGACATGGGTTCGTGCCCCAGGGTGGGAAGATCCCACATGCCGCAGAGCGGCTGGGCCCGTGAGCCATGGATGCTGAGCCTGCAAGTCCAGAGCCTGTGCTCCACAATGGGAGAGGCTACAGCAGTGAAAGCCCCACATACCGCAAAAAAAAAAAAAAAAAAATTGAGTTTATTTTCCTGTGCTATACAGCAGGTACTTGTTTGTTACCTATTTTATATATAGTAGTGTTTATATGTTAATCCCAGCTTCCTAATTTATCCTTTCCCCCTGTTCAATTGTATCTTTTTCTTTAAGATTCCACATATAAATGATATCATATAATATTTGTCTTCCTCCATCTGGCTTACTTAACTTAGTATGATAATCTTTATATCCATCCATATTGCTGAAAATGATAGTATTTCATTCTTTTTGATGGCTGAGTAATCTTCCATTATATATAAGTATATATATATATATATATATATATATATATATATAAAATCTTTGTCCATCTTTCAATGGACATTTAGGTTGCTTCCAACAATATCATTTTAGAGCTGTCTCCTAGAGTAATGGAAATAAAACAAAAATAAATATATGGGACCTAATTAAACTCAAAAGTTTATGCACAGCAAAGGAAACTATAAACAAAATGAGAAGACAACCCACAGAATTGGAGAAAATATTTGCAAATGATGCAATGGTGGGAATGTAAATTTGTACAGCCACTATGGAAAACAGTATGGATGTTCCTTACAAACTAAAAATAGAGTTACCATAAGATCCTACAAAAAAGATACATGCACCCCAGTGTTCATAACAGCACTATCTATTATAGGCAAGACATGGAAGAGATTCATTTCTGAAAGGATGGAAAGATAAGACTTCAGGAGGTGAAAAATTTGAGCATTTAAATTGAGGGAGGTATGTTAGTATGTGGAAAAGAACAGTATATCAATATTTGGAGAAAGGATGTTCAAAGCAAAAGAACAACAGCACACATGTGCTGAGGCAAAGTTATTGTTTTCCATTTGAGGAAAATCAAGAAAACCAATGTGACAGCAGAGGAGGAAGCTAGTGGAGAGTGACAGGAAATACAATCAGAGTTAACCAGAGGCTGTACCAGATAAGGTCTTTATAAGTCATGGTATGGGGTTAGGATTTTATGCTGAAAGAGATGAAATCACATTGAGGTGTTTTAAGAATAGAAGTGACATGATCAGACTCATGTTTTTGGAAGATCAACTGGCCTGTTGGAAAAGAGTCTGTACAACACAGTGTAGAAGCAGGATTATCACTAATCCACTAATCCATGTAGGAGATGATATTGACTTTGACTAGTGAGCTAGCACTGGTGACCTGTGCAATGACATGTTTTGAGATATATTTAGAAGGAAGAATAACTGATTTTCAGGTGGATAGGATATAAACTCAAGGGTATCAACAGAGTTTAGAACCAGAACAAAAGAGGACCAAGCAATGGTGGGGGAAAAAGTCACCACTTTTCCTTTCCAGGAGGATTGCAAAGAAAGCTTGAAGAAAAATAATATTTGAAAAGTCTTTTACATGTTGCCATGTGATAGCTATAGGGATGTGGGTCACTGGAGAAAAATTAAATATTAGGGCATGAGTCTCCCTATGAAACTGTGATTTTGTGTGCCTTTGGAAGGAGGTGTGGAGATAAGAACAGAACTAATAAGGCCATTTGCCATCATTTGTTTTGCTTCACTTCACTAGTGATGTCTCCAGAATGTTTGCTTTTTAGTCAGTGGTCTTGGATATAATTGACAAAGGGACTCTTGAACATGGTTTATAAAAAGTGTATAGCACAACTGAAATAATTAAAGGATGGTCCCCTCAGAACCTCCTAAATTTTATCTCCTTACTACATATCACCCACAACATTGTTACCAGAGTTCTTTGCCCAAAACACATAAATCCTGTGAGAAACCACCTGTGGGAAAATCACTCACAGATCAATGGGTACAACCACCGTGGAAAACACTTAAGAAAACACCTCTTAAAATGGATTCTTCACATATCCTGTGATCCAGTATTATATTTATTCTAGAGAAACACTTACTTAATCAGGAGACATATACACAAATGTCTTTAGAGCTACTGATCACCATAGAAGAAACATGAAGCTGCTGAAATGCCTATTATTGTGAGAGTAAATCAAAAACTGTGACATCTCAAACAACATAACATTTCTGCACTCAAAACAAATGAACTACAGAGGCATGCAGTGATATGGACTTTAGTAGCACAATATTAAAGAAAAAAAGCAAATCCCCAAATAAAGCATAAGTGTGATACCTAATTTCTAAAGTTAAAAACAAAGTAAACTTTTGAAATTAAAATGTAATTTAAGTAAAGTCACATTAAAAAGAAAGCAAGGGAATGATGAACACAGGATTTAGGATATGTGCCCCATGAGTGTGGGAAATCAGGGAATAGGTTAGTAGAAGAAATATAATTCAATGCAGGTTATTGTTAAGGTCCTAAATTTTCCTTGGGATGGTTGGTCCATGAATAATTATAACATTTTAAAAATAAATAATTATATATCTTAAAATCTTAAAAAAGCGAGGAGGTCACTTACGGACCAGCAGATAGAATATTTCATGGATCAAAGATTACGTTTTATCCAAGCCAGTGCCAGATCCTTTTGAGAAAACACAGATGACTCCTATTCTCCACAGGAGCAGAATCCAAATATTTTTTATTTATACAGGCCTATTTATGAAATATTATTGCAAGCACACCCAAAATTCATGCAAATAATGATTTAAAAATTATATACATATTTATAAATATGTTGATTTAATTTTTTAAAATAATTTATATACTAGAATTATCTCATTTATAGTTATGTTTACCTCAGTTTACATAATGTGTAACTTATACCTCAAAACACTTATTACCTCAAAATTGATATTTTTAAAGAATTAAAATAAAATAAACATATTATCAATTTACTTCTTTTCTTTTTTTTTTTTTTAGTAATTAGAAGCTTAGAGGTCCGATACCAATCATTGTTTGATAAATAGAGATGGAACTGAGAAAACAATCAAATAATGAACATAAAATCCATCATCAATGCACAACCATATTGCTACTCACTTTATTGTCCTCTCCTAGCAGTCTCCAAGTAAACTTTGAGCTTGTGAATAAGAGAGATTGTTGATAAGTAATAGGAAACAATTAGGAAAGTGGTTTTTTCCTTGTCTTATTTCTTTGTTAGTTAATTGGAAGCACTGTAAGTTGCATAACCTATATCCATTCCTCAAGATTCCTTACAAATATAATCCTGATTTTATTTATTACAGCAATATAATCAGCTCCAATATCCCTTGCAGGTAGGCATAACATTAGATGTTCAATGAGATGACCTGGAGCTTCCTGTGAAATCTTTCTCTTTTCTAATAAATAGGTTCAGGCATATCTCACATCTACCTTCCTTTTTATATTTACTTTGAACATGAATATGATGTCTGAGGTTGTAATAATGACACAATAAGCATGATAGTGACATCAACAAAATAGGCGTGGCAAAAGTAACATGCTTGGTTGCCAGATGACATCCCTGAATGTCTCAATCCAATACCTGTAAATGTCTATCTCTTATTATTTTGAAAAAGTGAGCAAATAACACAAACAAACAAAAAATCTATTTGATTAAGCTATAATTTTTCTGTTAGCAGGTTAATACAAGCTACATGAAAAATATGGTACGAGTCCTGATAATGGCATTGAAGTTGAAATAATTGATAATATGATTTTTTTAAATGGTGTGTGGATATGAATTGTAATAGAATAATTTTAAAATTACATCATTTGCACATCTGAACTTGAGGACTATAATTCATTAATTCACTTTTTAGTACTAAAACGTTAAGAATAGAACATGATTCATATAAATACATAAATAATACAGAGACATATATAATTGTAAATGGTTTATTATTTCTGAAAATTTTTATTTAACCCACTAAATTACTTCAAATTAAAGACATGGTTCTAAACCCAATACACTGTGATAATTTTAATGATGATGTATTTAAAAATCTAACTCATGATAAAAATGAAGAATTAAATGGAAAAACTGGATCCATGGTTCATGTCATGAGCCACATTTTGAGGTCTTATCCACCTATGATGCAAAAGTTTCTTATTGCTATTGAAATTTGATAGGCAAATTTCCCTTATTACACTTAGTTGTTGAAAAAAATTGAATACTTTAACCTTTTACACAAGTTGGAAATTCTATTTCCAAGTTCTTTGAGAGGGCAATTTTGAAAAAAAAATTTCTAGTTGCTATAAATATTTATTGTTTTCAGTGATAAAAATCATATGACAATGAAAATATTTCCAATTACTTTTATCTTTTCCATGTTGAGAATGTTAGTTTTGCTTATAATTTTAAAACATCTTTATATTCAAGGGTAGTATTTTGGCTTCCCTTTTAAAAATGCAGCTAGATAGAATACTATTGAAAATACCTATTACATAAAAGTACAGCAAATTTGGTACTACACCTTCTTTTTTAAATATATAATTTTTTTAAGCTCAACAGCTCTGTAGTACTCTGTCCCAAGATAGCCAGTGAATTGTGTGTAGAGCAAAAGATTTTTTAGTTCAAGTACTGTATTTTGAAGATGAAGCGCCTACAGGACCACCTCCAAAATGACTCAGTAGAGCTTGTAAGACCCTTGCTTCATAGGTCCCAGCCTCCTTTCTGAGCCACACATGGAACATTTCCTCTCTTCTAGATGCACCATATATCTAAACCTCCCCCAACTTCCATTTATTTTCCTAAACATGGTGAACTCTTTGTAACTCCATCTATTTGGAAAACTCTCACTGTTTCACCAACATTCAAAATAAATGACACCACTTCTTTGAAATATTTCTTGAAGTTCCTATGCAGAATTAATCTTTGTGTGGTTTGTATATTCACAGCTACTGACTAATCTCTAAGATTACATATTACAATATATTATAGTTATCGGTACAAATGGCTGCTTTCCTTGCCAGACAGTGAACAATCCAGAGGAAATAAACTTTCTACAGCATGGACTAATTTTATTTAACTCTATTCTTCCTCTATAGAATCTTGTACATAGGAGGAATAAGTCCTTGTTAAATGCCAAATAAATGAATGAACAAATGTTTAAATAAATCAGTGAATGACTAAATGGAATTTAAGAAAGGAACATTGAATTCTAGTGAAAATTCTGATGAAGTTAATTCAATTTCAGCAAGTTTGGGCACTGGATCTATGTAGATAGTTGGTACCAATAAACTCTCTGCACTCTTCCCTTGGGTATTTCAATAAAGAAGCAAAATAATCTGTCTCACTTCAATTTCTCATCAACATATGCTTAGAGAATCACCCTGTTATTTGTTCTGAGGTTTGAAAACTTAAAAGGTAATGGGAGAAATTAGTACTAGATTTAATAGAGATATAATATACATGCGACATGGATACTAGTTTCCAGAAGCTATTCTTTTTATAGGAAACATCCAGCAAGCACCCAGTTAATGACCATCAAGTCAAGACATGCATGCCACATGTCCCAAGAAAGCTGTGGAAGAAAATAAGAATAACTGACTTCTGATTCTTTTTAAGATCATGTTTTCAAAAGGGCTTTATGAATTTAAAAACACCATCAATGGTAAGAGATTGTTCAGAGTGTTATAAGGGAAACATTTTGGCAGGCCAATGGAAAGAAGAATCACTTCTTGAAAAAGTTCTAGGGAGTAAGTGAATAGCAGTTGAGCTGGGGCTGGAAATGATTTCATACTCTGTAGCCACACACATAAAGCATCATAGTCGTGAAACTGCTGCTTGACATGATGGATGTCACGAGAGCTTTCATTTGGGCATAATGGTCAACATTAGAGCATACAGGAATCCTACCTCATGCCATTATTTAATATCTCTCTGAAAATGGTAAGTCCTGAAGACTCACACTGTTGTTTTATTGACAAACTTTTAATGCATTGACTCATCTTCAAATATGATGGATCATTTTGTGTGCCCAGCCATGACATCATTTCCTAATTTGATGTATTAAGTAATGATACATCCAGCCTCCTTAAGTGATCACCTTAATTATGACAATGGATAACTATGATCATTAAACTAATGACAGCTGTCACCATCAGCCACAGGAGTAACAGATGAGTTACAAGATCAAATTTACGTCAACTTCATAATGTCTGGTGATTGAGAGTAAGGAATAACATAGAAGGATTAAGAATATATATCAGAAGCTTTAAAGATTAAACATAAGATAGTGTTTCTCCTAATTCCCCAGAACAATAATGGAATGAGGCAATTCAACTCCCAAAGTTAATTCAATGAGGAAAATGTTCATAAACTATCCAAGTCAACTGATTCAACCAATCTTTTGTTTTTCCGCTAGAGAGTTAGACCAAGTGAAAAATCAAAATGTGACAATGGGATGCCTGAATATTAACATTTGTTGTACATAACGTGCCATTCCCCATTACCTTTGCAGATGTCACCATTCAACTCCATCTTTTCAAGAAAAAGATATGTGACATCCACCCCCTCCTCCCAGGGCCTAGCCTCCCAGACTGCCTTACCTTTGCTCAATATCAAAACTAATCTTCCCTATCCTGTGTCTCCTAACAGAGCCTGTCCTCTTCTTTTTTAAGGTTAGCAAGAACTAATTTGTGTTAATAGTCAATGCAATATATTTATCATATTTGGACAGAACTCACTGGGAATAGAAAACATACTACTATAGATAGAGTTATACTTGAATTCTGAGCTGAACCACTTCTAAAATCCTAGAAACCTTTCTTTTTTCTTGGCTATCAGGAAGCTCAGAATAAGCTGCTTGGTCAGGTCCCCTGATATTATTATTAACTTATCCCACCAGAGGTTTTGGGTTTTGTTTTGTATCTTTTTTTTCAAGTTTTATATTTTAACTCCAAATGCAATTTTACACTATTTCTTCAATTTATATACATGTTTTGTTACAATTATACTCAAATCAGTAGAATATAATTGAATATTAATAAAGAAATACAGAACTAGAATAACGTGGATGCCTATGGAAAATTCATAGAGTTAAGTACTCATGGCAAATTGATGGGAATCGAAGTATGCCTAACTCTTTAAAATTATAAGTATAGAGTTAAGTGTATAGTTCAGAAGGAATACTTTTACTATATTCTGTACTTATCAGACCATATTTAGAATATTGAATTTGAATCTGAAAACCATATAAGAGGACTGTTAACTATTGGAGATAAATTTTTACAACCAGAGCAGCATCATGAGAAAAAGGGCTGTCTTGAAAGGCCTTGGAATCTTGTTGGCAACTGCCCCACTTAATCCCCCAGGAGTCATCCATCTAATTAAGTTAGATTCAGGAAAATGCGTTGGTTCATAAGCACCAATGTATATTTGTCTAATATGCCTCTTCAAGAATCAGCCTTTTTGCTGCTTTTGAACTTGTCAGATGTGACAGGGTGACTAATTTTTTTTAAATATTCCAAAAAAATTAAACAAGCACAAGCAAAGCATGCATGTAGTAGGTCAGCAAACACATGAATACCCAGTTGAAATGACTATCTCTGAGCTAGGGTATTCTCTATATCTGGAGAAGAGTTGATAAACTTTACTCTGCAAGGTAAAACCCTCTGGAGGTTTTAACCATGTGAGTAGCAGGTTTGTTTTTTTTTATTTTTTATTTTTATTTTGTTTTAAATCAGGAGGTTCAGAGAAAGTGAGTAGAGGGACTTAATGTCTTTTAATTTTCCTTAGATAACTTAACTTCTAAGTTAAGTTATCACACTAACTTCAGAGTGTGATACACAGATTACTACTATGGCTTTTCCCAACATAGTAACACACAATTTTTTCTATTACCTTTAAAGTATGATTTAAATTCTTCAGTCTGGTAATCAAAATTCTCTAAGATCTGTTCTCAAGAAAATCACTCTACTGTCTATATTTCTCACCCAATATAAAACTGGGATAAAAAATGCACCTATTTCCTCAATTGTAGATTGAGGCTCAAACAAGTAAAACAAAGATTAAATAATACAACATAAAGAGAGGGAATAGTCATTGAGAAATAGCCATCATCATCATCTTCTTCATCACTATCTTCATTATCAGGTATTTCATCATCCACAATATTTATTGATCTCTTTCCTCAGAACACACACAATTCTGGGCACTGGAGAGAGAGAATATTAATCCATTGATTCCGAGTAAAAGAACCATAACATTACCAATAAATTTTGTCATAGAAAATAGTTTTAATAATTTTCTACTCTTCACATTTCAGAGAAAAGGTGAGTCACAAGAAAACCATAAACCATCAATATTAATGGTTACAAAAGAGTAAACTACTCAACTTCTTTCAATGTTCTGAGACCAATGTCAATGTAGTCTCCCACACCTTCCCTCTCTCTCCGATCTTGAGCAGTCTTTAAGAGAGGTAGAATCACAGAGTGGTCAGGTTCTCATACTCTGGAGTCTAATGACCTCGTTGCATCCTGGTTCGGCTCCTATCAGTGTGACCTGGGTCAAGTTACATACTTTCTTTGTGCTTCAGTTTTCTATATTGTAAAATGAAGATTACAAAAATACATTAACCCCATTGGGCTGTTGTGAGGATTAGTGATGTAAAATACCTAAAACATGTCCTAACACACAGTAAGTTTGAGATGGGATGATGATGATGATGATGATGGTGATGATGAAATGACTATGGTAAAGTGAGAATTTATCTTCGAAATGATTGCTTGAAAGATTTTCCATCATAAATACAAATCTAATGACATTTCCTAAGCGGAGATTACCGAGACTAAATAATGGTGCTGGATATTTAAAGCAAGATTAAAATAATAACCACACGAAAAGCTATTTCTCAGGAGAGATTTTAGTTAAAAATAAATTACTAAGATCACTTCTACCTTCTCCCAAGTTCCTAAAACATCAACTAGTGAAATTATATTAGATACCTATTGCTGTGTAACAAATTAATCTGAAATTTAGCAGCTTAGAAAAACACACATTTATTATCTCATGGTTTCTGTGGGTCAGGAATTCAGATAAGGTTTATTTATTTATTTATTTTATGGCTGTATAGTTGATTTACAATGTTGTGTTAGTTTCCAGTATATAGCAAAATAATTCATATATATATATAATATATATATATGTTATATATCAATATACACATATATGTGTGTATATGTATATATATATATATATATATTCTTTTTCAGATTCTTTTCCATTATAGGTTATCAAAAGATATTGAATATAGTTCTCTGTGCTATACAGTAGGTCCTTGTTGGTTATTTATTTTATATATAGTAGTGTGTATCTGTTAATTCCAAACTTCTAATTTATCCCTTCCCCCCACTTTTCCCCTTTGGTAACCATAAGTTTGTTTTCTATGTCTGTGAGTGTATTTCCATTTTGTAAATAAGTTCATTTGTAACATTTGTTTAGACCCCACATATAAGTAATACCGTATGATATTTGTCTTTCTCTGTCTGACTTACTTCACTTCATATAATAATCTCCAGGTCTATCCATGCTTTTGTAAATGGGATTAGTTCATTCTTTTTTTGGCTGAGTAATATTCCATTGTATATAAATACACCACAACTTCTTTATCTATTCCCCTGTCGATATACACTCAGGTTGCTTACATGTCTTGGTAAATAGCGCTGCTATGAACACTGGGGTGCATGTATCTGCGTCCTCCAGCTCATGGTCTCTCACAAGGTTTTGTTCATGTTGTTAGCCAGGGCCACAGCCATCTTGAGGTTCAACTAGAGCAGAATTTGCTTCAAAGTTCACTCAGGAGTTGCTAGCAGGATTCAGTTCTTTGAAGACTGTAGGACTGAGAGCCTTAGTTATTACTGGTTGTTGGCTGGAGGCCATGAGCCTCTCCATTAGACCCTTCATTACATGGTAGCTGGCTTCCATCAGAGCAAGCAGAGGGCCATTGAAGATGAGCAAAATAGAAGCCTGAGTCTATCACAATCTAATATTGGAAGTGCCATCTCTTTACTTTGGTCAAATGCTATTCTTCGCAAACAAGTCACTATGTCCAGTCCGTACTCAAAGGGAGGAGATTCCACAGCAGTGAGAACAAAGTGTATGTATAACTGAATCACTTTGCTGCACACCTGAAACTAATACAACATTGTAAATCAACTATACTCCAATAAAATTAAAAAAAAAAAAAGAATAATGGAGTGTGTATCACTGGGGACCATATTAGAGACCACTTACCCCAACCTTATATAAAAGATATTTCATTCATGAGTTGCCTACTGTAGAAGGCTTGATATTCTATGCAGACTAATATAACCTGGTCTAGAGGGTCATGAAGTGCTCTGACTGCAATCCTTTAGCTGTCAAACTTAGGAAAGATGGTGAATATGAATGTTCATTTGTTTGCTTGTTGAATGCTTTTGTTTTTTATATTTTGAGGGAAGAAGAAAATGCATTTTCAGTTTGGACTAAACTCAGAAATGCTTTCTTTCCCACCAAAAGCCAGAGAATAATATAATAGTCTTCCCACTGTTGTATTACAAATCAGACAAAAGAAGGGGAGGAAGAGAAAGTGTGAGATAGAGAGATAATCAGAACTGAAGAGGCAGAGAGCAGAGAGAGCACAGCTTAAGAGAAGACCCTTCCAGGGTAACACACGGTGTAGCCAGAAATCTTCAGAACATGACAAAGGAGGATGCACACTCTGAGATCCAAGCATCATTCAGAAATATAAATCAGGTAGGTCTCTAATCACAATCAATAAGAACAGTAATTAAAACTCATGGATCATTCAGTTTGTGACAGACACTGTTCCCACTTCATAATTTTTAACCCAGTTTAATCTTTACAATAACCCTATGTAGGTCTTATCATCATTTCCTTTTTGTAGATGAGGAGACCTCTGCATAAACAGGTAAAGGAATTTGCCCAAGGTCATACAGCTTGTTAATGGCAAAGCTGGTATTTGAACAGAGACAGCAGGCTCCAGAGCCTGTGTACCAAACCACTGGTGAAGATGCTCTACTTAAAATGTGATGGTACCAGTTACCATCATGTGCATGGAACAAGAACAGTATAGGGCAGATGTAAAGTTAATGGCCTTGAACAAGAAAGAACATTCAAATAAACCAAAGCAGAGTTGTTATTTTTAGCTGCACTTGGTTATAGTTTCACCAATCACCCATGACAACAAGCACTGTTCAGGTGAGTAGTCTGTTGATATATATAGTTACATAGTTATATAATACAACAAATTTAAATATATAGTTTATCATCTCATTCTATGGGGTGAGTTCAGTTATTCTCAAGTAATCTTTTCATTGTCATGATAAAGCTCTTATTAATGATACTTTAGTATTGTAACTGATGATTAGACAAATCTTGACCATAAAATATTATGTTGTTGTTTGTAGTGGGCAAAACTTATAATCAGTAATTCATACATAGCAATAACTTTAAAAGACTTATTCTCTCCTTAGTGTATAAACATTACCCGTCTCTTCTCACCTTTTCTTTCTCTCTGTCTTACACACACACACACACACACACACACACACACAAACACACACACACACTTCTTCTCATCTGGCAGGGGAGAGAGAAAGGGAATAAGGAAATTTGCTAAGTCAAATTACCCCCAAAGAGTGCACTGACTTTCAGTTTTATTCTCCCTAAATTTATTGACCACCCAGCATGTTCCAGTAAACATTCTCTTGATATACTAGCTCAAACACAGATCCTTACTTTCACAGTGAAGTCATGATAGATCTGATACTTTAGAAGTCCACTGAGCCTGAAAGGAGATGGTGGCCATGACCAATGTTCCCATACAAGGTACAACACACAGCAGGTGATTCTGAGAAAGAAAATAACTGAAAAGCAGGTTGCTAAGCAGATAAAAGAGGGTGAGGGCAGGGGAGAATAGGACTAAGTCACCTCACCCCATTGCTTCCTGTCTTTCCCTTCCCTCCTCCTACAAATGATTATTTGTTCTTTGGGGATTTTTGATTAAACAGGAACCTGAATACATTAACCTTTTCTGTTTACAATACATTCATCAGAACACCCTTGGCCCTTGAATTCCAGGGCTGGGCTCAGAGGGAAGATACCATGATATCCAGCAAACCCTGGGCAAAATTTTTCCAGTGAGGCTTGGAGAGCCTATACTGGGGTGCATAAATGAAATAATTTGTTTAAAAAGAGATCTTTTATAATTGCAATTTTGAGTTGGAGAAAAGTTCTAGAACTATGTTTATTTGATTAACTTTTCTCTAAAATAAGATTATACTAAATAGCCTGATATCCATATTTTAAATACATGTGGGTAAAGCCTTATTATATACACAGAAATTTCACATATATTATCTGATCCTCAAAACAACCTGTGAGGTAGGGAAGAGAAAAGAAGGGAAAATACAAGAAAATATTATTAATTGAGATATATACTAGGCACTATGTTAAGGGCATATATTTTTAATATGTTTATTCTTATAGGTGAAAAAGTCAAGATCCAGTAAAGCTAAAATGATCGGTTTCAAGATCTCTTAGGGTAGACGTTCTTAGGCACTGTGAATAGGGCTATTCTTTGATATATGGGACTGCCCTGGATTTGCAGTCCATTTGGGGTTTCTGGCCCTACATGTGAAGCAACATTGGTGCTCCTCAATCAATTTGACAATTGGAAATGCCTCCACACATTTTCACTTACCACCCATTAAAGTAGGTGTGGAGAGAGGGACATATATACAACCTCTGAGAATCGGGATTACAGCCTGCATTGGCTGATGCAAAGATTTGTTTGCCTATATCTGTTGAAGAGCTTTCCTCACTTTCTTGTATTAATATGGGCCGAGTTGGCAGCTTTCACACACTGGAAGAATTGAGACCTCATCCAGAGTCAGAAATATCAGTGTATGTATGTATGAGGAACAAGTTTTAGAGGCTGACAATGTGGAAAATGGTGAAGTAGTAGGAGAAAGAAAGTTCTGGACAGGACAGGTGGCCTAGATAAGAAGTTTGAGTATGATTCTGGAAAGTGGGGCAGAATTCAGTAATGGTGTCAGTGTAGGTCCAAGATACCAAGACAGACATAGAATGGAGATGTTTCTTGAGGAAATGCCTATGAAGTTAGAGGAGAAAGAGCAAGAGTAGGCAAGGGAAGCTTTCAGACCTCCATGAAAGGCTTAAGTCCCAAGAAGGGAGATGGAGAATGAGGAGGAAGAATCCCAGACTACAGAGAAGTTCTGAGAGTCTCAACTAGCCAGGTAGGGGGCCCAGAATGAAGTCACCTGTTAGAGGAGTTGGGAGAGTCTCAGGCAGAAATGTCTCTGCTTTATTAGCCCTTCTGTGATCAGCCATGGGATGGGAGCAGCTGGGGAAAGTGCAACCTAAGTGGGAATGCTGAGGCAGATCCCAGGGGTTCAGCACCGGTCTGTCAGCACACTATATTGCTCACAGAAAATTCTCTCTTGAAGGGGATCTGAGCAGCACCTCCATGGCTGCATCCATCATGCTTCAGAGGGAGGGTCCTCCAAGGAAGGAAGTGGTGAGATAAAAATGTCTCTGAGCATTGCTGTAGCAAAATTAAGTGTGCTCTGCCTCTATAAGTAAAGGAAAAAGGAGGGCAATAAGGGAAACTCTAAATGGCCACACCTGTGCAAACAGGATTAACTGCTAGCCCTCTCTGTCAGTCTATACATGCAAGACCAGTGTTACTTGGAGGCAGAAGTTGCAATCAGATACCAGGGAGGATTTTGGAAACTTCAGAAAGGGGGAATGTGATCCGAAACCAGCTCCTCCACTCACATCTTTACTTCTACCTTGAAGTTTTCTGCCTTTTGTTAACTGGGTAGGATGAGGCTGTCAGCCCAATTCCATTCAAGAACATTTTTCATTTTAAACTCATTCATTGATGTACTTATAACCAGAAGTATTTTCCCAAAGTATTTGAGGTAATATATGACCAGCGGCACTATAACACACATAGTAAGAACATGGAACACTCTGGTGAAACCGTCTGTAGGGGGTAAATTACTATTCTTTAAGCAAGAAGGAGGATCTTGGGTAATAACAATACCTGAAGATGAAAAACTGGATACTTGTTAATAGGGGCAGAAATAGGTGGGATAATTACATAAGAAAAGGCAGGTAGAAGAAATAGGCACACATCACATTTTTGCTGAGCTCCAATACTAAGTATAAACTAGGCAAAAATGTGTGGCTGAAACCCACGTGGTCCCCTGATCAGCAGTACCAGCATCATCTGGAAACTTGTTGGAAATGCCACACCTTGGGGACCACCTGAGAAATCCTGAATCAGAGATTCTGGGATGGGGGCCAGCAATGTGTTAGAACAAGGCCTCCCAGGAATTCTGGTGTACAGGCAAGTTTGGGAACAACTGGCCTAATAATGTTCACACAGTGAATTTCACAACTTGACATCTCTGCCTGTGTTACTGTTACTCGGTCCTTGAGTTAACTTTTCCATTTTCCCTTCCAGATGCACGTGTCCCAGACTCTTATTCCCTGCATTTTACTCCCATCTGCGTGCACACACACACACACACACACACACACACGCATATGTAAACACACATACAAGCCCCACATGCACATTCAGGGACCACACCCTTGATTTTAATTTTCCATGTATAAAATATGCATCCATCTGTCTTCAGAAAAAGTTCATAGACTTACCTCAATTATCCTCATGGTCTGGACCCCAAACTAATCCAACAGGTTTCCAAGAAAAGCGTGTTTCCCCAAATGAAAGGAAATAATATTTGACTTCTCCCCTACAAGTAGAGATAGATCACATCTGTGTCTTCATATTTTGATGGGACTTAGAAGAAATATAAGGACTGTTTTTGGTTGGGAGGTGGTGGTTGGGGGAAGGTGGATAGTGTTAAATCCATTCCTCTTAATACCTGTTTTTTCCTAAAAAGTATGCGTGTAAGACAATCCCCAAAGAGGTTTGGCTACTCATAGGGAATTGAAACACTAGAATCCATCCTTGGGTGAAAGTTTTCTTACAAACAGGAGGTAGAGTGGGGTCAGCAATATGAGGAAAATTCAGAGTTCTTTATGTAGTGAGCTAGATAACATTATATTGCATGCATTTTCCTTTTTATTCCCATTTTGTTCTCTGTTGGTGTTCTTCCTTAAGTCTTTAATGAAACCTTAGCCTCCTGTGGCTGTTAGAGAAAACAAGAAATTGATTTGGTATAAATGCTTGGATAGTTTTCAAGAAAAAGAAGAACATATTTGGGGGCCAGCATGGTTGTGGCAACAATAAATACTGTGAGAGACCCCAAGTAATGGTAGACCTCGCAAAGAAAGTGAATTCCTTTTAGTCCATTTGCCTTTGGACTCTCTTTCATGGTCCCCAAGTCCAGGAAATTCTAAAAGCAATGGAAATTAAAGTCCAAAATATAATTTTAAGTCATTTGCATGGTCTGTATGAGGCTCATAGCATGTACTGCAAATTGCTTCTGAAAAGCAACTTTTGGTCCTGCAAAAATACAGTCGTGAATTGTTGGCTGAAATTAGTTCCCTCACTTAGCTACAAGAGCATAATTACACACATCAAGGAAAAGCAGACCAGACAAGCAAAGAACTTGCTGGGAAAAAGAAAAAAATAAAAATGTACCATTGAGCCCTGGTAGACTGAACACTGCTAAATGGTTTGCCAGATCCAATTTTGATGATTATTTAGCAATCTCCTACGTGCAGCATCAAAGTTCCCAGGGCATATCCTAAATTGAAGGATATTTGTAATAAAAAGATAGAAGCCTACAACTTTCATTTTTACCAAACATTAATAAAAATCGAATTAGAAGCAAGAGCCTTGAAAGGCTACCAGCAAAAGGTTTCAGTATTGTAACAGTGTGAATCTGATAAGAAAAGGAAATGTTCTTCTCTCTTTTTTTTATTATACGAATAATATAAATACCACTTTTTTTAAAACTTGTGAAAAAGACCCCAAAAATCCCATATCCTAATGCATCTAGAAAGCATGGATTCTATTTTTTTTTCACTTTGCAAAGAATACATAAATATGAAAGGCAGCCACCGTGATTAAAAGCTGCACAACTACCTCAAACCACAATAGATAATCTGACTCCAAATGCCCTTTTCATTATTTTTAATGAAATGCGACTTCATTTTCCTACACACTTGAAACTGTGTTAGCTGAGCTTTCAAACATGTAAATGAAGCTGAAAGCTCCAAAGAAAACCTCCATTCTCTGTTTCCAAAGGCCATGTGAGGACACCAGCTTGTACCAAGTAAACACATGGGAGGCATAGAAGGGAGATGGTGGGTTATTAACTTTTTAATTTATCTCTTTTGTACTTAGGCTCGTTCTCTGGTGGATTTTGTTTCATATGCTCTCATAAGTACAGTTAAAACTGGTTCTGGGTCATATTGAACCAGATATCATTTCAGAAAGACTTCTATTTTAAAGTGACACCCTCCAGGACCAATGCCAAAATCCTCAGAGGTCCCTTTGTGCTGTACTATTTTATTATCTAAATACAGGCACCATGGTACTCCCAGAGATTCTGTGGAAAGAACATTGGATTGGGTACAGGAAAACTTGAAGCACAAGTCCAGTCCAAATTTTTCTTTAACATATGTAAGCTCTTAACCAAAAAAGGACATAAAATAAACAGGCAAATGCTCTGTTACCCTTATATGGTTAAACAGCACCAGACAATCTGATCCCCTTGTTTATTCTATCCCTCCTGTTTCCTTGGAAAGGAAGTTTGGGGTTATGGGCAGGTAGGATTAAGAATGCAGGGAAGAGGATTTGAGAAAAAGACTTTGGCATCAGACATGATAAGAGTGACTTGTACCCCTTACAAACCTACAAGACCACACATACCTGACTCCTGATTCCTCTCTCGTCCCACTCTCCCCCTATGCTTACTGTTGATAGAGCAGGCTTCTTTCTTTTCCTTGATATTAAGATCATTTATTTTTAACTCTTTGCTGAATACTGTAATTGGAATATTCTTTGCCCAAATTTTCATGTAGGTAGTTGAAATCATTGTTCAGGTCTGAACTTTTATCTCACCTTCTGAGAGAACCCTATCTGATCTTCTTATGTAAAATGACACCTCCACATACATGCACACAATCTCTGTATCCTGTTCTCTTCTATTACTTTTTCCATAGCACTTACAGTTCTCTAATTTTATCTGGTGTGTTTAACTGTTTTTTGTCAATTGTCAGGCCCTCCCAAATCACACCAGGATGGAAGCATCATTTGAGCAGGGATCTTGTCTACTGTGCTCACTGCCCCATCCTTGTGTTCTAGTATAGTGTAAGAGCACTGTCTCCCTCACCACTGAATTATCTATATTGCCTCCTCCTCAGTTGCTCAAAATATGTACATTAAAGATTGAATTGTCAGAAGAGTTAAACATGATCTCTACCCCTGATTTTCTTATAATTAACCTGAGGAGATTTGTATTAAACATACACAAAGCTTAGTAGTAAAAGACTCACATAAGATTTCAAGAGGCGGTTGAGGAAGATGGCAGAAGAGTAAGATGTGGAGATCACCTTCCTACCCACAGATACATCAGAAATACATCTACACGTGGAACTGCTCCTATAGAACACTCACTGAACGCTGGCATAAGACCTCACACCTCCCAAAAGGCAAGAAACTCCCCCACGTACCTGGGTAGGGCAAAAGAGAAAAGAAAAAACAGAGACAAAAAATAGGGACTAGACCTGCACCAGTGGGAGGAAGCCATGAAGGAGGAAAGGTTTCCACACACTAGAAGCCCCTTAACTGGCAGAGACGGAGGGCGGCAGGAGGGGGGGAAGCTTCAGAGCCACGGAGGAGAGTGCAGTAACGGGGGTGCAGAGGGCAAAGCGGAGAGATTCCCAGACAGAAGATCAGTGCCGACCATCACTCACCACCCCGAGAGGCTTGTCTGCTCACCCGCCAGAGTGGGCGGGGCTGAGGCTCAGGCTTCAGTTGGAGCGCAGGGAGGGGGCTGGGGTTGGCGGCATGAACACAGTCTGCAGGGGGCTAGTGCACCACGGCTAGCCGGGAGGGAGTCGAGGAAAAGTCTGGAGCTGCCGAAGAGGCAAGAGACTTTTTCTTCCCTCTTTGTTTCCTGGTACATGAAGAGAGGGGATTAAAAGTGCTGCTTAAAGGAGCTCCAGAGATGGGCATGAGCCACAGCTAACAGTGCAGACCCCAGAGACAGGCATGAGATGCTAAGGCTGCTGGTGCCGCCACCAAGAAGCCTGTGTGCGAGCACAGGTCACTATCCCGGGAGTCTGTGCAGCCCACCACTGCCAGAGTCCCGGAATCCAGGGACAACTTCCCCCAAAGAACACACAGTGTGCCTCAGGATAATGCAACATCACGCCGGCCTCTGTCGCCGCAGGCTGGCCCCGCATCTGTCCGTCCCTTCCCCCCGGCCTGAGTGAGCCAGAGCCCCCAAATCAGCGGCTCCTTTGACCCTGTCCTGTCTGAGCAAAGAACAGACGCCCTCAGGTGACCTACACACAGAGGCGGGGCCAAATCCAAAGCTGACACCCGGAAGCTGTGCGAACAAAGAAGAGAAAGGGAAATTTCTCCCAGCAGCCTCAGGAGCAACAGATTAAATCTGCACAATCAACTTGAGGTACCCTGCATCTGTGGAATACCTGAATAGACAACAAATCATCCCAAATTGAAGAGGTGGACTTTGAGAGCAAGATATGTTATTGTTTCCCCTTTTCCAGTTTTTGTGAGCGTGTATGTGTATGCTTCTTTGTGAGGTTTTGTCTGTCACCATTTGTCCTAGGATTCTGTATGTCCGTTTTTTTTTATTTTTTTACTTTAAATTTTTTTCTTAATTATGTTTTAATTTAATTATTTTGTTTTAACTCACTTTATTTTATTATATTTTATCCTCTTTCTTTCTTTCTACTTTTCCTCCCTTTTATTCTGTGTGGATGAAAGGCTCTTGGTGCTCCACCCAGGAGTCATTGCTGTGCCTCTGAGGAGGGACACTGAACTTCAGGACATTGGTCCACAAAAGACCTCCCAGCTCCATGTAATATCAAAGAGCTAAAATCTCTCAGAGATCTCCATCTCAATGCCAAGACCCAGCTTCACTCAATGACCAGCAAGCTACAGTGCTGCACACCCTATGCCAAACAACTAGCAAGACATGATCACAACCCCATCCATTAGCAGAGAGGCTGACTAAAATCATAATAATGCCACAGACAACCCAAAACACACCACCAGATGTGGACCTGCCCACCAAAAAGACAAGATCCAGCCTCATACACCAGAAGACAGGCACTAGTCCATTCCAACAGGAAGCCTACACAACACACTGAATCAACTTTAGACACTGGGGACAGACACCAAAAACACTAGGAACTACAAACCTGCAGCCTGCAAAAAGGAGACCCCAAACACAGTAAGATAAGCAAAATGAGAAGACAGAATATCACACAGCAGATGAAGGAGCAAGGAAAAAATCCAACAGACCTAACAAATGAAGAGGAAATAGGCAGTCTACCTGAAAAAGAATTCAGAATAATGATAACAAAGATGATCCCAAATCTTGGAAATAGAATATAGAAAAAACAAGAAATATTTAACAAGGACCTAGAACTAAAGAGTAAACAAGCAACAATGTACAACACAATAAATGAAATTTAAAATACTCTAGAAGGGATCAATAGCAGAATAACTGAGGCAGAAGAATGGATAACTGACCTGGAAGACAAAATAGTGGAAATAACTACTGCAGAGGAGAATAAAGAAAAAAGAATAAAAAGAACTGAGGACAGTCCTAGAGACCTCTGGGACAACATTAAACACACCGACATTCAAATTATAGGGGTCCCAGAAGAAGAAGAGAAAAAGAAAGGGGCTGAGAAAATATTTGAAGAGATTATAGTTGAAAACTTCCCTAATATGGGAAAGTGAATAGTTAATCAAGTCCAGGAAGCACAGAGAGTCCCATACAGTATAAATCCAAGGAGAAATATGCCATGACACATATTAATCAAACTGTCAAAAATTAAATACAAAGAAAACATATTAAAAGCAGCAAGGGAAAAGCAACAAATAACACAAAAGGGAATCCCCATAAGGATAACAGCTGATCTTTCAGCACAAACTCTGCAAGCCTAAAGGGACTGGCAGGACATATTTAAAGTGATGAAGGAGAAAAGCCTAAAACCAATATTACTCTATCCAGCAAGGATCTCATTCAGATTTGATGGAGAAATTAAAACCTTTACAGACAAGCAAAAGCTGAGAGAGTTCAGCACCACCAAACCAGCTTTACAACAAATGCTAAAGGAAATTCTCTAGGCAAGAAACACAAGAGAAGGAAAAGACCTACAATAACAAACACAAAACAATTAAGAAAATGGGAATAGGAACATACATATTGATAATTACCTTAAATGTAAATGGGTTAAATGCTCCCACCAAAAGACACAGACTGGCTGAATGGATACAAAAACAAGACCCATATATATGCTGTCTACAACACACCCACTTCAGACCTAGGGACACAGACTGAAAGTGAGGGGATGGAAAAAGATATTTCATGCAAATGGAAACCAAAAGAAAGCTGGAGCAGCAATTCTCATATCAAACAAAATAGACTTTGAAATAAAGACTATTAGAAGAGACAAAGAAGGACACTACATAATGATCAAGGGATCGAACCAAAAAAAAGATATAATAATTGTAAATATTTATGCACCCAACATAGGAGCACCTCAATACATAAGGCAAATACTAACAAACAGCCATAAAAGGGGAAATCGACAGTAACACATTCATAGTAGGGGACTTCAACACCCCACTTTCACCAATGGACAGATCATCCAAAATGAAAATAAATAAGGAAACACAAGCTTTAAATGATACATTAAACAGGATGGACTTAATTGATATTTATAGGACACTCCATCCAATAAAAATTTTCTCAAGTGCTCATGGAACATTCTCCAGGATAGATCATATCTTGGGTCACAAATCAAGCCTTGGTAAATTTAAGAAAATTGAAATTTTATCAAGCATCTTTTCCGACCACAAAGCTATAAGAATTGATATCAATTACAGGAAAAGATCTTTAAAAAATAAAACACATGGAGGCTAAACAATACACTACTTAATAACGAAATGCTCACTGAAGACATCAAAGATGAAATGAAAAAAATACCTAGAAGCAAATGACAATGGAGACACGATGACCCAAAACCAATGGGATGCACGAAAAGCAGTTCTAAGAGGGAATTTCATAACAATGAAATCCTACCTTAAGAAACAGGAAACATCTCAAATAAACAACCTAACCTTGCACCTAAAGCAATCAGAGAAAGAAGAACAAAAAAACCCCTAAAAATTAGCAGACAGAAAGAAATCATAAAGATCAGATCAGAAGTAAATGGAAAAGAAATGAAGGAAACAATAGCAAAGATCAATAAAACTAAAAACTGGTTCTTTGAGAAGATAAACAAAATTGATAAACCATTAGCCAGACTCATCAAGAAAAAAAGGGAGAATATTCAAATCAATAGAATTAGAAATGGAAAAGGAAAAGTAACAACTGACATTGTAGAAATACAAAAGATCATAAGAGATTACTACAAGCAACTCTATGCCAACAAAATGGACAACCTGGAAGAAATGGACAAATTCTTAGAAATGCACAACCTGTCAAGACTGAACCAGGAAGAAATAGAAAATATTAACAGACAAAACACTAGCACGGTAATCGAAACTGTGATTAAAAAATCTTCCAACAAACAAAAGCCCAGGACCAGATGGCTTCACAGGCGAATTCTATCAAGCATTTAGAAAAGAGCTAATACCTATCTTTCTCAAAATCTTCCAAAATGTAGCAGAGGGAGGAGCACTCCCAAACTCTTTCTACGAGGCCACCATCACCCTGATACCAAAACCAGACAAAGATGTCACAAAGAAATAAAACTATAGACCAATATCACTGATGAACATAGATGCAAAAATCCTCAACAAAATACTAGCAAACAGAATCCAACAGCACATTAAAAGGATCATACACCATGATCAAGTGGGGTTTATTCCAGGAATGCAAGGATTCTTCAATATACACAAATCAATCAATGTGATACACCATATTAACAAAGTGAAGGAGAGAAACCCTATGAGCATCTCAATAGATGCAGAGAAAGCTTTTGACAAAGTTCAACACCCATTTATGATAAAAACCCTGCATAAAGTAGGCTTAGAGGGAACTTTTCTCAACATAATAAAGGCCATATATGACAAACCCAAAACGAACATTATCCTCAATAGTGAAAAACTGAAACCATTTCCACTAAGGTCAGGAACAGGACAAGGTTGCCCACTCTCACCACTATTAATTATTCAACTCAGTTTTGGAAGTTTTAGCCATAGCAATCAAAGAAGAAAAAGAAATAAAAGGAATCCAATTGGAAAAGAAGTAATAAAGCTGTTACTGTTTACAGATGACATAATACTATACATAGAGAATCCTAAATATGCTACCAGAAAACTACTAGAGCTAATGAATGAATTTGGTAGAGTAGCAGGATACAAAATTAATGCACAGAAATCTCTGGCATTCCTATACAATAATGATGCAAAATTTGAAAGTGAAATCAAGAAAACACTCCCATTTACCATTGCAACAAAAATAAAAAAGGAATAAACCTAGGTAAGGAGAAAAAAGAACTGTATGCAGGAAATTATGACACTTATGAAAGAAATTAAAGATGATACAAATAGATGGAGAGATATACCATGTTCTTGAATTAGAAGAATCAACATTGTGAAAATGACTCTACTACCCAAAGCAATCTATAGATTCAATGCAATCCCTATCAAACTACCACTGGCATTTTTCACAGAACTAGAACAAAAAATTTCACAATTTGTATGGGAACACAAAAGACTCCAAATAGCCAAAGCAATCTTGAGAATGAAAAATGGAGCTGGAGGAATCAGGCTCCCTGTCTTCAGGCTAAACTACAAAGCTACAGTTATTAAGACAGTATGTTACTGGCACAAAAACAGAAATATAGATCAATGGAACAGGATAGAAAGCCCAAAGATAAACCCACACACATATGGTCACCTTAGCTTTGATAAAGGAGGCAAGAATATACAGTGGAGAAAGGACAGCCTCTTCAATAAGTGGTGCTGGGAAAACTGGAGAGGTACATGTAAAAGTATGAGATTAGAACACTCCCTAACACCATACACAAAAATAATCTCAAAATTGATTAAAGACCTAAATGTAAGGCCAGAACCTATCAAACACTTAGAGGAAAACATAGGCAGAACACTCTATGACATAAATCACAGCAAGATCCTTTTTGACCCAACTCCTAGAGAAATGGATATAAAAACAAAAATAAACAAATGGGTCCTAATGAAACTTAAAAGCTTTTTCACAGCAAAAGAAATCATAAACAAGACCAAAAGACAACCCTCAGAATGGGAGAAAATATTTGCAAATGGTGCAAGTGACAAAGGATTAATCTCCAAAATTTACAAGCAGGTCGTGCAGCTCAATAATAAAAAGAAAAACAACAAAGAATCCAATCCAAAAATGGGCAGAAGACCTAAATAGACATTTCTCCACATAAGATATACCAAAGAATATATATGTAATCTTATTGTTTACACTCCATACAAGAAATTATTATTATTATTATTATTATTATTATTATTATTATTATTATTAATAGTCTTGGTCTAAGAATTGACTAGCATTCTTCTATAGGCTATCCTTTGATCAGTGGTAAGTTTTTTCATGGTCATAAACAGTTAATCAATTTCAGACTCTCTAGATCCACCATCTTTGACAAGAACAAAAAGAGGGATACAACAGTTTTCCTTGATGAACCTTCAAGAAGAACTGTGTTCACAATGAATTCTCAGGTAAATTTTAGAGCAGGTAAAAGTCGACATTTTCTGCCTTCCCAATGTCATTTTGCTTCTCAGATTTTCCTTTTGCTTTTCCACCCACTATGGCCAATGCTCGGTCCTTCCAGTTTCCTGGGAAACAGCTTGTGTATTTCACCTCCAGTTTCCTCTGCCTCCCTGCATTGACCCTTTCAGACTTAAGTTAAGCACTTAAGTCAGCTTTGCTTAGATGCAATTTCTCCTTGTCTTTGATCTACTAATTAGCATGAATAGCTTTTCTACTTAGATGTCAAGGATATATTCGATTATCACACCACTTACACAGTGCATACTGTCCATTAGGATCTGCACTAAGCACTAGCAAGATGGACTGATTTGAGATAACTTTCCAACACTAACTTTAAGGAGATTAAATTTTAGTTGAGGAATTATGAAACAAACAAGTTAAACAATTAGAGAATAAAACAGAACAGAATTGAAAAAAAGAATTGAAAAGAACAGAAACATGTTAAGCTGTTGTGTCCCTAAGATTCTTATGAGGGACAATTGTTTGGTATTGAGGAGACTTCTCCCATTAAAAAAAAAAAGAAAAAAATCTAAAACCCATGTAATTAATGATAATTTTCAGTTCAGTGGGAAAAAAATCCCTCTATTCAAACATGAAATGTCTATAATCTAACACCTCTGGATAATTTTAAACATACCTAATCAGCATAAAAACTGTTGCTAAGGAAAATGTTAAAATGAAATTCCTAATAACTATAAACTTTGTTAAGGGCTTACAGTGTGTTAGCACTTCACTGGAAAATAGGAGAAACAAGGGCTGCTCCTTATAGTAGGGAGACAGCAGGAAACCAGGGACCTATGCACTTCCTTTCTGCATAAGGATAAGAGGAAGATTTTTTTCATTTACATAAAGAATGACACCTCTAAGGTCAATCAATCCCCAGGTGCTCAGGACTAGAGAAAAAAGGAAAGAAAGGATTGTTCCTTTGAGGGTGCAGGGATTCAATGCATAAGAACAAGTCATTCATAAGTCAAGTACTCCCCAAGTATGGAACTGCAGCTGAATGTAATAAATAACAATGTCCTCCTCTGTACAGTGAGGGCTTTGAACTGGATGATTTCTCATTTTCCATTCAGCTCTACTATAATAAGTCTCCTTGTAGGGCATTCTAAGACTGAAATGGTTGGTATGGATCCTTCATGCGTTATGAGTTGGGAATAGGGAGCGTCAAGAATGATGCCAAATGTTTTCGTGAACAGGGAGGAAAGTACACTGAGCCTTGAGGGGGTCAAGAGCATTTGCCTATGTGCAGAGGAAGCAGCAGGGATTCATGAGAGGGCAACCACAGGAACTAAGACTTGGGGGTGCATTCAAGGAAGATTAAAACTGACGCAGAGGATCCAAGGGAAATAACAGGAAAAGAGCTTCTGGAGGGGTCCAGAAAAGAAGGCAGCTCTGTTTATGGGAGAGCTGCTCACCCTACAAAGTGCTATGGAGTTTATGCCAACATCATAGAACCTTCACCCCAAAGGACCCAGCAATGTGATTCCTTCAAATTGAGGGGTTTTCAAGCACTTTTTTCTCACTCCAATTATGACAACACTAGGCATCCTGTTGTTAAACAATAACTTTCAAAAAGTGATAAAATCATGACTTTCATACAGATGTAAAAATAAACATGTGATAAAAGTTTTATATAACTCATTATTGAGATAACTCATAAAATATCACAAACAGTTCAACAGATGTATTTATAGATCCACAATTTTAAATGAATGAACAAATGGAGGCAAACTGGTCTCTTCCACAGTGAGGGAGGGAAGTCAATTGACAAATCTGCCTGTCTGTAGGCAAGAATTATTTTGTATTGTTATCAGCTACAATCCACAGAGTTATAAAATAACTCAAAGACAATGAAAGAATAAGATGAGGTAGCCTGGAAAGGTATAATCTTAAA
The DNA here is from genome assembly GCF_000442215.2 of Lipotes vexillifer. NCBI lineage: Eukaryota > Metazoa > Chordata > Mammalia > Artiodactyla > Lipotidae > Lipotes > Lipotes vexillifer. The sequence continues at coordinate 154,171 of NW_006771990.1, forward strand.
AATGCATAGTTTCTTTTGAAGCATGATTTTTTTCTCTAGGCAGCTCTGACTATTTTTAATGTAAATTATGTTTATAATACTGGAACCTCCTCTGAAAAGCCTTGATTTCAATTCTCTATCCATAGACCTAGGTCTCCATTGTAGAATTTATATGCCAAGACAAGAATAGCTAACAGTTTGCAATTATTTAATGAGTTCTCTATTTTAACTATAAATAAATGTCAACACTTTTCAGAGAGTTGTTTCGACAGTAAAACAGAGGAGAAAGAAGTATGGTAGACGATAGATTCCATCAGAAATGGAGGAATAGGACAAAGTGGAGAGTGGCAGGAAATGAAGGAAAGAGCAACTCTGATAAATTTATGAGGTAGTAATGTCTAATCTGGGACTATAAAGATGAGTGTCTGACTGGGAATTCAGGAGGTGAGTGGGCTTTAGGCAGAGGAGCACGATTTTGAAAGTCCCAGAGTAAATGGGAGTATGGACCAATGGGGAACTCACGTGATGTTGTCAGCATACAGATGTAACCAAGGAAGGGAAAGAAGTAACATGGAAATGAAGCCAAAAGGATTTCTTTTAAAACAAACCATATTCAGAACACAGTTATTTCTATTTTAATTGTGTTCTCGCTAACATATAGGGCTGTTGTGTTTTTTTTTCTTTCTTGAGACTTTATTTTTTAGAGTAGTTTTGTGTTTATACCAAAATTGAAAGGGAAGTATTGAGACTTCTCATACACTCCCTGCCTCTGTGCATGCATAGCCATTATCAATATCACTCACCAGAGTGGTATAATTTTTACCAAAGATGAGTCTACATTGACATAACATAATCATCCAAACTCCACAGTTTACCTTAGTGTTCACTCTTGGTGTTGCATATTCTATGGGTTTGGACAAATATATAGTGACATACAACATACATCATAATATTATACATAATAGTTTCACTGCCTAAACACCCACTATGCTCTGACTATTCATTCCCCCACCCCAGCAACCACTGATCTGTTAATTTCCATACTTTTGCCTTTTCCAGTTCATATAGTTGTAATTATACAGTATGTAGCCTTTTTATATTGATTTCTTTCACTTAATAATACACGTAATATCTATGTCTTCTCGTGGTGTGATAGCTTTTTCTTCTTAGTGCTGAATATTCCATTATCTGGCGGTACCACAACTTATTTATCCATTCACCTAATAAGGATATTTTGTTTGCTTCCAAATTTTGGCAGTTATGAATAAAGCTGTTATAAATTTTCCTGTGCAGGATTTTGTGTGGATGTAAATTTTCAACTCCTTTGGATAAATACCAAGAAGCTTTATTGTTGGTTCCCATGATAGGAGTATGTTTAGTTTTATAAGAAACTGCCAAATTGCCTTCCAAAATGGCTGTACCATTTTGCATTTCCACCAGCAATGTATGAGAGTTTCTGTTCCTCCACATCCTTACTGGCATTTGGCATTGTCAGTGTTCCAGATTTTAGCCATTCTAATAGGTGTGTACTGGTATCTCATTGTTGTTTTAATTTGCATTTCCCTGATGACATATGACATGGAACATCTTTTTGTATGCTTATTTATGGAAGAGATGAAGGAAATCACTGGCGTTGAGCATCTATGTGATCCAAAAATAAACATTCAGTGTTGAGATTCAATAATATCATTTAACAAATAAGAATGGAAAAAAAATCAATTCAATTATGTAACAGAACCTTGCCTGTTGCATCTGCTAACAAGATGAAAACCTTAACTATCTGCCTGGAAATTAAGTAAAGGTAAAAAAAAAAATCATGTTTAGATTTATATTGTCCAGACAATATGTTTCTGAAATCAAAAAAATGCTAGAATTTGTTTATAATGAAGAAAACTGCAGACCCAAAGGGAATTAATTTGTCTGAAGTCATATATCTGAATGGTAGTATAGTAGGTACTTCCTAGACTTCTAGTCTCATACACCCATTCCAAGCCCACTCTACTACCTAGGGAAACATTGCATTAAAGACATTTAATCTTTTTGTAGGGGCTCACATAGTCTTTAAAATGTGACTGGACACCTCTAACTCAAGAAATGCTGTGAAGCATTTCCTAAGCACTTTGACTGTTGAACCAATAGAGGATGTAACGTTCCTGAACACAAACATTGGAAAATGTCGTTTTGTGCTATGCTTCCTCTTTATGCAGTCCTATTTTTCCTTCATTTCTCTCCTGTGTATGTTAATATATGTTGTCTTCTAAGAACAAAGATCATAATAGGAAGTATAATTAATAATGAGTGGTAGCAGCAGTAGATTGATACTCCAAAGAGTATAGAAGATAGTAGTAGTGTACAAAAGTAACACTACTGACCCGCACCCATCAACAGGGATTTTTTTGCGAGTTACTTTCAAGCTAAGCAAAGAGCTCTGAGCCTTGAGCAGTGGCTGATTAAAGATAAATAACAGAGATTATGGCAAAAGAAAATAAGACACTCATCCCATCCCTCATCAATTTTTAAAATCAACACATTCTTGGTACCCGCGTCTCCTCCATTCTGATTGCTTTTTCTCCTTTAAGTATAAGAACATCAAACACAACTGAAATTATGAAGAATTTATTATATGCAAGACCAAATTTAAAGCACTTCCCATCCACTCAAGCATTTAATTCACAGCACAGTCTTATGAATTAAGTGTAAACATTACCATATGTATTATATAGGCGAGTAAACTGTCAGCTGTGGACCTATGGTTTAAAAACTGAGAGTCTTGTCCTTATGTGTAATGCTCTTGTTCCCAAGTAAGTCATCTCCAAACATGTTTCCCTATCAAACCTCCAGAAAATCAAGCTAAATCTCATTCACACTGAAGCTGAGGGGATGATCACTGACATGAGATTTAAGGTCAAAACCTTAAAGACATGATGAAGTGAGAAGGCAAAATCAACACTCAGAAACACAAAACAAAGGAGGGGTTTTCTTATTGCTGGAGGTCTGATGGTAAATGGGACAGAAAGATGCAGAGATGGAGAGAAGGAGTCAAAGAGGATTTTTTGCCCCTTAAATAAAACTTCAGATAAAAGAATAAAGTCCCTTTGACACATATAAAAGAATGAAACAGATTCACAGATAATAAAGGATAGATTTTTGTCTGCCAAGGGAGAGGGAAGGGGAGGGATGGATTGGGAGTTTGGGATTAGCAGATGCAAACTATTATATGTAAAATAGATAAACAACAAGATCCTACTGCATAGTATAGGGAACTGTATTCATATCCTATGATAAATCATAATGGAAAATAATATGAAAAATAATGTACATATATGTGTAACTGAATCATTTTACTGTACGACAGAAATTAACACAACATTGTAAATCAACTATACTTTAATAAAATAAATTTTTGAAAAAACAAATGAAAAATTGTACAGGAATCCCTGCTCTCTTTAACACCACTATGCAAACTCAGTTCCACTTATTTTTTTTTGTAATGAAGAAGCCTAGGCACTGTCCTCTTCCCCAAGCCAGCAGGAAATGAGAGAACAGTGTTTCCACTTTCTACACCTAATCATGACACCCAGGCTGAAAGCAAAAGTTCCAGGTACTGTCACTTGTGATCACAGCCAGCAGGACCAGAGGAAGGAAGCTGAGCCCCCTAATACTGATCAAACTTGAGACAGCAGCTGTTTCACATCTTTAAGATGCAGTTGTGGTTGCAAAGCAGTACTTGGGAGGGAAAGGGAGTCATGGTTCTCTGGTTCATCTCGCATCCTGTGTTGTCCAAATTGAACCCCTGTCCCTTTCCATTTACCACGCCAGTCTTGACAAAGTTGAATGTTCCTTTCCTCCTGCTTTAACCTGCTTCAGAAATGCTGAACTTGTTAAGGCAACTCCTTCTCACATTTTTTTTGACATTTAATTTTTTTCTTCCAGTTGAAGAACAAAGTGTTAGGTACAGACTTAATAGATATTCAAATTAGTCATTCTCCAAATAATTTCTTGCTAATTAAGTAATTATTTTATTTTATATTGATAGGGAGAAAGGATAAATGCACTTCAATTACAGGGCAAAAGAAAAAAAGTAGTCAATTAATACATGACTTCAATATTCATTTATGAAATAACCAGGACTGAATGTCCCCTACAACCCTCATTCATACATACTGGGGAATGGAAAATAGGTAAGGAGGGGGTTGGTGTTCAGGCTCTGTTAATTATGTACACCAAGAGCTAGAAAGAGGGATCAACAATCTTGGAAAGAGCACATTTCCAAGGGATTAAATGAGCAAACATTTTTTTGGTTAATTTGTATCTTTCCCTTAGATTTCACATATACTTCTTTGCTTTTGATTTCTAGGATTTTTTAATAATAATGTTTATACTGTTAAAGTACTAGTTTCCTGTTGTTACTGTAAAAATTTTCCACAAACTATGTGGCTTAAAACAATTTATTATCTTATACTTCTAAAGGTGAGAAGTCTTAAGTGGGTCTCATGAGCTAAAATCAAGGTGTCTGCAAAGCCATATTCCTTCTGGAGGCTCTAGGGCAAAATTCACTTCCTTGCTTAGAAAAGGCAAGCTTCCGGAGGTCACTTACATTCCGTTGATCATGACCCTTCCTCTGTCTGTATACCCATCACTCTAACCTCTGCTTCCATCATCAAATCTCCTCCTTGACTGGAACCTCCTGCCCTCCTCTTAAAAAGACACATGATTCGGTTGATCTCACCCAGATAATGCATGGTAATCTCCCATCTCAAGAGCCTTAACTTTGTCACATCTGCGAAGTCCCTTTTGCCATTTAATGTGACATACTTACAGATTCTGGGGAATAGGACAGAGACAACTTTGGGGAACTGTTATTTTGCTTACCTCAGTGACTTTCCTTCAGTTAGCCCAAGAACTTGCTCACCTATTTTATACACTGATGTTCTTCTATCCATCTTTTCCTTCCTCTGCTCAGCTCTGTATCACAGGAAATTATACTTCCAAGTCACTATGTTCTTCCAGTTTCAGGTAAGTTTAATTGTGAAATGGGAGGCAATGATGCAAGATTAAAGAGCTTGGGAAAGGGAGAAACAAGGGTATTTCTCCCCCTCTGTTTCCTGTGAGTGTTCTGTTATTGGTTGCACATCCCTTTATCTCCAGCCCCTGTACTCAGATATCATTATCAGCCTCCATCCTTTACCAGATGATACTGTCCTCCCTCTTGCTCTAGGATTAATGGCAGCTTCTTGACAATTGATAATGTTTGAGTTTTATCTCATCCCCAGTATTGTTTCTTAGCTCTGTCATACCTATAATAACCTTTAGTTAAAGTTCCTCTGTCTAAAAGACCTAGAGTAGTTTCTGTTTTATGAACAAAACCCTGACTTGTATACCAACCTAGGATGAGCTGCAATTGGTGAATTTACCCATGGATTAATTAGCTCTGAGATGGTGGCCACAGTGACTCTGACCCCCAAGGTAGGAAACATCATGCTGCCAATGCATAGAAAAAGCAGATGGCAAGGCTTGGACTCCATCACATTTATACTTGACTCTTACTTAGATATCTCTACTACCCATGAAATTAACATGCTGTAGTTTGACCTCTTATGTCACATTGTCTGAAGTCTGCAAGGTGACCCTGAATCATACAGCTGGTTTGACAGTAGCATTTAAATGAGAGCACTTCAACTGGTGGCCAGGTAAGAGGTTTCTTTGCTCATATCCATGAGATCTGGATGAGTCCACCTACATTTTCAATATTGCTTCAATTGTAAAAGAAATAGGGATTATTTTGAATGAAAAAGAAAAGGCCCACTTGGAAACTAAAAACATATTTTTCATTAGATTTAATGTCAAGATTTTCCAAGGCAAGCTAAAATAGTCAATGAGGTACATGATTAGACAACTCTCTCAATATGGGGAGACATTTCTAAATTAATTGTGACTTTCTGGCCCAATTTCCCTCTCTCCTGGCACTCAGACTCCTTCTTTGAAGCCTTGTAATGAGATATTATGTAGAGGTAGACTTCAAGAAGAATGGATTCCTCTAGTTAATGGATCTTGCTTCAGCTAGTCAAATGTGGCACAAGGTAGGATTAGGAGTACTGAACTTCCCATGGCCCCTTTTACATTGTCAGCATAATTAAGGACCATAGTGGAAACATAACCTCTGTCTCCCAAAGTACCATCAAAAGATGTTATCTTTCCACTAAGAGGTTGTAAACCTGCTTAAAAATGTCATTTGCCAAATGTAAGCTGGTGAGTACATTTGGCAAATGAAAAGCCCTCAGTGACTATAACAAATATATTATAAGTAAGAAATTATGAAGATAACGTTTCACACCAATTCTAGGTTCTTAGATACCTAGCCATAATGAAGGAGGAGGAGGAGATGGAGGAGGAGGTAGAAGAGGAGGAGGAAGAAAAGTAAGACACACATAAACAAAATTCGTCACTCACTTGGAATTCATACAATTGCTTTACTTTTCTCCCTGTCCCCACAGCTTATAAACAATAATTATGGTGGAAAATTTTTCTCTCTCTCTGAAGGACCATATTTTACATTTAATACTCAGAAATCATTTAAATGATTTTTAAAAATTAAAAATTGGAAGAGACCTTCAAGATGGCAGAGGAGTAAGACATGGAGATCAACTTGCTCCCCAAAGATAGGTCAGAAATACATCTACATGTGGAACAACTCTTACAGAACACATACTGAGCACTGGCAGAAGACCTCAGAGTGCCCAAAAGATGCCCTCAGGTGACCTACACACAGAAGTGTGGCCAGATCCAAAGTTGAACCCCAGGAAGAAAGAAAAGAAAGGGAAATTTCTCCCAGCAGACTCAGGAGCAGCGGATTACATCTCCACAATCAACTTGATGTAGCATGCATCTGTGGAATACCTGAAGAGACAACACATCATCCCAAAATTGAGGCGGTGGACTTTGGGAGCAACTGCAGACTTGAGGTTTGCTTTCTGCATCTAATTTGTTTCTGGTCTTATGTTTATATTACGTTAGTATTTAGAGTATATTATCATTGGTAGATTTGTTTATTGATTTGGTTTCTCTCTTCTTTTTTTTTTAATGTATAGATTTTTTTTCTCCTTTTTCTTGTTTTGTGAGTGTGTATCTGTATGCTTCTTTGTGTGATTTTGTCTGTATAGCTTTCCCTTTACCATTTGTCCTAGGGTTCTGTATGTCCCGTTTTTGTTTGTTTGATTTTACTATAGAACTTAGCTCTTGTTATCATTGATGGATTTGTTTTTTTGGTTTGGTTTATCTCTCTTTCTTTCTTTTCTTTAATTATATTTTAATATTTTAAAATTTTTAATAACTTCTATTTTTTTATTTTAATAACTTTTATTTTATTTTATTTATTTCTTTTTTTCTCCCTTTTCTTCTGAGCCATGTGGCTGACAGAGTCTTCATGCTCCAGCCAAGTGTCAGGCCTGTGCCTCTAAGGTGAGAGTGCCGATTTCAGGACATTGGTCCACCAGAGACCTTCTGGCTCCAAAGAATATCAAATGGAGCTGGAGGAATCAGGCTCTGCAACGTCAGACTATACTACAAAGCTACAGTAATCAAGACAGTATGGTACTGGCACAAAAACCAAAATATACACCAGTGGAACAGGATAGAAAGCCCAGAGATAAACCCACACACATATGGTCACCTTATCTTTGATGAAGCAAGAGTATACAATGGAGAAAAGACAGCCTCTTCAATAAGTGGTGCAGGGAAAACTGGACAGCAACATGTAAAAGAATGAAATTAAAACACTCCCTAACACCATACACAAAAATAAACTCAAAATGGATTAAAGACCTAAATCTAAGGCCAGACACTATAAAACTCTTAGAGAAAAACATAGGTATAACACTCTATGACATATATCACAACAAGATCCTTTTTGACCCACCTCCTAGAGAAATCAAAATAAAAACAAAAATAAACAAATGGGACCTAATGAAACTTAAAATATTTTGCACAAGAAAGTAAAACATAAACATGATGAACAGACAACCCTCAGAATGGGAGAAAATATTTGCAAATGAAGCAACTGACAGGGGATTAATCTCCAAAATTTACAAGCAGCTCATGCAGCTGAATATCAAAAAAACAAAAAACCCAATCCAAAACTGGGCAGAAGACCTAAGTAGACATTTCTCCAAAGAAGATATACAGATTTCCAAGAAACATATGAAAGGATGCTCAACATCACTAATCATTAGAGAAATGCAAATCAAAACTACAATGAGATATCACCTCACACCAGTCAGAATGGCCATCATCAAAAAATCTACAAAAAATAAATTCTGGAAAGGGTGTGGAGAAAAGGGAACCCTCTTGCACTGTTGGTGGGAATGTAAATTGATACAGCCACTATAGACAACAGTATGGAGGTTCCTTAAAAAGCTAAAAATACAACTACCATACAACCCAGGAATCCCAATACTGGGCATATACCCTGAGAAAACCATAATTCAAAGAGTCTTGCTCCACAATGTTCATTGCAGCTCTATTTACAATAGCCAAGGCATGGAAGCAATCTAAGTGCCCATCAACAGATGAATGGATAAAGTAGACGTGGCACATATATACAATACAATGTTACTCATCCATAAAAAGAAACAAAACTGAGTCATTTGTAGTGAGGTGGATGGACCTAGAGTCTGTCATACAGAGTGAATTAAGTCAGAAAGAGAATAACAAATACCATATGTTAACACATATACATGGAAACTAAAAAAAAAATAAAATGTCTTTGAAGATCCTAGGGGCAGGACAGGAACAAAGATGCAGACATAGAGAATGGACCTGAGGACACGGAGATGGGGAAGGGTAAGCTGAGACAAAGGGAGAGAGTGGCATGGACGTATATACATTACCAAATGTAAAATGGATAGCTAGTGGGAAGCAGCTGTATAGCACAGGGAGATCAGCTCAGTGTTTTGTGACCACCTAGTGGGGTGGGATGTGGTGGGGGGAGGGAGACGCAAGAGGGAGGAGATATGGGGATATATGTATAGGTATAGATGAGTCACTTTGTTATAAAGCAGAAAACTAACACACAATTGTAAAGCAATTATACTCCAATAAAGATGTTAAAAAATTAACAAACCAGAAATTAAAATATTGCTCTATTTCAAGACTTTTATTATTAGTTATAGTGGGAAAAAATGATTATAAATGTTATCTTTGACCACTTTCATTTTTATAGACGAGGAAACTACCATAGCAAGGTGATATGATTGGCTCAAGGTTACCCAATACACATGGCAAAGCTTGAGGAGGGCTGGGATTCATACTGGACTCATCTAAATCTTCTTGCTGTAGTCTTTTCACTATACAAAGATTTACAGTATGATTCCGTATACAGATTTCAACTTTCAAATAAGAAAACTAGGGAAATTTTGTTGCTGTTGTCCCAAATAAAGTAGACAAACTAGATGGATTTGAGAGGCACAGAAGAAAAATCAAGTTACCTGTGAATTTGTGACAGATGGACTTTATTTTTTCTAGCCACAGTAATGAATCCTCCAATGTGACTTCACACTTGGGCAAATACCCATGAATATCACAACAGTGAGCAGAATAGTGTTAAGGACAGTTGAACAAAGAATATTCCATGTGCTGATTGATTTAAAGAGAGCCATACAATTGGAGCTGAAGGAACTGAATGGCTCCATTGCTGCACTCATGTCCCAGGGCACTGTAAACCCTTCTCAGCCAGGCATCTTTAAGACCTGACTCAAGTACGTGAAAACCGAAAAAATGTTGATCTTATATTTAAGGATAAGAAGTTATAGGGTTACTTGTATCTAGAACACAGTAGGCACTTGAAAATTATTTGTTGATTTAATTTACAAAATAGTTTATAATCTTATGTTAATTTATTAGAATTTTTATTGCTATAAAAATCATTTTATTTCATTGGTCTACATGTTTTAAATTTCTATCATTTGCACTAAATAAAGCATTTTAATTATAGAAAAGCTAAAAATATAACTTAAAAAAAGGAAACAACTCTTAAAGCTACTAACCAAAGATAGCCATTAACATTTTGTTACATATCCTGTCTAGATCCTATTCTATTTTGGTACCAAACTATTTTTTTTGTAAATAATCTTATATGTATATGTGAAGGACTTGTAGGAAATCATTTAAAGAAACAAGGCAAATTTTCTCTCATTATTTCTCCTAAAAAGTTGCCAATTATTCTTGTTTCATTTTTCAGAAATGTTTATAATATATTTTCCAATTGCTAAAATAATGGCATCAAAATGTAGTTGAGAAATGTAATAAATTTATAAATTAATTTGAAGGATAAGTAAATGTTTAAAATATGGAACCATTCCTTGAGGGAATGTGTTATTGAAACAAAAGATATAGTTGTTGGTTTGTCTGTATTTCTAAAGGGTCTCCTACAAGTAAAAAAAAAAAACCATCAAGATGTGGTACATATATATAATGGAATATTGCTCAGCCATAAAATGGAACGAAATTGGGCCATTTGTAGAGATGTGGATGAATCAAGAGACTGTCATACAGACTGAAGTACATCAGAAAGAGAAAAACAAGTATTGTATATTAACGCATATTCATGGAACCTAGAAAAATGGTACAGATGAACCAGTTTGTAGGGCAGAAACTGAGACACAGATGTAGAGAACAAACGTATGGACACAAAGGAGGAAAAGCAGTGGGGGGTTGGGGTGGGGGTGTGATGAATTGAGAGATTGGGATTGACAAGATATATACTAATATATATAAAATGGATAACTAATAAGAACCTGCTGCATAAAAAAATAAATTAAATTAAATTAAAAAAAACAAAAAAGAAGCTTCCCTCTTTGTTTCCTGGTGCACAAGGAAAGGGGATTAAGAGCACTGCTTAAAGGAGTTCCAGAGATGGGTGTGAGCCGCAGCTAACAGTGCACACCCCAGAGACAGGCATGAGACGCTAAAGCTGCTGCTGCGGTCACCAAGAAGCCTGTGTTCAAGCAAAGGTCACTATCCACACCTCCTTTCCGGGGAGCCTGTGCAGCCTGCCACTACCAGGGTCCAGGGATCCAGGGACAACTTCCCTGAGAGAACGCACTGCGCACCTCAAGCTGGTGCAATGACCTGCCGGCCTCTGCCACCGCAGGCTCACCGGCATCGTACCCCTCCCTCCACCCGGCCTGAGTGAGCCAGAGCCCCAGAATCAGCTGCCCCATTAACCCCGTCTTGTCTGAGCTAAGAAGAGATGCCCTCCAGCGACCTACATGCAGAGGTGGAGCCAAATCCAAAGCTCACCAACGGGAGTTGTGTGAACAAAGAGAAAAGGAAATCTCTCCCAGCAGCCTCAGGAGCAGCAGATTAAATTGCCACAATCAACTTGATGTACCCTGCATCTGTGAAATACATGAATAGACAAAAAAACATCCCAAAGTGAGGAGGTGGACTTTGAGAGCAAGATTTATTATTTTTTCCCCTTTTCCTCTTTTTGTGAGTGTGTATGTGTATGCTTCTGTATGAGATTCTGTTTGTATACCTTTGCTTTCACCATTTGTCCTAGGGTTCTACCCATCCATTTTTTTGTTTGTTTGTTTGCTTGTTTCTGTTTTTTTTAAATTAAAAAAAATTTTATTGCTTAATAATTATATTTTTTTATTTTAATAACTATATTTTATTTTACCTTACTTTATTTTCTTTTATCCTCTCTCTTTCTTTTTTCTTTCTTTCTTTCTTTCTTTCTTTCTTTCTTTCTTTCTTTCTTTCTTTCTTTCTTTTTTTCTTTCTACTTTTTCTCCCTTTTATTCTGAGCTGTGTGGATGAAAGGCTCTTGGTGCTTCAGGCAAAGTCAGTGCTATGCCTCTGAGGTGGGACAGCCAACTTCAGGGCACTGGCCCACAAGAGACCTCCCAGCTCCACATAATATCAAATGGCAAAAATCTCCCAGAGATCTCCACCTCAACACCAGCACCCAGCTTCACTCAATGACAAGCAAGAAACAGTGCTGGACACCCTATGCTATACAACTAGCAAGACAGGAACACAACCCCACCCATTAGCAGAGAGAAAGACTAAAATCATAATAAGGCCACAGGTACCCCAAAACATACAACCAGACGTGGACCTGCCCACCAGAAAGACAAGATCCAGCCTCATCCACCAGAACACAGGCACTAGTCCCCTCTACCAGGAAGACTACACAACCCACTCAACCAAGTTTAGCCATGGGGGACAGACACCAAAAACAATGGGAACTACAAACCTGCAGCCTGCAAAAAGGAGACCCCAAACACAGCAGATGAGGGAGCAAGATAAAACCCCACCAGACCTAACAAATGAAGAGGAAATAGCAGTCTACATGAAAAGGAATTCAGAATAATGATAGTAAAGATGATCCAAAATCTTGGAAATACGAGTAGCAGGACATACTGAAAGTGATGAAGGAGAAAAATCTGCAACCAAGATTACTCTACCCAGCAAGGATCTCATTCAGATTTGATGGAGAAATTAAAACCCTTACAGACAAGCAAAAGCTGAGAGAGTTCAGCACCACAAAAACAGCTTTACAACAAATGCTAAAGGAACTTCTCTAGGCAGGAAACACAAGAGAAGGAAAAGACCTACAATAACAAAACCAAAACAATTAAGATAATGGGAATAGAAACATACATATTGATAATTACCTTAAATGTAAATGGACTAAATGCTCCCACCAAAAGACACAGATTGGCTGAATGGATACAAAAACAAGACCCATATATATGCTGTCTACAAGAGAACAATTTCAGACCTAGAGACACATACAGACTGGAAGTGAGGGGATGGAAAAAGATATTCCATGCAAATGGAAACCAAAAGAAAGCTGGAGTAGCGATTCTCATATCAGACAACATAGACTTTAAAATAAAGACTATTAGAAGAGACAAAGAAGGACACTACATAATTATCAAGGGATCGATCCAAGAAGAAGATATAACAATTGTAAATATTTATGCACCCAACATAGGAGCACCTCAATACATAAGGCAAATACTAACAGCCATAAAAGGGGAAATGAACAGTAACACATTCATAGTAGGGGACTTTAACACCCCACTTTCACCAATGGACTGATCATCCAAAACGAAAATAAATAAGAAAACACAAGCTTTAAATTATACATTAACCAAGATGGATTTAATTGATATTTATTGGACATTCCATCCAAAAACAACATAATAAACATTTTTCTCAAGTGCTCATGGAACATTCTCCAGGGTAGATGTTATCTTGGGTCACAAATCAAACCTTGGTTAATTTAAGAAAATTGAAATTGTATCAAGTATCTTTTCTGACCACAATGCTATGAGACTAGATATCAATTACAGGAAAACATCTGAAAAAAATACAAACACATGGAGGATAAACAATACACTACTTAATAACAAAATGATCACTGAAGAAATCAAAGAGGAAATAAAAAAATACCTAGAAACAAATGACAATGGAGGCACGATGACCAAAACTTATGGGATGAAGCAACAGCAGTTCTAAGAGGGAAAATTATAGCAATACAATCCTACCTTAAGAAACAGGAAATATCTCGAATAAACAACCTAACCTTGCAACGAAAGCAATTAGAGAAAGAAGAACAAAAATATGTAAACTTAGCAGAAGGAAAGAAATCATAGGGATCAGATCAGAAGTAAATGAAAAAGAAAAGAAGGAAACGAAAACAAAGATCAATAAAACTAAAATCTGGTTCTTTGAGAAGATAAAAAAAAAATTGATAAACCATTAGCCAGACTCAACAAGAAAGAAAAAGGGAGAAGACTCAAATCAATAGAATTAGAAATGAAAAAGGAGAAGTAACAACTGACACTTTAGAAATACAAAAGATCATGAGAGATTACTACAAGCAACACTATGCCAATAAAATGGACAACCTGGAAAAAATGGACAAATTCTTAGAAATGCACAATGTGCCGAGATTGAATCAGGAAGAAATAGAAAATATGAACAAACCAATCACTAGCACTGAAATTGAAATTGTGATTAAAAATCTTCCAACAAACAAAAGCCCAGGACCAGATGGTCTCACAGTCATATTCTATCAAACAGTTAGAGAAGCACTATCACCTCTCCTTCTCAAACTCTTCCAAAATATAACAGAGGGAGGAACACTCCCAAACTCATTCTATGAGGCCACCATCACCCTGAAACCAAAACCAGACAAGGATGTCACAAAGAAAGAAAACTACAGGCCAATATCACTGATGAACATAGATGCAAAAATCCTCAACAAAATACTAGCAAACAGAGTCCAACAGCATATTAAAAGGATCATACACCATGATCAAGTGGGGTTTATTCCAGGAATGCAAGGATTCTTCAATATGCGCAAATCAATCAATGTGATACACCATAATAACAAATTGAAGGAGAAAAACCATATGGTCATCTCAATAGATGCAGAGAAAGCATTCAACAAAATTAAAAACCCATTTATGATAAAAACCCTCCAGAAAGTAGGCATAGAGGGAACTTTCCTCAACATAATAAAGGTCATATATGACAAACCCACAGCCAACATCATGCTCAATGGTGAAAAACTGAAACCATTTCCACTAAGATCAGGAACAAGAAAAGGTTGCCCATTCTCACCACTATTATTCAACATAGTTTTGGACGTTTTAGCCATAGCAATCAGAGAAGAAAAGGAAATAAAAAGAATCCAAATCGGAAAAGAAGAAGTAAAGCTGTCACTGTTTGCCGATGACATGATACTATACATAGAGAATCCTAAATATGCTACCAGAAAACTACTAGAGCTAACGAATGAACTTGGTAATGTAGCAGGATACAAAATAAATGTCCAGAAGTCTCTGGAATTCCCATACAATAATGATGAAAAATCTGAAAGTGAAATCAAGAAAACACTCCCATTTACCATTGCAAAAAAAAGAGTAAAATATCTAGGAATAAACCTAGCTAAGGAGAAAAAAGACCTTTATGCAGAAAATTATAAGACACTGATGAAAGAAATTAAAGATGATACAAATAGATGGAGAGATATACCATGTTCTTGGATTGGAAGAATCAACATTGTGAAAATGACTCTACTACCCAAAGCAATCTACAAATTCAATGCAATCCCTATCAAACTACCACTGGCATTTTTCACAGAACTAGAACAAAAAATTTCACAATTTGTATGGAAAAACAAAAGACCCTGAATAGCCAAAGCAATCTTGAGAACAAAAAACAGAGCTGAAGGAATTAGGCTCCCTGACTTCAGACTATACTACAAAGCTACAGTAATCAAGACAGTATGGTACTGGCACAAAAGCAGAAATATAGATAAAGGGAGCAGGATAGAAAGCCCAGAGATAAATCCCTATACATATGATCACCTTATCTTTGATAAAGGAGGCAGGAATGTACAGTGGCAAAAGGACAGCCTCTTCAATAAGTGGTGCTGGGAAAACTGGACAGGTACATGTAAAAGAATGAGATTAGATCACTCCCTAACACTATACACAAAAATAAGCTAAAAATGGATTAAAGACCTAAATGTAAGGCCAGAAACTGTCAAACTCTAGAGGAAAACATAGGAAGAATACTCTATGATATAAATCACGACAAGTTCCTTTTTGACCCACCTCCTAGAGAAATCAAAATAAAAACAAAAATAAACAAATAAGACCTAATGAAACTTAAAAGGTTTTGAACACCAAAGGAAACCAGAAACTAGACCAAAAGACAGCCCTCTGAATGGGAGAAAATATTTGCAAATGAAACAACTGACAAAGGATTAATCTCCAAAATTTACAAGCAGCTCATGGAGCTCAATAACAAAAAAACAAAAACCCAATCCAAAAATGGGCAAAGACCTAAATAGACATTTCTCTAAAGAAGGTATACAGATTGGCAACAAACACATGAAAGAATGCTCAACGTCATTAATCATTAGAGAAATGCAAATCAAAACTACAATGAGATATCATCTCACACCAGTCAGAATGGCCATCATCAAAAAATCTAGAAACAATAAATGCTGGAGAGGTTGTGGAGAAAAGGGAACACTCTTGCACTGTTGGTGGGAATGTGAATTGTTACAGCCACTATGGAGAACAGTATGGAGGTTACTTAAAAACTACAAATAGGACTACCATATGACCCAGCAATCCCACTACTGGGCATATACCCTGAGAAATCCATAATTCAAAAAGAGTCATGTACCAAAATGTCCATTGAAACTTTATTTACAATAGCGAGGAAATGGAAACAACCTAAGTGTCCATCATTGGATGAAAGGATAAAGATGAAGTGGCACATATATGCAATGGAATATTACTCAGCCATAAAAAGAAACGAAATTGAGTTATTTGTAGTGAGGTGGATGGACCTAGAGTCTGTCATACAGAGTGAAGGAGGTCAGAAAGAGAAGGACAAATACCGTATGCTAACACATATATATGGAATTTAAGAAAAAAAAATGTTATGAAGAACCTAGGGGTAAAACAGGAATAAAGACAGAGACCTACTGGAGAACAGACTTGAGGATATGGGGAGGGGGAAGGGTGAGGTGTGTTAGGGCGAGAGAGAGACATGGACATATATACATTGACGTATATACACTACCAAATGTAGAATAGATAGCTAGTGGGAAGCAGCCGCATAGCACAGGGAAATCAGCCCGGTGCTTTGTGATCACCTGGAAGGGTGGGGTGTGGAGGGTGGGAGGGAATGAGATGCAAGAGGTAAGAGATATTGGAACCTGTGTATATGTGTAGCTGATTTGCTTTGTTGTGGAGCAGAAACTAACCATTGTGAAGTAATTATACTCCAATAAAGATGTTAGAAAAAACAAAAAGAAAGAAAGAAAAAGAAAAAAATATAAGCTAAAAAACACATATTTAGCATGTATTTTATTTGTCATACATACACTGATTTAATTATATATATATATATATACTGATTTATGTATAATAAAATCAACATATGCATATATATACATGTATGTATTAAAAGTATATATATATAAACTTTTATAAGTTTATATATATATATATAAACGTTTATATATGTATAAGTGTATATATACAAGTGTTTATATATATGTCTATATATATATATATATATATATAAACGTTTATATATATACACATATACGTGTGTTTGTATATATATGTAAACATTTTGCTTCCAAGCGAACTTATTTGTGTAATGACCAAGAGCCCCCACTGGTTGGTCACATTCTGACAAACAGTTCAACAGAAGAATGTGTCTGTGCTGGACTTGATCTCACCCATAGAGAATACTCCATGAAAACATTCCACTTAATGCTTGTCTGTTTTTGCCACCACGTTGATTAAGAGGCACCAAGTTATTCGTTAAAGTAACATGCTAACTTTTAGGTTACCAAAAATTCCTATTGCCACAAAAGTGATCAGAAGCTCAATATCTTCTAATGTTCACTATGTGATGTTTAATAATGCATCTACTGGTCATGTAATATAAACAATTAGAAGGTTACATTTAGTCAATCAGTGGTGAAAGAAAGAGGAAGCAGCATCAAAGTTATCAATAAGATAATAATCAAAGTTATCGTCTGCCCCTTGCTTGGGTCAGAGCCTGTGGCTAAGGAATCCAGTCCAAATTAAGTATTTTAACAATCTCTTTCCTTCAAATCATGTACTTATTCCTGTTAGGTGTTTTTGAAAGCAAAAACAATTCAATACTTGTATACATAATTAAATGGAAGAAATTTATTATTCTTAAACAAAAGAATGTTTGTTTGTTTGTTTTTTCCCCCAAGTGTGATAGCTTTTGGTGGTACACCGTCTTCCTGCCATTTGCCCTATAGTTATAGATATATTTTGCATTTGACCCAGAATGTGTTCAAGACTGCATTATTTCTAAACCTGTATTGTGATAAGGACAAAATATTTGGATGTATACTCCCTGGCTCTGGTGATTCTAACAGTTTCTTTGTTTAGGTCAGCTATACATAGAGCTAGAAGAATGGTACTTGAAAAGAAAGAAATCTGACTTTTTTTTTTTCAACAAAGTTGTGAAATTTCTCCTCTAATTACTTAAAAACAAGGAAGATGAGGTCCAGTCTACTAGTGGTCAGATTTTAAGCTTCAGGGAAATTCTAGAATTGGCTGCTACCTTTTAAACAACAATGGACATCCAAAGCAAACATCTCAGTCTAGAGTTAAGATCATCAAACAATGTAGAAATTTCAGGGTAAAAATACATCCAGTTTTTTCTTGCTGAGCCATTTATTCTACACTTATTTGGCCTGTGGACCAACCCGGCCATATTTCTTTTTTTTTTTTTTTTTTTTTTTTTTTCTTGCGTTATGCGGGCCTCTCACTGTTGTGGCCTCTCCCATTTGCGGAGCACAGGCTCCGGACGCGCAGGCTCAGCGGCCATGGCTCACGGGCCCAGCCGCTCCGCGGCATGTGGGATCCTCCCGAAACGGGGCACGAACCCGCGTCTCCTGCACCGGCAGGCGGACTCTCAAGCACTGCGCCACCAGGGAAGCCCTATATTTCTAAATATAAAAGTAGGATGGTAGTAGGGTGGGAAGCCTTTTTGTTCTAGTTTTCATAAGGATCCTCTCAAATATATCTCTGTTCATTTATTTCCTTTGCCATTGGGGAGGTGAAGGATATTTCTGATTGATAAATTTGGTGAATGCAATTTTGCATACTTAATGCAATTCAACCCTTCTTCTTATTGGGTGGAGTTAACCTCAGAAAGGGATTTTTTTTGACTGTTTCTCCAGGGCCAATCTTATCTGTGGGCTTTGGGTACCTATGTCTCCTTTGAAAAATCTGCCTATTTCTGGAGTTCAAGTAAATGGCCCATTTGGCTGTCACATCAAGATACTTCTTCATTAGCCTTTTTAAAGAATAAAACTGATCTTTAATATCTTAGCTCTTTTACTCTTTGTCCTTCCTCTCAATATGTTCAGAATCCAGAAAAGGAAAAGGAAAAAGTAACCCAGCCTATTTTTGAACTCCAACAAGTGATGTGCCACACCAGTCATTAAAAATGTTAATATCAAGGAATACTCTGAAGACATTAAGTCTTATACCCTGAGCCAGCAAACATGTACAGGCTGAGCATAGGATATAGACATTGCCAAGAGCTAAATCCACAGACACTGTGTTCCCCTCTGGTACATATTTAGTCTCATTTCCCACCATCTCAACAGTTAGGAATTTTGTCACCCTCCCTACAGCATGAATCAAGTGGAGAATAAAGAGTTTAGACAACTCATTTTCTGACTAGTTTATCTATCAGCTAATGACCAGATAAACCCTGGAGAGAGTCAGGAAACTTTAAAACCATTGCCAAATATTTGAGTTTAGCTCTAATTTGAAATAATCAGATTACATTAATCACTATTTTATTTAGAATCCAGTTTCATTTCCCTTCTATGCCATTCAATATCAATTAGGATTAATCAAAGCTTAAAATTCCAATAGAAATCCTCAAACATGTTCTGTTTTTAGGGATTCACATTCTTGTAAGTCAAATTTCCATTATAATCAACTGTCTCTCAATTGTTTTGTTTTTAATGTTTTTAATTTTCTCTTTATACATGAATTTTTCAGAATTCTTCCTTTTAGTAAAGACATGCCTTTCTCTACAAGTGAGTTTCTACCTATAGAAAATAATCTGTTGGTTAAGTATTTGGTCAGTAGCATTAAAAATGAAACCATGAAAACAAGATCTGGGTTAAAAGAAAACTCCTAATAACCCAAGAAATTATGGTAGAAACACTAACTCCTACTATGATAAGAACTTTTAGTACAAATATTTACATGATCCTTTCCAAACATCAGGCTTGCAGCTAATTCATAATTTGTAAGAGTTCATGCAAAAGCCATACAATGCTTATAATTTTTAAAATGTTGATAAAAATTTCATTACTATATTCTTGGATAGAAATACTTGGTAGGCCCAAAGTGTCAATCATCTCTAAGTCATTCTAAAAATTTATGTAATCCAAATAAAAATACTAATACTTTTTGGTAACTGGAAAAGTAATCCTGAAGTCCATATGAAAATAAGCAAGTATAACTTAGAAAATTAATATATCAAAATATAATCAAATCTATTGTAAAATAATTAAGGCAATGTAATACTGGTACATAAATAGACCAACTAATCAATGAAACTAGAAAATCTAGAAGTAATGCCCCCAAGTATGTTGGATTTTAGTGAAGATTATATGAATAATTTATCATTTCTCACTGAGGTAACTTGGTAGCCATCTGGAAAAAAATAGATTATTGCCTCACATCTAAAACCAAAATAACTTCTAAATAAATTTGAGTTTGATGTATAAAAACAACAAAACAATATAAAACACAATAGTATAGGAAACAAAAATGTATATATAGCTTATGGCAAATAAGGCATAAATGAAAGATGTTTAACTTCTTAATAAAAGTATAAGAAAATATCTGAGAGTTTTTTTTCACCTTTTACATTGACAGTGTTCAAAATGCTTGATATTCATGGTGAAGGTAAGGAAAACAATACATTTATAAAATGAAGATAAAAATAAAATACACTCAGAAAAAAAAAATGTTTTTTTCCCACAGTTAACCATGAGTGAAGGTGTGGAAAAAAATCCACTCATATTATTTTCTCTAACAACAACAAAATAATGATTTATTTGTAAAACAGCCCAATCCCCATCACTTCAGTACAGCATAGGCATAGAAAAGAGTCACATGGTAAACATCATTTAGTCCAAGACAGAGCTCCATGCCTCCCAAAACAGCAAGTCCACCTTCCCGAGAGACTCAGACTCAGAGCCAAACTGAACACACAAAGCAGCAAGCCCAGAAAGAAGTCTGTCCCAAGCCTCAGCATGTTTCCCCCACAAAGCTTCAAGCTTCCTAACTGCAGCCTACTACACCCTCCACTCACAACGAGGCCAACTTCCAGGCTCTGAGACACCTGGGATCTCCTTTATATGAGTGGAAATGTGGGAATGTAACTTGGTCTAACATAATGGAGGACATTTCACCAATATATCAGTATTAAAAATGCACATATTCTTTGATCTATAATTCCTTGTATTTTACTATATCATATGGAGAAATTATATATATATATATATATATATATATATATAAAACAAACATTCATATAAGATTATTCATTGTGATTTTGTTCATAATACCAAAGGATAACATATGCTAAAGGTTGGGCTCTGTGATAATTTTATGGTGTGACTGTGTTCTGTAAACCCAAATTACTAAAGAATAAATTGAATGCATTATCTTTTTGAAAAGTAGTAAATAATTTGCCTTAATATTTTAAACTTTTACCTTGGTGCAGAAGCATGGTGTTTCATGTGATAGTTGTCAGAGGGGGATATTTCCTCTTTTATCCCTCTTGAGTTCTTGTGCAGGGACCAATTATAAAATCATGAAATTGACACAAAACAAATTAACAGGAGAAAAAGAAACAAATTTTAACTTTTGCTCATGAAGACCTCAAAGCTAGGACCTAAGAAGTGGACATAGCAGGCAGCATGTATGCTTCTTAGACAAAGAAACAATGAATTTATAAGGAATTTGACAGGAATAAGAAATTTAGACTTTGGGTATCCAATTAGTGAAGAACTTAAATAGCGTTTGGGTGGGATAGTAAAATAAAGATGTAACATGGTTTGTTTATACAGGCTTCTCAGACCCCCAAATTTTCTATCTCTGGTGATAAGCGTGTCCTTCTACCTCCAGATGCCAGGAAGGCACCTTTCATGTGAGAGATTTATTTCCTGCTTTCAGGAAGACAGAGAGAAGGGTCAACATGTTCCCCTTGCATCCTCTCCTTCTTAAGTAACTTTAATTCAAAATAATCAGTATGCAATCGAGGGACATTTAGGGACAGCCTCCCATGGACCCCAACATAATTAAGATACTTAGACCTCCCTGACTCTTCTCAAATTAGTTTTTACCTAACAGAATGTTCTCTTGCGTGGAGTCATTAGTACCTATCCCCATGATCTGAAGAAAGTTAACTTCTATTTAATTATGTGTTCTAGAAAGGTGAATGCACTGAGTTATTTACATGTTGGGAAATTTTAGTGTACCATTTTCCGAAATGTAGCCTATGGGACTTTAATCCTTCAGGATACTGTGAGAAAAGAGGGTACATGAGTAAAATAAACTATGATATCTATTGCATAAACCTCCTCTTGAGTTCAACTGGACACATTTACACATTAAAGGCTTTGAGAAGTTCTGTAATAAAGAAACAAATGTAATCATGTTTAATTTAGTCCTTTCTAAAGTTATCTGGTGACAGAACCTTCTTTTTCTTGGTAAAAATAAATTTAATAATCTATGTAACATACTCTTTGGAAAACCTGCTGAGTCTGTCAGATTTGACTTCAGAGTCCTCATGATGATAAGATGAAGAATGTGTGGATTCAGAAGCAGGAGAGCATGAGAGGTGAAGTACTGGGAGTGATACCCAGAGTCAGTTACTTTTGGGTGGTGATGGGGTGGGGAAGGGAGGACCCAGAGCATGAAAATGATATTAGTAAACCATGGGATATTCAGGGAGGAGAGAGAAAGTGCAAAGAAAATATTAATTTCTAACTTCACATTTTATCTACTTATTTAGTTTACTACTTCAGAACTGATGGGGACAACAACCTCATGGGGACAGTAGGCACAATGCTTTAGGGTAGTCAAAGGGTTTCCCACCTGCTGTGTGAGAGATTCTGTCAACTCTCCCATATCACTGTGGAGGTGCTAATCAGGTGCTTAATTTGGGCTTGCATGGTGATTGTCTGGTCCGAACTCCATTCTTTTTATCTACTTCTTAAGGATTGCACAATCACAGACTGTCAGAGCTGGAAGGAGCAGTAAAGATCATCACATGTAATGCCTCATTTTTATAAAAGTAAGGAAATTACAAATGGAAAATAAGGACAAGTTTGTCCCAGGGAACCTAGTGAGTTAATGTTGGAGGCACAACTTGTTAAGAATGCAAATTGAATCAGAAGACTGGATCCAAATATAAGGTGTGATTTTTATTAGCCTTGTAAGGTTAGGCAAGTTATTATTCACTGAATTTTAGGTTTTTTCCTCAAAATTTTTTCAAAAGCATTGAATGAGATAGTGGGGAAAATGGATAGCACATCGTTGGCAGAGAGTGAATAAATGACAGCTAAGAGTAGTGGTAATTATTATGAGTGGCATCAAAGGAGAAAGAAAACATGCAAGTTGCAAGTTCAAATTGAAAAGCCAGGAGGTCCTCAATCTCTCTTTTGTCTCCTTGCTTCATTTATTTGAGTCACTATCCACATTAGTCAGAGTTCTCCAGAGAAACAGAACAAATAGACATGAGTAATGTAGTGTGTATTATGTGTGTATATGTTTATCTATGTCTATATCTATATATAAGGGTGGGGGAGAGTGACAGAGACAGAAACAGAGAAAGAGAGACAGAGAAAAAGAGAATGAGAGAGAAAGAGAGACAGAGTGGTTATAAAGCATTGTCTCACAAGATTATGGTGGTTGCCAAGTTGCAAGGTCTTCAGAGTGAGATGTCAACATGGAACCCCAGGAGATTCAATGGTGTAGTTCCAGGCTCAGTCCAAAGGCTCGAGAAATAGGATAACCAATAGTGTAGTTCCCACCTGAAGGCCAGCAGGCTCGAGACACTGGAAGAGACAATATTTCACTTGAAGTCCAAAGGCATGGAAAAGCCATGGTCCCAGTTCAAAGCCAGTCAGACAAGAGGAATTCTCTCTTTCTCAGAAGAGGGTCAGGCTTTTTGCTCCATTCAGGCCTTCTACTGATTGGATGAAGCCCATCCACATTAGGAAAGGCAATCAGCTTCATTCAATCTAAGGATTTAAATGTTAATCTCTTCCAAAAACACTCTCATGGAAACAACCAGAATAATGTTTAATCAAATATCTGGGCACCCTGTCTGTGGCCCAGCCAAGTTGATACATAAAATTAACCATCACACAATGTCTCAATTTATAAGTGAGATAGTATAATAACAGTTCTCATATGCCCCATCACATTCTTTCATCCACCCATTCTTCCATCTATCTCTCCATTCTCACATCAGTTAGCAAAATTTACTGACCATCTGTCAGTTTTAGGCATTGTTCTGGCCCCTCGAGTCAGTGTTTTATCAACAAAACAGAGAAAGTGAAATGGGCTTTTGATAGCCCATTTCAAGGATTTGAAAACAACTTGAGGTAACCAAGGGGAGGAATTACTTGGTAACATTTCTTAGGTATGCCATAAGGAGCAGAAAAAATAATTATTGGGCTTGAAGAAAGCCTAAAAGTTCATTTATCTCTATTCCTCTCTCTAAGGCCGTTATACAATAAGACAAAGAAATTCAATATAATACTTTGTGAAAACAAACCTGTGCAGAATGCCTTTGAAATGAACACTGACTTCCATATCTCGGTCATTTTCATGGTGTCAATCCTACATATTCTCTCCCAGGTATTTTCTCCTGAACATTTATATTATGGTGCATAATTAATAAATGGAATTTTGGTGTTGTAGGGCTATGTAAATTTTAATCACTTGTGCATACAGACAGCTATTTCTTGAGTTCACCTTGAATCTCACTCACATACTGTGAATAATATTTTGGTTTTGAAAATGAATGAGCACATGTAAACCTGGTGTTAATAATATGTGTTTTTAAAATCTATGCCTTAATTAGAATCATATCATTTTTACATCTGCTATGTGTCTGCATCAAGTCTTGGTGGGTTGAACTGTAGAAAGTAGGAAGCTCTGGAACTGATCCCTGTGAGTCAATTATGGTAAGAGATGACCTTTGTTATCTCTTATCTGGAATTCTGCAAGGACATCTCTGTTTGACAGCTGGCTCTTTGATGGGTCTTATCAACATGGGTAGTTAGAGGGAGGTTCAGGGATGGAAGAGTGACTGCTTCTTCCTGTTTGATTCTTCTTTGCTTTCTGTCCCTGTCAGTTTAACCTGAAAATGCTTTGTAACCCCAGTAGCAGCAGTTCCTTCCCATCACAGCAAATGAACTGTTTGCAGGGCTTTTTTCTTTACTTTTTTCATTTATTTATATATTTTTAATAAAATATTGTATATACTAAAGTTGTATAATATGATTATTTGATATATATACACATAGTGAAATGATTAACACAGTCAAGCTAATTAACATAACATCATTTTACATTGATACTATTTTTTTGTTTGATAGTTACTCTCAGCATATTTTCACTCTTCAATATAATATTATTAAGTATAGTCATTATGCCTAGACATTAGATCCCTACATAACTTCAACGTTGTTTCCTTTGACCAACATCTCCCCATCTCCCCTGTCCCAGGCCCTGTTGAACACCATTCTACCCTCTGCTTCTATGAGTTTGATTATTTTTTTTTAGATTCTACGTATAAGTGATACTCCCATGCAGTATTTGTCTTTCTCTGACTTACTTCATGAAGTATAATGTCCTCCATATTGATACATGCTCTCATAGAAGGCAAGATTTCCTTCTTTCTCACGGCTAAATAACATAATAATTATATAGATAATATATTCTTTATCCATTTACCAATCAATGGAAACTTGGGTTGTTTCCATATCTTGACTACTGTGAATAATGCTGCAATGAACATGAGAGTGAAGATATTGCTCCAAGATCCTAATTTCACTGTCTTTGTGTATATACCCAACAGTGGGATTGCTGGATCATATGGTAGTTCTATTTTTAATTTTTTGAGAAACTTTCATACTGTATTCCATATTGATTGTATTAATTTACACCACCATCTTTTCTCTACATCCTTACCAACACGTGTTATCTTTTGTCTCTTTTATAATAGCCATTCTCACAGGCATGAAGTGGTATCTCATTGTGCTTTTGATTTGCACTTCCCTAATAATTAGCAATATTGAACACTTTTCCATGTCCCTGTTGGCTATTAATGTCTTCTTTGAAAAATATCTATTCATGTCCTTTGCCCATTTTTTTTTTTTTTTTTTTTTTTTGCCGTATGTGGGCCTCTCACTGTTGTGGCCTCTCCCATTGTGGAGCACAGGCTCCGGACGAGCAGGCTCAACGGCCATGGCTCACGGGCCCAGCCGCTCCACGGCATGTGGGATCCTCCCAGACCGGGGCACGAACCCGTATCCCCTGCATCGGCAGGTGGACTCTCAACCACTGCGCCACCAGGGAAGCCCCTTGCCCATTTTTTAATCAGGTTATTTGTTTTCTTACTATTGAGTTGAGTTTCTTATGTATTTTACATATTAACCCATTATCAAGTATATGTCTTGCAAATATTTCCCCCCCAGTCTGTAGGTTGTCTTTTCACTCTTTTGATTGCAGAAGTGTTTTAGTTCTATGCAATTGCATTTGTCTATTTTTGCTTTTGTTGTCTGTGATTTAGGGATCAGATCCAATATCAAGAAGATTTTTCCCTATGTTTTCTTCTAATAGTTTTATGGTTTTGGTTCATATATTTAAGCCTTTAATTCATTTAGAGTGCTTTTGTACATGGAGTGAGATAAGGGTACAATATCATTCTTCTGCACATGATAGATCAGTTTTCTCAATACCATTTATTGAAGAGACTATCTTTTCCTCATTTTGTGTTCTTGGCAACTTCTGTTGAAAATCAACTGACCATATATGTTTGGATTTATTTCCGGACTCTCAATTCTGCTCCACTGGTCTGTGTCTATTTTAATGTCATTGTTATGCTGTTTTGATGACTATAGCTCTGTAGTATATTTTGAAATAAGGTAATGTGATACTGCTAACTTGTTATTTTCTTTTTGCTCAAGATTGCTTTGGCTATTCATGGTCTTTTGTGGTTCCATATGAATTTCAGGGTTGTTTTCTTTCTGTGAAAAATGACATCAGAATTTTGATAGAGAGTACATTGAATCTGAGATCACTTTTTCTGATTACTTCGTGTAGTATGGACATTTTAACAATATTACTTCTTCCACTCCATGAACACAGGATATCTTTCCATTTATTTGTGTCTTCAGTTTCTGTCATCACTTTTACAGTTTTAAGTGTACAGATCTTTCCTCTTGATATATTTATCCCTAAATATTTTATTTTTTTCTTTATAGATGCTATTGTAGATGGGATGGGATAGTTTTTTGGTTTTTTTTGTTTTGTTTTGTTTGTTTGTTTGTTTTCCTTTGGGTAGTCTTTTGCTAATGTGTAGAAATGCAATTGATTTCTGTATGTTAATTTTGTATCTTGCAACTTTACAATTCATTTATTATTTCTAATAGTTTTTTGGTAGAGTCTTCAGAGTTTTCTGTATATAAAATCACATCACCTGCAAACAGACAGTTGTATTTCTTCCTTTCTAATTTCGTTGCCTGTTATTTCTTCTCCTTGGATAAATGCTGTGTCTAGGACTTCCAATACTATATTGATTAGAAGCAGAGAGACTGGGCATTTTTGTCTCCTACCTGATCTTCAAAGAAGAATCTGAACCTTTTCACCACTGAGTCTGATGTTAGTGGTGACTTGTCATATGTGGCCTTTATTATGGTACATCTTTCAACATTTAATTGTTGAGAGTTTTTATCATGAAACAGTGTTGAATTTCATCGAATTCTTTTTCTGCATTTATTGAGATGATCATGAATTTTGTCATCCATTTTGTTAATGTGATGTATCATTTTTATTTCCTTACATATGCATCCCAGAGATAAATTCCACTTGACTGTGTTATATAATCCTTTTAATGTGTTGTTGAATTTCATTGGCTAGTATTTGTTCAGGATTTTTTCATCTATGTTCATCATGGATATAGGCCTGTAATTTTCTTTTCTTGTAGTATCCGTTTCTGGCTTTGGTATCACAGTAATGCTGGCCTCATAAAATGAGTTTGGGAGTGTTCCCTTCTCTTTAAATTTGTAGAAGAATTTGAAAAAGATTGATATTAATTCTTCTTTAAATGTTTGATAGAATTGACCTGTGAAGTTGTCACATCCTAGGCTTTTATTGATGAGAGGTCAGTTTGCAATTTTTCAGACACTACCCAATTAAATTCATTGTGCTCACCTCAGAGATATTAGCACAACAAGCCAGTATGTCCTCCTCAGAAATATGAATCCCAACCTCATGAGGTCCCTTCCCCAAGATCAGAGATGCCAACCCCTGCTGAGCAGCACCCCATCCTCTGTTGTTTGTGTTTCAGCTATTAAGCTTCTAAGTTTTAATAATCCTAGTATCTCCCCTTCATTATCTCACCCTTAGTGATGGAAGCTGTGCCCTATAGCTGCTACTTCCTTGATACCTTAGATGTTCTCATGTTGCCTTTTCAGTTACCTAGTTAACAACTGTCTACCTAGTTAAGAATTATTTATATTAAATTCTCTCCATTAAAGTAATGTGTGTGTTTTTTATCTCCTGTGTGGATCCTGACTAATACTTTAATCATCTGGAAGAACTAACCTGGCATTAGGACTCAGAATGTTCTACCTTGATCTTAAGTGGTAAAAGTTAGGGATCTGTTTATCTTACCAGGATGGCACTCACAGGGAAACACAGAGTCAAATAAAGGAGGGAGGAATGAGAATATTTTGGTGAATGTTTCGACATCTTCATTGGGATGGGACCCAACCAGTAGAACTGCCATAAACTCTCCCCTTCTAGCATCTGAGAGTCTCTGAGTTATTGTATGTCAGTTCCCAAATTGGCACATAAGTAAATAGTGCCATTTCCCCCTTTAACTACAAAGAAAATTGTACTATCCAAATGATGAAATAGGCCTAGTTTATCTTCAGTGCATTCCCATTTCTTCTTGCCCTACTCACCTTTCTACTCACATGTAGATGTCCAATACTCTCATTTTCTTCTCTCCCTACCTATCTTTACATGTTTTCAATTAGCCATCAAATTGAAGAACACAAGAGCAATTAATTAACAGATCAGAAAGGCTTAAGAATGGTATAAACACAATGCTACTTCTTTCAGTATTATATGTAATCTGAAAGTGGGAAAGCTTTTTTTAGAAGAAACATATTCCCAGAAATTGAATCTGAGGTATAAATTATAGATATATGATCAAGTGGAGTAAGGTTGATATTTTAAGTAGGAATATGAGGAAAATTCCTTCTAGCCTACACATCACAAGGAAAGAAATTATTCTACCTTACAGCTGTCATTGATCTTGAGTGCCATTTCCTCTTAAAGAATCTTCATTAATCTATTTGCTGACATTCTTCATCAGTGCCTTAGGTACTGAAAGAGATTCTGAAAGCAGCAAGTATCTAATAAATATTTTTTCTGGATAATTATCAAGGGCTAGGCTACAAAATAATTGTATTGTCTTCTCATTATGAGCAGGGACTACCACCCCATTATCTGTGCTACTCTTACCCATCTAAGATCTACCCTGAATTTTCCCCAAACTTTCAAAGAAATTTCTGAATAGAGACTTCTTAGGAACCAGCAAACAAATATGGCATTAAACAACTTGATTTCTTGTCTTAGGTTTCATCCATCATACCAATATTGAATCAGTCAAGTTTGAAGAGAAGAAAAGCCTATGGATTCTAATCAAGCTGCAGAATAATATCAGTTTGGCATTGTGCCAAGACCAGTGCCAAGGAAGATGAAAATCTTTGTCCTTAAGACTGTCAGTGAAGGTTGAAAATTTAATGACTTTCAGTCAGATATTATTTTTTTCCTGTTGAGGTACACTGTTCTAGTCTCAATAAAAAAGAAGAAGGAATAAAGAAGCCAGGAAGCCCTGGATTGCTAGAGATTTATCTCATAGTCCAGGAGTCAGCATTGGTAGCATACAGCTACAGAACAGCATAATTAAGGAGAGACCAAGGGCTCAGTCGCACAATGAGTAAAATGACTGGGCTGATGTGTAGGTGAGAGAACAAAATAAAACGCAATTTATATGGGGAAAAAAGTGAATCAAAATTATGGAATGAAGCTGATATCAGAATCAGAGTATCTAACCAAACTGGAGGGTACAGTAGAGTCTACCATACAAATAGGCTGGCCAAATTAGGTGTGAAGAGATCCCAGCTGGGCAAGACAGTAGAGTTTCAGAACCTGAAAGCAAAAATTTTCAGGATAAGCATCTCAAAATTTTAGCCTAGGAAGATGAAATAGTTAGAAAGTAAAGGAAAAAAAGTATGTCTGGAAACAGAACACTAACAAAATATTAGTACTAAGACTATAGTTAGGTGTCATACAAATATGGACACAACAAATTTATAAGATCAGCACTCTCATTGTACCCATTTTATAGACAAGAAAACTTAGTTTACTCAAGTAATTTGCCCAAAATTAAACTTTTATTAAGTGTCATGGGATAAAATTAAGCCTGGCCCTGTTTAATGTTAAAGATCACATGTTTAACAACTATGCTAGTGGGTTCATTTCCAAAAACACAACTGGGGTATGACTATGATTCCCCGAGCAGTTATCATCTACTGTCTGCTATACATGGAAATTCTACATTTGCTAGCAATTTTCTGATTACTGTTTATGGTAATGGTTTCTGGAAGAGCTCATTGAATCCCAATACCAGGGAAGACTCAGCAATGTTGAGGGAAGCGCAGTCAGAACTAAAGAAAAGAAACACTCTTTAATTCAAATAATTGAAAGTAGAGAGCATCTAAATAATGAAAGAAAATGGGCAAGAATAAGAGCATACAACTTACCCCATTCCCATCTCAAGTTTGATAGGAGGTTGTATCTGTACAATATTTACATAGTGGAACATCATCAAAAATAATGCTAAATCCTTACAAAATAGGTTTTGAAATGGACAGAGTGATGTACCCTGATATTACAAGGGAACTAGGCCAGAGTTTCTGACCTTGATTTTCTGAAGGATGGAGCCACTGAGAATGCCTTCTGAGTGTGTTGTGCAGATGTGGTAGAAAAGATCATCTTAGAAATCAAAAGACATGCCTTAGGATTATAGTCAGAAATGGAATTGTGAGCAGGCTTGACCCAACTTGCCCAGTATGACATGTTCAGTAGCTTATGATATCTCTACATAGAGGCCAAGTCCCTTAACCCATGATCCCAGATCCACAACTAATTAACCCAAATGTTCTCATTGCTCCACTCTGTGCCAGCCAAGGAACCACATTTTAACATGATCTTCAGATGACTGGAAGGAGAAATCCAAATTGAACACTTATTGGCCTAATAATCTCAGAGTTGACTAAAGCAGGGATACTCAAATTCTTCCAATGAAGAATTCTGAAGAGCTGCAGAGTTGATTTTTAACCTAAGACTCTTGGGAAGAAAGAGGAAATGGCTAGTGTAAGTGTACAATTACTATGAACTCTGATGTTTTGTCCTAAGTTATATACTATTGTAACTTTCTACTCCACACTGTATCTAGACTTTAATGAAAAATTAATATTTAAAATTACCTAACATTTTAGAAAATAAATTATGCTTGTCCTTTGAATTAATATTTTACTCTGGTACATCTCTGTATGCCCCAAGGAGTACATGAACCAGGGCATGGAGGAATTAAGGTTCTCTTTTTAACAGAGAGAAAAATGTTAGAAATAGGACTATGAGATTAGGGTTTGCTTCTGAGTGGTTCAGTGATCAACCGTAAACGGGATTCTGAACACAAACCGGTTGATGTGCAAACATGCTGAAAATCTTTTGGGAGAGAGGGTGGATGGATTAGTGCAAATCCTCTTCTACTATAAGAAAAAAAATCATCATATAAACCTCTTCAAAACAGACCACACATCTTTCACCACTTTATATACTTATTTCCTAAGTGCCTTGATCATAGCAGATATCATTTGTTTAGTGATTGGTGATGATGAATGCTTATCAATAATAGATTATCAGTAATGCCAAAAATGTTGGCTCTCTGTGCACCAACGCCTAACAGAAATATGGAGACAGAGCTTTTGGAGGAAAAGAAAGAAAGCTTTATTTCTTTGCCAGGAAAAGGGGAAAACACAGCAAGCTAGCACCACAAGGACTGTGCCTCCTTCTCTGAGGAATAGGGAAAGGTTATATAGCCCAGGGCTCGTGGTCTGGGGTAGGTGATAAGGCTCAAAGTAATAAAGGTCTTGCACGTTTTTTCTTTGGCAAATTCATGGCCAAAGCTGGCGTCCAGTGGCACAGCAATCGGGTCTGGTGTCCCTGAAGTTATCATCCCATGACCTTATTTCTGAAATGAAGAGTACTACAAGGCAGTGTAAGGGGAGAAGAAATGCCAGGTGCAAAGAGTAATTCGTATGGAGTCAGAGAGTAATCAGCTTTGTGAAGGACAAGTCTAGCTACAAGTGTTTGTTAATAGTAACAGCTAGAGAATAACCAAGATTGTTTAACACTTTCAGGCCTATTTATGTTGTTTCCCCAGCCTGTTCATTATTTCCTTATTTTCCTTGTTTATCAGAAAAGCCTCATTTCTACTTTTGCTGCAATATCAGCATTGTTCTCTCATTTCTCATTAGAAAAAAAAATAGATTACTTTTAATACCACCACATCTTGATCCCTTGTGCTCTAATTAGATCTATTATATATCTCCCACCTAAATAATTATTAACCATTCAAGTATCAAATCAAGTTCCATATCCTCAAGGAAACATCTTGGTGAGAACTCTAAAATGTATTTGGAAGATGAAAAGCAGTTTAAAAGCAACTCTAATTCATGTTACTAATGATAACATCATCAGTGTCACAAATAAAATGCTAATGATAAACAATGGAAGGAGAGTCCAGATGAGAGAATCTGCGAAGGCTTCAGTGGTGAGGTGGTCTTTCAGGTGATTTCCTAGAATGATAGGGAGAATGCAGATTTTTGGCAAACACTGAAATGTGAAATGGGGTCAGTCTAGGAGAAAAAAATGCAAAGACAAAGCCCAGAAGTAAACACAAGCTCAAACTGTTTTGGTCCAAAAGAGTGAGAAAGAAAACCATTCTTTTTCTGTGCTGCCTTTTGGTGCCAAGCTCTGTACATATAGAATTTAGTTACTTCTTAAAACAGACATGAGTGGTAGGTGTTAGTGACCCATTTTGCATATTCTTGTGATTAGAATACTGACAATTAAAAGGAATAAACAATTCAAATGTTACATCACAAGAAGTTTTAAAAAATCTGGTGAACTACAATATTGATAAAAGTCCATTTTATACATTATTTTGTGTATCCTGAATGTTGAGTGTTTCTCATCAGAATACTGAAAAGACCTTTTCTGGCCCATGTCTTCTGCTGGATAACACTAGTCTCAATAACTCCATACCTATCCCACAAAGGTTGAACTTTCTTCTGAGCTAAGGATTCCTCTCAAAATATCTGCAACAATCATAAATAAAACAACAGCTATTCACAAAGATTCTTCCTAAATTGTTTTTCCCTAACTACTCAGCTGAACTTAATTCCTTTGTCTCCTTGAGTTTGCAGAGGTTTTATTAATAAGTTTCAGCCCAAGCAATGAAAGTTTAAGTGATCTGTTCCTCTTCTGGGACAGCCACCCTGTTAAGAAAGCCACATACTGAAGATGCCAGAGCTTATGTCAGGGTCCTTGAATGACTGAGTGAGTAGAGATATATACTAATTTACAACACATACATAGACTGTTATGTGAATTAGAAATGAACTCTATTTCTTAAGTCAGTGAGTTGTTTTTATGTCTCTTGTTACCACATTCTAACCTTTACACTAATAAAACCATAGTACTTGAAGGCAGACAAAAGCATTCTGTTTCTTCTAAATGTTTACCCAATTTTGGACTGACCAAGGAGAATTAAATAAATAAATTGAGATTCTTCCTCAAATAGCCCTATCTACATATGTTCAGGTTGAGTATTGGGAAGTTATGAATCATCCACTTATAAGTTTCAAATTCTCCCCCCTTTAATCTAGAATATGGGCATTATCTTACTTAAAAAATGAGATCTTCAGTAAAGATAAAATGATACAGAATAATTTCATACACTGAGATTATTGAAAGTGGCTTTACAGTCATTTTAATCTTATCATACATTTAATTTGACATCATCTTTTCAAATATACTTGGCTAGAAATTTTTTAGCTACTGTTTACTCTCCACTGGGGATAATGAGAGAGTTCTTCAGTGATCACCAAAGACTTACCATTAAAAAGTACTTACATGTTTCTCTAGTCTGTTTGGTGCATTTTATTCTGGAAACTATCAAATGCTGTTATAGACATAATTTTAAGAAACAATATTCTTGATTATATTTAAGAATAATTTTTTCCCTTGAACATACAATCATCACCCTCCCTCTTAACTGGCTGAAGATTTCATTAATAAATCTATTCTAGGAACCACCTAAGAAGTAACTATACTTAATTTCTTATGACTTGAGTTTACATCACAATAAGTGATATCACCCTTTCTTTTGTTTTTTTTTTCTTTTTTTTAACATTTTTATTGGAGTATAATTACTTTACAGTGGTGTGTTAGTTTCTGCTTTATAACAAAGTGAATCAGCAATACAAATACATATATCCCCACTTCTCCTCCCTGTTGTGACTCCCTCCCACCTTCCCTATCCCACTCCTCTAGTTGGTCACAAACCACTGAGCTGATCTCCCTGTGCTATGTGGCTTGCTTCCCACTAGTTATTTTACATTTGGGAGTGTATATATGTCTATGCCACTCTCTCACTTCGTCCCAGGTTACCCTTCCCCCTCCCCATGTCCTCAAGTCCTTTTTCTAGTAGGTCTGCATCTTTCGTCCGGTCCTGTCCCTAGGTTCTAGATGATTTTTTTTTTTGATTGCATATATATGTGTTAGCATAAGATATTTGTTTTCCTCTTTCTGACTTACTTCACTCTGTATTACAGACACTAGGCCCATCCACCTCACTACAAATAACTCAATTTCATATCTTTTTATGTCTGAGTAATATTCCATTGTACATATATATCTTCTTTATTCATTCATCTGTCAATGGATATTTAGGTTGCTTCCATGTCTTGGCTACTGTAAATAGAGCTGAAATGAGCACTGTAGTACATGACTCTTTTTGAATTATTGTTTTTTCAGGGTATATGTCCAGTAGAGGGATTGCTGGGTCATATGGTAGTTCTATTTTTAGTTTCTTAAGGAACCTCCATACTGTTCTCCACAGTGGCTGTATCAATTTACATTCCCACCAACAGTGCAAGAGGGTTTCCTTTTCTCCACACCCACTCCAGCACTTACTGTTTGTAGATTTTTTGGATGATGGCCATTATGAATGGTGTGAAGTGATACCTCATTGCAGTTTTCATTTGCATTCCCCTAATGATTAATGATGTTGAGCATCCTTTCAAGTGTTTGTGGCAATGGATATATCTTCTTTGGAGAAATGTCTATTAGGTCTTCTGCCCATTTTTGCATTGGGTTATTTGTTTATTTGTTATTGAACTGCATGAGCTGCTTGTAAATTTTGAGATTAATCCTTTGTCAGTTTCTTCATTTGAAAATATTTTCTTCCATTCTGACAGGTGTCTTTTTATCTTGTTTATGGTTTCCTTTGCTGTGCAAAAGCTTTTACGTTTCATTAGGTCCCAAATGTTTGTTTGTGTTTTTGTTTCCATTTCTCTAGGAGGTGGTCAAAAAGGATCTTGCTGCGATTTATGTCATAGAGTGTTCTGACTATGTTATCCTCTAAGAGTTGTAGAGTGTCTGGCCTTACATTTAGGTCTTTAATCCATTTTGAGTTTATTTTTGTGTATGATATTAGGGAGTATTTTAATTTCATTCATTTACATGTAATTGTCCATTTTAACCAGTACCACTTATTGAAGAGGCTGTCTATTCTCCATTGTATAGTCTTGCCTCCTTTATCAAAGACAAGGTGACCATATGTGCATGGGTTTATCTCTGGGCTTTCTATCGTTCTCCATTGATCTATATTTCTGTTTTTGTGCCAGTACCATACTGTCTTAATTACTGTAGCTTTGTAGCATAGTCTTAAGCCTGGGAGCATGATTCCTCCGGCTCCGTTTTTCTTTGTCAAGACTGTTTAGGCTATTAAGGGTCTTTTTTTTTTTTTTTTTGCAGTACGCGGGCTTCTCACTGTTGTGGCCTCTCCCATTGTGGAGCACAGGCTCCGGACGCACAGGCTCAGCAGCCATGGCTCACGGGCCCAGCCGCTCCATGGCATGTTGGCTCTTCCTGGACCAGGGCACGAACCCGTGTCCCCTGCATTGGCAGGCGGACTCTCAACCACTGCGCCACCAGGGAAGCCCTCGGGATCTTTTTTGTTTCCATACAAATTGTGAAATTTTGTGCCCTAGTTCTATTAAAAAATGCCATTGGTAGTTTGATAGGGATTGAATTGAATCTGTAGCTTGCTTTGTGTAGTATAGTCATTTTCACAATGTTGATTCTTCTAATCCAAGAACATGATGTATCGTATCTCTCCATCTGTTTGTATCATCTTTAATTTCTTTCATCAGTGTCTTATAATTTTCTGCATACAGGTCTTTTGTCTGCTTAGGTAGGATTATTCCTAGGCATTTTATTCTTTTTCTTGCAGTGTTAAATGGGAGTGTTTCCTTAATTTCTCTTCCAGATTTTTCATCATTAGTGTATAGGAATGCAACAGATTTCTGTGCATTAATTTTGCATCCTGCTACTTTACCAAATTCATTGATTAGCTCTAGTAGTTTTCTGGTAGCATCTTTAGGATTGTCTATGTATAGTATCATGTCATCTGCAAACAGTGAGAGATTTACATGTTCTTTTCTGATATGGACTCCTTTTATTTCTTTTCTTCTCTGACTGTTGTTGAAAAACCTTCCAGTACTATGTTGAATAATACTGGTGAGAGTGGACAAACTTGTCTTGTTCCTGATCTTCATGGAAATGGTTTCAGTTTTTCACAATTGAGAATGATATTGGCTATGGGTATGACATATATGGACTTTATTATGTTGAAGTAAGTTCCTTCTATACCTTCTTTCTGGAAGGTTTTTATCATAATGGGTGTTGAATTTGTTGAAAACTTTTTCTGCATCTATTGAGATTATCATATGGTTTTTATCCTTCAATTTGTTAATATGGTGTGTCACACTGATTGTTTTGTGTGTACTGGAGAATACTTGCATTCTTGGGATAAACCCAACTTAATCAAGGTGTATGATCCTTTTAATGTGCTGTTGGATTCTGTTTGCTAGTATTTTGATGAGGATTTTTACATCTATTTTGTTAAGTGATATTGGCCTGTAGTTTTCTTTCTTTGTGACATCTTTATCTAGTTTTAGTATCAGGGTGATGGTGGCCTCATAGAATGAGTTTGGGAGTGTTCCTCCCTCTGCTATACTTTGAAAGAGTTTGAGGAAGATAGGTGTTAGCTCTTCTCTAAATGTTTGATAGAATTCGCATGTGAAGCCTTGTGGTCCTGGGCTTTTGTTTGTTGGAAGATTTTTAATCAGAGTGTCAATTTCAGTGCTTGTGATTGGTCTGTTTATATTTTCTATTTTTTTTTTCTTTTTCTGTCTCAGAAGGTTGTGCTTTTCTAAGAATTTGACCATTTCTTCCACTTGTCCATTTTATTGGCATATATTTGCTTGTAGTAACCTCTCATGATCCCTTGTATTTCTGCAGTGTCAGTTGTTACTTCTCCTTTTTCATTTCTAATTCTATTGATTTGAGGCTCCTCCCTCTTTTTCTTGATGAATCTAACTAATGGTTTATCAATTTTGTTTATCTTCCCAAAGAACCACCATTTCGTTTTTTGATCTCTGCTACTGTTTCTTTCATTTCTTTTTCATTGATTTCTGATCTGATCTTTATGATTTCTTTCCCTCTACTAACTTTGGGGTTTTCTTGTTCTTCTTTGTCTAACTGTTTTAGGCGTAAGGTCAGGTTGTTCATTTGAGACGTTTCTTGTTTCTTGAGGTAGAAATGTATTGCTATAAACTTTCCTCTTAGAAATGCTTTTGCTGAATCCCATAGGTTTTGGGTCATTATGTTTTCATTGTCATTTGTTCCTAGGTATGTTTTTTATTTCTTCTTTGATTTCTTTAGTTACCTCTTGATTATTAAGTAGTGTATTGTTTAGCCTCCATGTGTTCATATTTTTTACAGATTTATTCCTGTAACTGATATCTAGTCTCATACTGTTGTGTTTGGAAAAGATACTTGATATGATTTCAATTTTCTTAAATTTACCAAGACTTGATTTGTGACACAAGATATGTTCTATCCTGGAATGTTCCATGAGCACTGGAGAAGAAAGTGTATTCTGTTGTTTTTGGATGGAATGTCCTATACATATTTATTAAATCAATCTTGTTTAATGTATCATTTAAAGCTTGTGTTTCTTTATTTATTTTCATTTTGGATGATCTGTTGATTGGTGAAAGTGGGGTGTTAAAGTCCATTACTATGATTGTGTTACTGTCAATTTCCCCTTTTATGGCTGTTTGCATTTGCCGTATATATTGAGGTTCTCCTATGTTGGGTGTATAGATATTTACAATTGTTATATCTTCTTGGATTAATCCCTTGATCATTATGTAGTGTCCTTCTTTGTCTCTTCTAATAGCCTTTATTTTAAGATCTATTTTGTCTGGTATGTGAATTGCTACTCTAGCTTTATTTTGATTTCCATTTGCATGGAATATCTTTCTCCATCCCCTCACTCTCAGTCTGTATGTGTCTCTGGGTCTGAAGTGGGTCTGTTGTAGGCAGCATATAGATGGGTCTTGTTTTTGTATCCATTCAGCCAGTCTATGTCTTTTGGTTGGGGCATTTAATCCATTTACATTTAACATAGTTATCAATATGTGTGTTCCTATTACCCTTTACTTAATTGTTTTGGTTTGTTATTGTAGGTCTTTTCCTTCTCTTGTGTTTCCTGCCTAGTGAAGTTTCTTTAGCATTTGTTGTAATGCTGGTTTGGTGGTGCTGAATTCTCTTAGTCTTTGCTTGTCTGTAAAGCTTTAATTTCTGGGTAGAATCTGAATGAGATCCTTGCTGGGTAGTGTAATCTTGGTTGTAGGTTTTTCCCTTTCATCACTTTAAATATGTCCTGCCACTCCCTTCTGGCTTGCAGAGTTTCTGCTGAGAGATCAGCTGTTAACTTTATGTGGATTCCCTTGTATGTTATTTGTTGTTTTTCCCTTGCTGCCTTTAATATTTTTTCTTTGTGTTTAATTTTTGATAGTTTGATTAATATGTGTCTTGGTATGTTTTTCCTTGGATTTATCCTGTATGGGACTCTGTGCTTCCTGGACTTGACTGACTATTTCCTTTCCCATATTAGGGAATTTTTTCCACCATAATCTCTTCAAATATTTTCTCAGTCTCTTTCTTTTTATCTTCTTCTTCTGGGGCCACTATAATTCAAATGTTGGTGCATTCAATGTTGTTCTAGTTGTCTCTAAGACTGTACTCAATTCTTTTCATTCTTTTTTTCTTTATTCTGCTCTGCAGTAGTTATTTCCACTATTTTATCTTCTAGGTCTCTTATCTTTTCTTCTGCCTCTGATAGGCCAGAACACCAAGACCCTTTCAGCCACACAGTTCAGAAGAAAAGGGAGAAATAAAGAAAGAAATAATGAAAAAAATAAAATAAAGTTATTAAAATAAAAAATAGTTATTAAAAATAAAATAAATAAAAGTAATAAAACAAAAAGAAGAAAAATAAAAAGAAAGAAGAGAGCAACCAAACCAAAAGACAAATCCACCAATGATAACAAATGCTAAAATCATACTAAAACAAACAAACAACAACAACAACAACAAAAACAAAAACAGACAGACAGAACCCTAGGACAAATGGTAAAAAGCAAAGCTATACAGACAAAGTCACACAAAGAAACATACACATACACACTCACTAAAAGAGTAAAAGGAAAATATGTCTATATATTAAAAAAAAATGAGGAATAGAGCAACCAAATCAATAAACAAATCTACCAATGATAATAAACTCTAGTTAAATACTAAACTAAGATAAACCTAAAACCAGAAACAAATTAGATGCAGAATGCAAACTCCAAGTCTCCAGTTTCTCCCAAAGTCCACCGCCAACATTTTGGGATGATTGTTGTCTACTCAGGTATTCCAGATATGCAGGGTACATCAAGTTGATTTTGGAGATTTAATCCACTGCTACTGAGGCTGCTGGGAGAAATGTCCTTTTCTCTTCTTTGTTCGCATAAAGAAGCTGGGGTTTAGCTTTGGATTTGGCCCCACCTCTGCGTGTAGGTCGCCTGTGGGCATCTGTTCTTCTCTCAAACAGGACGGGGTTAAAGTAGCAGCTGATTCAGGGGCTCTGGCTCACTCAGGCCGGTGGAGGGGAGGGAGAGATACAGAATGTGGAGTGAGCCTGTGGGGACAGAGGCTGGCATGACGTTGCAACTGCCTGATGTGCACCATGTGCTCTCCCAGGGAAGTTGTCCCTGGAAGTGGCAGGCTGCACAGGCTTCTGGAAGGGGAGGTGAAGACCATGACCTGTGCTTTCACACAGTCTTCTTGGTGGCTACAGCAGCAGCCTTAGAGTTTCATGTGCATATCTGGTGTCTGCGCTGAGAGCCATGGCTTGCGCTTAGCTTTGGAGTTCATTTAGGCAGTGTTCTGAATCCCCTCTCCTTGTGCTCCCTGAGACAATGTTCTCTTGCCTCTTAGGCAGTTCTAGACTTTTTCCCAGACTCCCTCCCAGGTAGCTGTGGCACACTAGTCCCCTTCAGGCTATGTTCACGTAACCAACCCCAGTCCTCTCCCTGGGATCTGACCTCAGGAGCCAGAGCCTCTTGTCCCAGCACCCACCCATCCCAGCCGGTGGGTGAGCAGACAAACCTCTCAGGTTGGTGAGTGCTGGTCAGCACCAATCTTCTGTGCGGGAATCTCTCTGATTTTCTCTCTGCACCCCTGTTGCTGTTCTCTCCTCCATGGCTCTGAAGCTTCCCCCCACCACCCACCATCTCCACAAGTGAAGGGGCTTACTAGCATGTGGAAACTTTTCTTCCTTCACAGCTCCCTCCCAGAGGTGCAGGTCCCATCCCTATTCTTTTGCCTCTTTTTTTTTTTCTTTTTTCTTTTGCCCTGCCCATGTACGTGGGGAGTTTCTTGTCTTTTGTGAAGTCTGAGGTTTTCTGCCAGCGTTCAGTAGGTGTTCTGTAGGAGCTGTTCCACATGTAGATGTATTTCTGATATATTTGTGAGGAGGAAGGTGATCTCCACGTCTTACTTCTCCACCATATTGAAAGTCTTGTTCTCTCCTTTTCTTTATACCTTTCAAATTTGCTGAAGTGAGGTAGTCTCTCTTTCATTTTCTTTTAGATACTTTTCCATGTGAAAAAAAATGCTTGAATTTACTTAATTATTTGCATATTAAGCAAGCATGTGTCTCTATTTTGATCTATTTTCTTGGCACTTTCCCTATAATGACTGATCCCTAATGAAGTGACAGTGTTAGTAGCACTGTGCCTCCTCTCTTGTTTTCTTTTATCCCCCTTTGTAGGTTCCTGGAGTACTTCTGGACTTGATCCTGATAGTGGGGATGAAACATAATTTGAGCATTTGAGTAATACCATGTTTGAGTTATTCAGGACACATAATGCCTATAAGGTACTGTTTACAGAAGTATGGGCAAGATTAAAAGTGACATCAAGATGACATAGTACAGTACTCCAAAGCTACTTACAGCAGAGTTGCCATCTTTGGTGTAAAGGAGCAAGGAGAGGCAGAAGTTACCAGATTTAAGACATGAAAGGAATAGGCAGAGAGCTTACTAGTAGAAGCTATGACCTTTGGTAAAAATACATAGTTAATTCACTGCAACCTGTCAAAGAAGGAGCTGAAGAAAAATACACTGAACTCATCATTGTCCCAACCTCCACTGCTCTTACCAGAGCCTCTCATTGGATAAACTCAACGTGGCCCATTAATGAATACTCTAGTTTGGAAAAAATCAGATTGGAGAAGTATAGAAACTGGTTTGTGTAAGATGCTTTGCAGATAGGACATAAGTACAACACCAGCTGTGCAATATACAGAGATATTTAACACAAGGGGTCAGAGAGAATAGCTTCTAGATGATGGCTTCCTAACCCACCCAATTAATAGAGCTGCAGTGTAGTCTATAATATAGTGACTACATCAATAATATGGTGTTGCAAATTTGAAAGCTGCTAAGAAAGGAAATCTTAAAAGTTTTTACCACAAGAATATAAATTTTGTAACTTTGTGTGGTGACAGATGGTAATGACATATTCTGGTGATCATTTCACAATGTATACTAATATTGAATCATTATTTTGTATACCAGAAACTAATATACTATTGTATGTCAAATATATATATGGTACTTTTTAAAATAACCAAACTTTTTCATATCTTCCTCTGTTTGTCTGAATTATTTCATGTCTTTTAAAGAAGGGGAATACATGTGGTACATGATTAAAGGCTTCAAAGGGGAGCAAATTTTACTTGTGGTTAAAAACAGGGCTTTTATTACTACTCTGAGTGGGATTACAGACCTCCACATACAATTTAAAATAATATTAGAGGGTCTTGTTTTTGTATCCATTCAGCCAGTCTATGTCTTTTGGTTGGAGCATTTAATCCATTTACATTTAAGGTAATTATCAATGTGTATATTTCTGTTACCGTTTTCTTAATTGTTTTGGGTTTGTTATTGTAGGTCTTTTCCTTCTCTTGTGCTTCCTGCAGGTAGACAGAATAAAGTGAGTTTATCAATAAAATTCACAATGTACCTACATCATATATGAATTATAATCTTCAGTGTCCTTCAGTGCACAAGAATTATAGGCTCATGAAGAACTTTGTATTGAAAATCCTTGAGGACAGTAGGTAATTAAAGATTTTCTTAAACAATTTAAGTGGCAGGGACTATGTATAGGCTTTAGGAAGTACCACAAATTTTGAATCAGAGACAACTAAATTTTATAACTATTCCATCAATCAAATCTTCACTTCTCCGTGACTGAGTCCCTAAATATTGATATGATATGATAAACTGCAAGGAGTTATCAAATAATGTCTTACTTATGAAAGTAAAACACCAAAAATCATGTTATTTTCTTTTTATGTTTTTTTTTTTTTATGGAAATGAGAGAATTCAGTTATATATATGTCATCCAGCTCACTTTCTGGCTTTCTTAATGATAATGGAAGAACTGAACTCTGGAATTGTAGACATCCTTGGGAGTATACATAAGAGTGGCCCAAGCCACCTGAGTGTCATCAGTCATGTGATAAAGAGGAACAGAGGCTGGAAGCCATTGCTCTAATTAGAAGTAATTTGAGAAAAGGGCTTAGTATTCAGACTTACTGATAAACTACAGAAGAAGACTAGGCAGATAGAAAGAAAAATAACCATTATTATTCCATACCTTGGAAGACCTGCCAGCATACAGGTCTCTATTAGGATGGACATGTCAAATCCCATGACTTCAAAAAGAGGGACAATCAAGCACATGCATTATCTCTTTAGAAACTCTTGTTCTAGGTAATTTCCTTCATCAGCTGTAATGCTAACACAGGCCAGTCATAAACAAGAACCAAACACATATATCTTTTCTGACATTGCCCTTCATCATGGGAAAGAGAAGTGCC
Source organism: Lipotes vexillifer (assembly GCF_000442215.2). NCBI lineage: Eukaryota > Metazoa > Chordata > Mammalia > Artiodactyla > Lipotidae > Lipotes > Lipotes vexillifer. Next base: position 197,724 of record NW_006771990.1, read on the forward strand.
TGTCCTTGATTAACATTGCATTGTTGAATTTGATCACAGAGCAATCTTGTTTTTTGTAGATATTAATGGCTAGATACGATGCTTGATTTTTTTTCTTACATCAAAGAATAAAAGTGTAGATAAAGGAAAGAAAGTTTTCCTTCAAAGGAGAAGAAATGATCTTAGAAGTGTAGAACATTTTCATGCTGAAGAAAAAGTACAAAGTTTCCATGTACATGTTAATAAAAGCTCTGGATGAGGGCATGAGTACATTTAGGTCAGGAAGGAAATACTTCAGGGAGAAAATCAGTGAGAAAGTAATTGTTTGGCACACTAAATATCACCCTGGCTGACCTGAAAGAGTTAATATAGCTTTAAAATTGTAAATTATTTCCAAGGAGATGATTTTAAGCAAATGTTCTCTGAAAATGTAACACCATATACTCTCCACCTTCATTTATCACACAATTTATGTAGAATCACTTTATAATGAAATCCACGAGGCAACCAAATAGTTTGATTGCATCATAATTTTGTGATAATAAATTTGCTACTAAACGTTACATTTCCAGTATGCTAGAGCTAGACATAAAATTCAGCTAATGCAAATACTGCTGTTGTGAATATGTAAGCAAAAGGAAGTGTTCAAAGGAGAAACAGAAATGTGGCATGTACACACTACTCTTACCCACTGATTCTCCAAACATCTTGTGTTCTATGTCTTGGTGGTTTTATTAGGAATTTTGAAAATTCAGGAACTTGATGACTAGACTGCTGAAAGCTGAGAAATACATAATGGAGAGGGAAGTTGAATGATAATTGCAACCTCATGGCAGGAAAAAGATTGCAAAGAGCCCATTCTCCCCTCCCTGCTCGCACTGTGGTCCACCTGGTCATTCAATATTATGTATAGTTCTATGACTATTACATAAGCAAGGACCAGAGAAAGTACTATATTATGGAGAATTCACCATATGCAAGGCATTATAACCAGATACCATTACCATGAATTGCCACTTGGGAATTTTCTAGCAAATCCTCTACCTGCAAAATGAAAATGTATTGGCAAAAAGAAAAAGAAAGAAAATGTAGTGGCTATAACCGATATTATAGAAAGCAAATCATCCTAATGCACAGTAAAAGAAGCTGTCATTAGGAATCACAGGTCTGGTGAAACTAAAATATATTTTAACTGCAATTGTTGCAATGAATTCAGTTCTAGATGGAGGCTGATCTCCTAGTGGAAACATCCTTCCCACCCCCATCCCTTCCACACTCCATAAATTGCTTCCTCCTCTGTGTTTCTGTTCTGTTTCTGTTTCATATGTATTCATATGGCTACTGTTGCATTTGTCCAACTCTACTATCATTTTATGTACGTGTGCATAATTGTTATAAGCAAACGGAGTACAATTATTGGTTTTATTTATTAATGTATTTCCCATCAGCCCAAACTATGTCAAGGGATGAACAAAACTCTGAGTGGACTCAAGGAACTTATAGGAATTACACATCCCACTTGAAGGATGTGGGAACATAGGGATATAATAACACATGCTAAAGGAAATAAGGAAAAGTTTGAGGTATTAAGGGAGCATAAAGAAAAGTAACAACACCCTGCCTCAGAGAGTCAAAGAAGGCTTCCTGGAGAAGGGAACCTTTGCTTACTTTATAAACTAATAGATAAATCTAAGTAGATTACTAGTCAGGAGAAGAGATGGAAAAAATAAGTCTAGACAGAAGGGAAAGCACAACCATGTGTAAAGACCAGAACATTTTCAATGATGTTAGATTATATTGAAAAGCTGAGTGACAGGAAATGAGGCTGTGCATCATCCGATAGGGGTACATGGTAGAAGATGCTGTAGGACTTGTTAAAAGAGCTTAGACTTTATTGTTTATTGATGAGCAGTCAAGGAGAGATTTTTTTTCAAGGCAGAGAAATGTTGTATACCTATAGCTACTAGAGACTGTGCAAAGGATGAATGTGAAGTGAATAATACTGGAAACCAGGAGCTGAACTGGTCTTAATAATCATTGTACTAATTCATATGAGAAACTGTGGGGACGAGAAGGAAGGTGATAATGGAGGTGAAAAGACAGATGGGGCAGTGCTTGGTTCTCCACTTCCACTTCACTTTAGAGTACCTACGGAGCTTTTAACTATCCTGATGCCCAGCGCCCCACCTCCCCCACCACAGACCATTTAATTAAAATTTTACACTGAAGCATGGGTCATTTTAAAAGCTGTCCAGGTGATTCCAATATGCAGCCAAGACTGAAAAATACTGACTAGAGACACTTTTAAGAGGTAAAATTAGCAAGTTTTGGTGATTGATGTAGGACATAGAGAGAGACAGGTGTTAAGCATGAAACTCAGATTTCCAGCTTGGGAGACCAGGTAGATGCTGGTACTAGATAGGGAACACAGTGAGATTAGTTTATGTATGATATCTCTGGAGTGATTATAAGGGATGCAGGTGATGTTCAAGAGGCAGCTGGTGGTAGAACAGAGGGAAGGGGTGTGGGCTGCAAGCTAACAGATGAACGGGAAGGTTCTCTCTGAGCAAGGGCACTATGTGGTTCAGAAAAGCAGATGACCCTTGAACCTGTTGAATAATTCCCAGAGGTATATGGCACTAAGTGAACTACAACTGAGGGACTTCCCTGGTGATGCAGCGGTTAAGAATCCACCTGCCAATACGGGGACATGGGTTCAAGCCCTGGTCTTGGAAGATGCCACATGCTGCGGAGCAACTAAGCCTGTGCACCACAACTACTGAGGCCGCATGCCACAACTACTGAAGCTCGAATGCCTAGAGCCCATGCTCCAAAACAAGAGAAGCCACTGCAATAAGAAACCCGCGCACTGCAACGAAGAGTAGCTCCTACTCGCCACAACTAGAGAAAGCCCACGCGCAGCAACAAAGACCCAACACAGCCAAAAATAAATAATATTTTTGTAAAAAATTAGCATTCAAAAAAAAATAATACTACAACCGAGTGTCTGAAAATGTATCTACTACCACTTCTTTGAGCAAACCAGAGAACATTGATATAGGATTTGACAAGCCCTCAATTCAAGGATTGCCCCAATCACAGAGATACAAGTGTTTCCTGATTGATTGGTTAGAATTTAGCTGTGGAAGCATGATTATCAGAGTGTGTCTGTTGTTGATAGGCTGACTTTCAGAAGCAAATTAGTGAGGCAGCTGTCATTCATTGACTGGGTTCCAAAAGAGTTCTGATAGTAACTTGCTATTGAGGGTACTGACTGATTAATTACTTTGCAAAAATATCAACTTTTATCTCCTTGTTGGCAATCGTTACTGAATACTCATTTCTTATTATATTAATTTAAGCATTGATTTTATTGTTTCTTTTCTACTATTCTTAGACATTTTTGTTTTGTTTCCTATTGTCTAATATTTTACATCTTTTATTTTCAGCCTTTCTTCTTTAAAACTAGAAGCATTTAAAACTGTAAATGTCACTCTAATTATCACTTTGTGCCCCACAGTTTTTTTTTAAAGATCTTTATAGATGGTAATTCTTTCATTAAGTCAGGTTTATTGAGTTTCAATTTACAAACAATTATATTCACTCTTGTAGATGTATAATTCAACAAGTTTTTGACAAATATATTCAGTCATGTATCTCCACTATATTGTCGATGGATACAGAATGTTTCCATCAAACATCTCTCTGATTTCTTGATACATATTGCATATTCTTATTTGACAGTCTCCATTAAATGCATTAAATAAATGGTATCATTGTATGACTAATTGTACTTTTTATTTTCCCCTTGACTTTTCACTGCCTCAAGTCCTGACTTTCATTTTATCTTGTTCTCTGCAAAAATCCTACAGTCTTGTCAGCTCAGTCAGTCCTGAATTTAAAAGTATTGTTTTAATACTTTATCAACCTTCATAGTTTATTGTAATCAAGAATGTCATTCAGAGTATCTATTCCACTATACGGTGGGAAATAGAAACCAGCTTGTGGCTTTTGAAAATGATCTCAGGAAAATCTATATGTATAAAAATTCAAAAACCACTGAACTAAACCTCATAAAGTTTGTTACCAAATGCTTCAATGTAAAGTAGCAAGAATTTAAACAGAAAGATAAACAAACAAACAAACAAACAAAAATGCTAAAACATTTTAAAGTGTTAAAGTAAAAGCTAATGTGAAAAAAAGTAGTCATTTACGTAGATTCAACCCAAATCAATCTAGCAAGAACATTTAGACTAGACACTCTTCCCACCCTCTATTATGCTAAGAAGATTTTTAAAAAGTGTCAATCACAATTCCTGCATATGGCCAACAATCATAAAACTATTAAACTTAAATATGTCAGTGCCCACGTATCAAATGAGCTAGCAAGATATCAGGACTCTACATGCAAGGAAAGTGTAGTAGCTGGCAGTAAGTAATCCACACATCCCTCCCCTTCATCTCCCCTACCTCCATCCCTCCAGCTTCATTAAAGTGGATTGAACCAGGTCTTAGAAGTTGAGAGAAATTACTGAGTATGTGGTGGTGGAGAAGGAGTGATGGGACTCTAGGCAAGGGCAAAGTTGAATAAAAATCCCAGAGGTGAGAAGGGACATGGAGAGTCCAGGCTGGATTGGGATCATATGTGGCATCATGACAGATCATATGGCATATTGATATGGAGTGAGAGAATGTGAGCTCAAGTCCTGTCTTAACTACTGTTATTGCACACAGACAAGGGAAATATAAAGCTGGATTGGGTATAATCTTGGACAATTACCTAAACTGTTCAACCTTTGTCCTTAAATAATAACAAATGTAATTCATTAAGCAGGGAGTTGGCATGATGCACAAGAACAAAATCAAGAAGACAAGCTCAGAGAGAAGGGAGGTATTCTGAGGTGTCCTGAGATCAACTAAATTTCATGTAAGAGACTCTTGTGCAACTTCTCATTCCAGAATATCTACATATTTCCTAATAATTGATGAGTCTTATTCAGACATATTTTACATCTGAAGTTTAAATTCTATTACTTGTCTGATTCAAGCAGGACTCATACATTGAAAATATTTTGCCTTACTTACAAGATTTCCTTATGTGTGTGTTTTGTGTGATCCACTTCAGCTGTGGTGAGGAATAAGCATGAATATCATGTATTGTTATAAATAATGCAGACAATATTATTTATTGACACTAGTGTTATAATAAACCTGCTAGTAAACTCACAGTGAGTTAGATAATTCTTTTGAAGTGCAAATAATCCATAGATTTGATGTTGATCACCTATTTTGTTTGATTGTTTGATTTTTTTTTCCATTTTCATTGTAGGTGTTAGCTAAACACTAAGACAATGATACATGTATTTGCATTCTGCTGAAAATACATAGTATCTTTGATATTCTCTGATTATGACTGCTATTCCTTTAATCAACAGCAAACAGACTTACAATTTATTGAAAACTAGACACACTCCAGGCTCTTCACATATGAGGATCAGGATTCATAGAAACACTACTAAGTAAATTCATGCACACTCCCCTTTTTGAAACTGCTTTAGACTTCAAATAACTTGCTCAACTTTGCATAGTGGAACAGAAAACTGTTTGGGGAAAATATCAGATGCTTGAGCCTCTCTACTCCAATCGCCAGCCATAGCACTTTATAGTGGTTAAAGCTCTGGTTCAGGAGTGCAATGGAAATATTGTTTATGAGTAGGAACATGAGAATGTGAAGACTGAAAGGCAGGAAGTCATTTGTGTGTGTGTGAGTGCATACAAACATGTACACACATACATACACACACACACAGTTTGGTAGTCTGAACAGCTATTTAGAGAGATCTTTGAAATCTTGCTTGTACTACTAAATAAAATATTTTGTCAACATTGAGAGGCAGAGTACAGAGAATGTGGGAGAAGTAAACCTATGATGGAAATAAGATGGATGGAAAAGAAAAACTCCTCACCTTGGGCAGACCTTCTGAGAGGTGGGAAGGATAATCCAATTCTCTTGTTCTTCATGGTCTAGGTCATGGCTGTATATTAAGTGGATGTAAAAACTGAACATCCCAATATAGGAAAAGTTCCCTGTAAAACTTTCAGGGTTCTAAAGGTTAATCCCTATTGACCACTACTCTTTCCACAAAGCCAGAGCCACCCATGACTTTTCTTGCTACCTGTAGGAGAACCCTTATGTCACCAACACCAAACTTTTATTTTTATCTTTACTTCTTTTTTTCTCTCCACAAAAACAAAGACTTTCAAGCTGTATTCAATAAGACTAAAGGTTGGTGGGCTGCTGAGATGTGTATTTGAACAAGGAATTTTGAGCAGATGGACTGGTGGGCCTCTACTACCCTTCCCTCACTGAAGCAGAACAACTTCATTTTATTTATGTAGATATTGAGATGCTGTACAATATTCTATTTTTTAAAAGTTGTGATGCTAAAATTAGCTGAAAAACATCTGTGCTAGTGATTAATCAGATACAGTAAATGTTATTGATTTTAGTGCCTTAAAGTTTGAGCGAATTATTAATATGATTTTCAAATTGCCAAGACAGGCTGAGTCACACCCTGGAGACAGTCATATATGTTGCCTAAAATAAGACTGGCTGATGCTGGAGCAGACAGTTGGTATTCCTTGATTTAGCTCTTAAACTTCCTTTTTGTTCAGTTTTCTGGCTCTACTCCTGACTGTTAGCTGTATTCCTAGCTAAATACCTTGTTTCTCTAAGTTTCAAATATGATTCTCTCCCTTGGTACCTTGCTCCATGACAGATAGATTGATAAATCTCCACACATCCTTTTAAAAGGTTTAAAGTAAATTGGTGTTTTTGGAACAGATATGAAATATAACAGCAAATGGTACAAGAAGGTATAAAATAAAATGTAAATTTCCTTTCAACTGAATCTCCCAGCAGTTGAGTTTTCTTCTCCAGGAGCCGCCACCAGAGTCAGATTCTCATACCTTTGTACAGACACATTCTCTGCATGAGACAAGTGAACATGTGTATTTTTTCCCCTTTTTAACAAATACACAACATGCTCTTCTATACTTTTCTTGTGTCACTTAGCATACATTCTGAAGATTTTCTAAATCCATATCTGATTAATTTCCTTGTTCTTTTTTAAAACAAACACTTCCATTGTAGAGACGTTCCATAACCTATTTAAACAGTCCTCATATTTAGGATTTTTTTTATGTTGTGCTATTACAAACAATGTTGCAATGAATATATGCACAAATTTATAAAAGTATGCACATAGAACAAATTCCTAGAAGTGGAATTGCTGCTTCTGTGTCAAATTTTCATAGATACTGCCAAATCATTTCTATAAATATAGTATCATTTTAGATTCCCGGGAAAATATATGAAAGTGCCTATATTACATATCCTCACCAACACAATGTGTTTGTAAACAGTTTAATATTTATTAATAGAAAAATAATGTAATTTTAATTTACATTTATCCTATTATGAATGGGTTTGATCATATTTTCACATATTTAAGGGCCATTTATTTTTACATTTCTCTAACCTGCCTAAATTTTTGGCCCATTTTAAATTGAGCTGCTGTTATTGTTTCTTATTGATTTATAGAAAACTTTTACCTATTAAGAAAATTAATCCATTTTTTTATATGAATTGAAAATTTTTGTTTCTTACTTTTTATAGTTTTTGCTATGTAGGATAGTTTTAGAATTATATATCAAAATCACGAGTTTTTTTTCTTTTATGACCTCTATTTTATTCCATAATTTAAAAGAACTTTTCCATTCCAATATAAGACAAAATTTTTCCAATGTTTCTTCTTGTAATTTAAGTTTTATTTTTCATGTTTAATTCTTTAATGCACCTGGAATTTATTTTTTGTATAAATTGTTAAGAAAGGACATTTCTACTTAGTTAACTTTATTTATCATCTATTTTTCCACATATGATTTCAATATTAACTTTATCATATACAAAATTCCTATTTTTTTTCTCTTTCTGAACTTTGAGGGCTACTCCATTAATCTATCTCTTAATGTAAAAATTAATCACTGTATTATTCAGAAGATATAGTACAATATCAAATAAGACTCTCACCCATGGCACTTCTTTTTGAAAATTTTCCTGGGTTTAATTTTTTTTTGCTTTTTTAAATATAAAATTTAAAATCATCCTGTCTAATTGCCATTGGTATTTTTATTGAAATCATATTAATTTTATAGACTGATTTAGAGAGAACTGACATTTTTATGGTATTTAACATTCTTAATCAAAAGCACAATATATTCAATAACTTTCTATTTTCAAGTTTATTTTTAAGTCCTTCAGCAGCATTTGAATTTCTTAATCTAGAGCTTGTCCACTTCTTAACAAGTAAGTTCTTGAGTAGTGTGTTCATTTTATTTTTTAAAATTGCTTCAGTAAATGCAGTCATTTCTTCCATTGCATATAGTCTATCTGGGTGTTTCTATCTTTTACATAGTTGTTTGATGATTTTCCTTTAGTATACTCAAGTAGATATAGTTCACTCAAGTGATGCACTTGAGATATGTTTGTGCATTCGTGTTTGTGTGTGTGTGTGTATTTATTTTAAGTTAATCTCCACCATAGGGGTAGTTTATTAGCATTTGATGTACAATTATCAGAAAAATACACTCAGGAGATTGGTTCAAGATGGCGGAGTAGAAGGATGTGAGCTCACTTCCTCTTGCAAGAGCACCAGAATCACAACTAACTGCTGAACAATCATCAACAGGAAGACATTGGACCTCACCATAAAACATACCCCACATGCAAAGAAAAAGAGAAGCTGGAATGAGATGGTAGGAGGGGTGCAATCACAATAAAAACAAATCCCATAACCACTGAGTGGGTGACTCACAAACTGGAGAACACTTATACCACAGAAGACCACCCACTGAAGTGAAGGTTCTGAGGTCCACGTTAGACCTCCCAACCTGGAGGTCCAGCAACAGGAGGAGGAATTCCTAGAGAATCAGATTTGAAGGCTAGCAGGATTTGATTGAAGGACTTCAACAGAACTGGGGGAAACAAAGACTCCAGTCTTGGAGGGCACACACAAAGTAGTGTGCACATCAGTACCCTGGGGAAGGAGCAGTGAACCCATAGGAGACTGAACCAGACCTACCTGCTAGTGTTGGAGGGTCTCCTGCAGAGGTGAGGGGTGGCTGTGGCTCACCACAGGGACAAGGACACTGGAAACAGAAGTTATTAGAAGTACTCATTGGCATGAGCCCTCCCAGAGTCTGCCATTAGCCCCACCAAAGAGCTGTAGGCTTCAGTGCTGGGTTGCCTCAGGTCAAACAACCAACAGGGAGGGAACCTAGCCCACCTCTCAACAAACAAGTGGATTAAAGTTATATTGAGCTTTGCCAACCAGAGCAACACCCAGCTCACCAACCACCAGTCCCTCCCACCAGGAAACTTACACAAGCCTCTTGGATAGCCTCATCAACTACAGGGCAGACAGCAGAAGCAAGAAGAACTACAATTCTGCAGCCTGTGTGGAATGAAAACCACATTCACAGAAAGATAGACAAAATGAAAAGGTGGAGGACTATATACCAGATGAAGGAACAAGATAAAACCCCAGAAAAACAACTAAATGAAGTGGAGATAGGCAACCTTCCAGAAAAAGAATTCAGAATAATGATAGTGAAGATGATCCAGGACCTCAGAAAAAGAATGGAGGCAAAGATCAAGAAGATGCAAGAAATGTTTAACAAAGACCTAGAATAATTAAAGAACAAACACCTAGAAGATTTAAAGAACAAACAGACAGAGATGAACAATACAATAACTGAAATGAAAAATACACTAGAAGGAGTCAATAGCAGAATATCTCAGGCAGAAGAACAGATAAGTGACCCGGAAGACATAGTATGGAATTCACTTCCATGGAACAGAATAAAGAATAAGAAATGAAAAGAAATGAAGACAGCCTAAGAGACCACTTGGAAAACATTAAACACACCAACATTCACATTATAGGGGTCCCAGAAGGAGAAGAGGGAGAGAAAGGAGCCAAGGAAATATTTGAAGAGATTATAGTCGAAAACTGCCCTAACATGGGAAAGGAAATAACTACCCAAGCCCAGGAAGCACACAGAGTCCCAGGCAGGATAAACACAAGGAGAAGCACACTGAGACACAAGGTAATCAAATTGACAAAAAGACAAAGTATTGAAAGCAACAAGGGGAAAATGACAAATAACATACAAGGGAACTCCCGTATGGTTAACAGCTGATTTCTCAGCAGAAACTCTACAAGCCAGAAGGGAGTGGTAGGATATATTAAAAGTAATGAAAGGGAAGAACCTACAAGCAAGATTACTCTAAATGACAAGTATATCAATCAGATTTGATGGAGAAATCAAAAACTTTATAGACAAGCAAAAGTTAAGAGAATTCAGCACCACAAAACCAGTTCTATGACAAATGCTAAAGGAACTTCTCTAAGTGTGAAACACAAGAGAAGAAAAGGACCTACAAAGACAAACAAATAACAATTAAGAAAATGGTAATAGGAACATACATTTTGATAATTACCTTAAACGTGAATGGATTAAATGCTCCAACCAAAAGACACAGGATCACTGAGTGGATACAAAAACAAGACCCATATATATGCTATCTACAAGAGACTCACTTCAGGCCAGGGGCACATACAGACTGAAAGTGAGGGGATGGAAATAATATTCCATGCAAATGGAAATCAAAAGAAAGCTGGAGTAGCTATACGCATATCAGATAAAATAAACTTTAAAATAAAGAATGTTACAAGACACAAGGAATAACACTACATAATGGTCAAGGGATCAAACCAAGAAGAAGATATAACAATTATAAATATATATGCACCCAACATAGGAACACCTCAATACATAAGGCAACTACTAACAGCTGTAAAGAGGAAATCGACAACAACACAATAATAGTGAGGGACTTTAACACCTCACTTACACCAATGGACAGATCATCCAGACAGAAAATTAATAAGGAAACACAAGGTTTAAATGACACAAAGCACCAGATAGATTTAATTGATATTTATAAGACATTCCATCCAAAAACAGCAGATTACACTTTCTTCTAAAGTGTGCATGGAACATTCTCCAGGTTAGATCACATCTTGTGTCACAAGCCAAGCCTCAGTAAATTTAAGAAATCTGAAATCATACCAAGCATCTGACCACACTATGAGATTAGAAATCAATTATAGGGGAAAGAAACCGTAAGAAACACAAACACATGGAGGGTAACAGTACACTACTAAATAACAAAGAGATCACTGAAAAAATCAAAGAGGAAATTAAAAAATACCTAGAGACAAATGACAATGAAAACACGATGGTCAAAAACCTCTGGGATGCAGCAAAAGCATTTCTAAGAGGGAAGTTTACAGCAATACAATCCTACCTCAAGGAACAAGAAAAATCTCAAATAAGCAGTCTAACATTACACCTAAAGGAACTAGAGAAGAACAAACAAAACCCAAATTTAGTAGAAGGAAGAAACCATAAAGAACAGGGCAAAAATATATGAAATAGAAACAAAGAAAACAATAACATAGACCAATAAAACTAAAAGCTGGTTCTTTGAGAAGATAAACAAAATTGATAAACCTTTAGCCAGACTCATCAAGAAACAGAGGGAGAGGACTCATATCAATAAAATTAGAAATGAAAAAGGAGAAGTTACAATGGACACTGCAGAAATACAAAGCATCATAAGGGACTACTACAAGCAACTCTATGCCAATGAAATGGACAACCTGGAAGGAATGGACAAATTCTTAGATAGGTATAGCCTTCCAAAACTGAACCAGGAAGAAATATAAAATATGAAGAGAAAAATCACAAGTAATGAAATTAAAACTGTGATTCAAATCCTCTAACAAAATCCAGGACCAGATGGCTTCACAGGTGAATTCTATCAAACATGTAGAGAAGAGCTAACACTGATCCTTCTTAAACTCTTCTAAAAAATTGCAGAGGAAGGGATTCTCCCAAACTCATTATACAAAGCCATCATCACCCTGAAACAAAAACAAGACAGAGATACTACAAAAAAAGAAAATTACAGGTCAATATCACTGATGAATAGAGATGTAAAAATCCTCAACAGAAGGCTAGCAAAAAGCATCCAACAACACATTAAAAGGATAATACACCATGATCAAGTGGGATTTATCCCAGGGATGCAAGGATTCTTCAGTATACACAAAGCAATCAATGTAATACCCCATATTAACAAATTGAAGAATAAAAACCATATGACCATCTCAATAGATACAGAAAAACTTTTGACAAAATTCAACACCCATTTATGACAAAAACTCTCCAGAATGTGGGTAGAGATGGAACCTACCTAAACATAATAAAGGCCCACATCAAACATCATTCTCAATGGTGAAAAACTGAAAACATTTCCTCTAAGATCAGGAAGAAGACAACTATGTCCAATCTCACCACTATCATTCAACACAATTTTGGAAGTCTTAGCCATGGCAATCAGAGAAGAAAAAGAAATAAAAGGAATCCAAATTGGAAAAGAAGAAATACAACTATCATTGTTTGCAGATGACATGATACTATACATAGAGAATCCTAAAGATGCTACCAGAAAACTACTAGAGCTAATCAAAGAATTTGGTAAATTTCAGGATACAAAATTAATGCCCAGGAATCTCTTGTATTCCTATACTCTAGCAACAAAAGAACAGAAAGAGAAATTAAGGAAGCAATCCCAATCACCACTGCAACAAAAAGAATAAAATACCTTGGAATAAACCTACCTAAGGAGGTAAAAGACCTGTACTCAGAAAACTATAAGAAACTGATGAAAGAAATCAAAGGTAACACAAACAGACGTAGAGATATACCATGTTCTTGGATGGAAGAATTAATATTTGAAAATGACTATACTACCCAAAGCAATCCACAGATTCAATGCAATCCCTATCAAACTACCAGTGGCATTTTTTACAGAAGTAGAACAAAAAATTTTAAAATTTGTATTGAGACACAAAGGACTCCGAATAGCCAATGCAGTCTTGAGGGAAAAATACGGAGCTGGAGGAATCAGATACACTGATGTCTGACTATACTACAAAGCTACAATAATCAAGACAATATGGTACTGGCACAAAAACAGAAATATAGACCAATGGAACTAGATAGAAAGCCCAGAAACAAACCCACAAACCTATGGTCAACTAATTTATGACAAAGGAAGCAAGGATATACAAGGAGAAAAGATAGTCTATTCAATAAGTGGTGCTTGGAAAACTGGACAGGTATATGTAAAAGAATGAAATCAGAACACTTCCTAACACCACAGACAAAAATAAACTCAAAATGGATTAAAGACCTAAATTTAAGGCCAGACACTATAAAACTCTTAGAGGATAGCATAGGCAGATCACTCTATGACATAAATCACAGAGAGATCCTTTTTGACCCACCTCCTAGAGAAATGGAAATAAAAACAAAAATAAACAAATGAGACCTAATGAAACTTAAAAGCTTTTGCACAGCAAAGGAAACCATAAACAAGACAAAAAGACAACACTCAGAATGGGAGAAATATTTGCAAATGAAACAACTGACAAAGGATTAAACTCCAAAATATACAAGCAGCTCCTGAAGCTCAATATCAAAAAAATAAACAAGCCAATCTACAAATGGGCAGAAGACCTAAATAGACATTTCTCCAAAGAAGATATACAGATTCCCAACAAACACCTGAAAGGTTTCTCAACATCACGAATCATTAGAGAAATGCAAATCAAAACTGCAATGAAGTATCACCTCACATCAGTCAGAATGGCCATCATTAAAAATCTACAAACAATAAATGCTGGAGAGGATGTGGAGAAAAGGGAACCCTCTTGCACTCTTGGTGGGAATGTAAATTGATACAGCCACTATGGAGAACAGTATGGAGTGTCCTTAAAAAACTAAAAATAGAATTACCATATGACCCAGCAATCCCACTACTAGGCATATTCCCAGAGAAAACCATAAGTTAAAAAGACACATGCACCCCAATATTCACTGCACCACTATTTACAATAACCAAGTTATGGAAGCAACCTAATGGCCCATCAACTGACAAATGGATACAAAAGTTGTGGTACATATATACAATGGAATATTACTCAGGCATAAGGAACAAAATAGGGTCGTTTGTAGAGACATCATGGACCTAGAGACTGTTATACAGAGTGAAGTAAGTCAGAAAGAGAAAAACAAATATCGTGTATTATTGTGTTTGTGTGGAATCTAGAAAAATGGTACAGATGAACCTGTTTGCAAGGCAGAAATAGAAACACAGATGTAGGGGGGAAAGTGGGGGCTTGGGTGGTGATGGAATGAATTGGATGATTAGGATTGACATATATACACTAATATGTATAAAATAGCTAACTAATAAAAACATGCTGTATAAAAAATAAATAAAATTAAATTAAAAAATTAAAAAAAAAAAGAAATATACACTCAAAATATATTAGTTGACCACTTTGAATGTTGTTATTTAAATAGCCCAAAACTTGGGGCTTCCCTGATGGCGCAGTGGTTGAGAGTCTGCCTGCCAATGCAGGGGATACGGGTTCAAGCCCTGGTCTGGGAAGATCCCACATGCCACGGAGCAACTGGGCCCATGAGCCACAATTACTGAGCCTGCGCGTCTGGAGCCTGTGCTCCGCAACAAGAGAGGCCGCGACAGTGAGAGGCCCGCGCACCGCGATGAAGAGTGGCCCCCACTTGCCACAACTAGAGAAAGCCCTCGCACAGAAACGAAGACCCAACACAGCCAAAAATTAAATAAATAAGTTAAAAAAAAAAATAGCCCAAAACTTTATAGGTTAGTAAAATAGGTGTCAGACATGTATATTACCTAGTTAGATTAATGATGTTTGAAAATGTGATCTGGCTGTGAAGCTTTTTAGGAATCCCGCTGCCTTAGCAGAAATGAAGTAAGAGATTTCCAAGAAAAGTGAGCCCAGTTTCCCAAAGTTTGGTAGCAGCTCCTGAGATGTAGGGACTTATTCACCTTATGTTCCTCTCCTTGATGGAGCTCTCCATGGAATGACCCAATTGACTGGCCCTCCCACTAGAATGCCATTATGTCCACTTCACATTGAGTCTTTTGAGGTAGATATTGGTCAGCGTGTTTCTTGCTTTGAGAAACAAAAATAGTACCATGACAACTTTTTGAATTATTGCTAGTAACTGTTTATAGTTTTGTCAGAACTTGATCTAAGACCCAATTTCACTGTTCAGAAACATGAGGTAACAGGGACTGATCCAGGCTAGCGCCCTGATGACCTTGGACAAATCCACAAAGGCCACATGAGAAAGGGCTTAACCACAGCCGACCTTGACAGAATGTCCTGTGATCTTCCTGGAACACAAGAGCATCCGGGTCTTGTGAGAAATTGCTATAAGGCCATTTCTCACCTACCTATGTCTTAGAATCAATCTATGAGATAGTTTCTCATCCTCTCCCAGGTTCCGATGAGGTATGAGAAGTTTTGCCTTGCCCTCATCCTCATAGTACAGTTGCAAACTGTAAAACTGGTCAGCTGCAGCATGTAATCAGCAACTCAGCAACAGGGTACCCTAGCATTCATGTTGCATTGTCATCAGTCCCCTTTGGTTTTGGTGTTGTCCTGTGGAGCAGGAAACATAGTGAGCTATTACCTTTGATTTTGTGTTCTTATTGTCCATGTAAGCAATAAAACATCTGAATCTGAAAAGAGCTTATTGTTCTTTACCATCCAAATCTGTCAGACTTGCTGGGAAGGTGTCAGGGGAGTGAAGTTCTAACTTCCAACTGCTGCTATTGATGAGAGGCTACTGCTATTTCCTGACATAATCTAACACTTGTTGAATAGATAAAATAGTGTTAGATCCTAATATTAATGTATGTGAAGGATATTGATTTTTATACAGTTTTGGTCCAGCCACCTTACTGAATCCCATTAACATCTATAATAGATTTAAGTGTTTCTCTCGGGTTTTCTAGTCTCTGTTGCTCTGAGATGACACTGGAATCCCTGTTAAAGTTTTTCTCTAACCAGTTTGATTGGAGTTAGCCTAGATACTGTTGATTCTCTTTATTTGCACTAGTTATGCTCTATACAGTTCTCTGGGTAGATTCTATTTTCTTTGTTTTACAAAAGAGAAAATGAGGTTCAGAAATGTTAAGTGACTTTCCAGAGGCCACCCTCTAACAGGTGCCAGAGTTGGGATTCAAACCCCATTCAACTGGCCCAGGACTAATGTTTTTTGCACTACACTGCACTGTTTTGTACCACCTCCATAATTGGTCATCTCTGAATGGGAACCAAAAAAAGGCAAAACATTGCCTTGTTCAATGTCAGCTGGGAACCTATGTGTCAGGCAACTTAAAATTTTTACCACTTAGTGAATGTCTGCAAATGACTGGGGAAATGCCAGTAGTATTCATTTTGAGGTTATAAACAAATTATAGTAAGTAGGTAAATTCACAAATATGGACATGTATTCTGATTCCAAATAACATGCTAGTCTTCACATTTATTCAGGAGATTAAAGGCTAAATGCTATCAGAAAGAGAAACTCAATTCTGAATTTTGTCTGATACACATGGATATCAGTCCTGCTAAAAATTTAGCTGCAGAATATTAGTAACTGATCCCTGAACTGATAAGGTAAAAGTCTAGAACCAAAGTAGAATGTTCCATTAACTTAGTGTTATGACTTACAGGATTTTACCAAGGGGAAGTAAAGTTGTTTCATGAGACAAAGACCAGGTATTGTGCAGTAATACAACTCACACAAAAAAATATCTAAATGAATGGGGCTATAAAATAATTTTAAAACTCAAGGGGAGAAAAATAAAGATAGATATATATAGTTATATCTATCTATCTATCTATCTATCTATCTATCTATATCTTGCCAGTAAAACTGAAATTAAAAATCTCAAAAGAAAATATTTTTGTTCAGCATTTCAAATGAATAAAAGTTACCTAAGAGTCAATTGTAATTATCAATGACTTTGGATAACGATTTCTAGTGCCCCACACCCAACACAGTCCAATCACCTAGGATGCCATTCACAGGCAAAGAAATAATCTCCTGTGAGTTATGAGGTATATATTTATAGGCCTCCTGTGGGGCATTTAGAAGATTCCTAATAGTTTAAACACTTCACTACCTAGGAGGGGTAACTCCTTAGTAAACAGTAGTGTAGCAATCCCCCCTAATCTGTGGTTTCAGTTACTCAGTCAATCATGGTCCAAAATATAAAATGAAAATTCCAGAAATAAACAATCCATAAGTTTCACATAACGTGCCATTCTGAGCAATCTCATGCTGTCCACCCCTTTTTGCCTGGGACATGAATCATCCCCTTGGCCAGCATATCTTACGCATTAGTCACTTAGCCATCTGGGTTATCAGATCAACTGCTGTGATCTTGCAGTGATTGTACTGAAGTAACCCTTATTTTACTTAATAATGGCCCCAAAACACTGGAGTAGTGATATTGGCAATTTTAACATTCTCTTACTGTGTCTAATTTATAAATTAAACTTTATCATGTATATGTATGTATAAGAAAAAACAGTATACACAGGGTTCAGTACTATCTGTGGTTTCTGGCATCCATTGGGGGTCTTGGAACATATCCCATAGAGA
Organism: Lipotes vexillifer; assembly: GCF_000442215.2. Classification (NCBI taxonomy): domain Eukaryota; kingdom Metazoa; phylum Chordata; class Mammalia; order Artiodactyla; family Lipotidae; genus Lipotes; species Lipotes vexillifer. The sequence continues at coordinate 215,409 of NW_006771990.1, forward strand.
TAATGGGGGGATTTCTATAAGCATTTATTTGACTAACTTATTCAGTCTCCATTGCTGTGTTTCAGAGAGAAGGATCCTATGCTATTATGTTGTTGGACTACAGTTAATGTGAGTGCATTTTAATGCAGTTGAGAAGATAATAATATTTAGCCATCATTGGCTACCCAGTTGAAGTTTTAGTGGCCAAAAAAGCAACATGAAAATACTTTGGCAATATTATGACAAATTCAAGAAATTACTTTGTTCCTTAATTCATTATATTCCCTAGGACTTGATTATAGTAAATGGCGACAGCTCTTGCCTTAGTTTCTAGGCTCCCAGATTGTTCTTCTTTGGCAGTTTTGTCTATTCAGGGCCTAAGGGAAACCCTGCATCCCTGCATTTTAGGATTTTAAAATAGAGATTAAGATCCATAAAAATAATAAGATGACCAACAACAGGCTTAAAGGCCTAATAAGAGATATAGACAATAGTGCTTTGAAACTGAAAACCAGATTTTGTGCAGTAATGTTGTAGTGTCAGGATGGGCATTATTTTCTGGAAAAACAAAAGGTTGATTTTTAAGAAGGATCTTAAAGGATTCAGCTTTGGAATAATAAAGGCCTATTGCTAATAGCCAAATCTGCAGTTGAGGGTAAATTCAAGTTTCCTTTAAGATCTTCCCATGATGCTTTCTATCCCATGAACACCTTCTCAGAGTCTGCTTTGATAACCAGAAAATGCTTCCATCTGGGTCAAACAAGTAAAAATGAGGCATACTCTGACCAGTCTACTCTGACTGATATAGAAGGCGGGGTCAGATTTTTTGTACTTAAATGAAAAGTACAAAGTAGCTCTCCCTTCCAAGAGGAACTCTAGGTCAGATAAACTGGATGGTGCTGAAAAAGTAATAGAAAGCAACAAGAAAGCACGAGCAGCAGAATCCAAAACAGAACTACTGGTTAGACTATCAAATGTCTGCAAACCAACATTGCTGATTCTCTGGTTCCTATACAGGCCAAAAAGTATCAGAAGATGGGTTAGAGAAAGCTCCAAGAAACAAATTATCCGGTTTCCAAGGAAGCAAATTAAAATATTTAATTAATAACAATTAAAGACCAAGGGAACACTAAAGATGGCACCCACATCTATTGCCAACATAAGATTTTAAGTCCCTGAAGTTATCTATCTCTGAGGTTGAAGGAATGGAAACTTAGATGTTTAAATAAAGGTCAGACAAATTTAATGGGAAACACCATCTAAGTGAAAATTTGAAATATTCATAACCCTTACAAAAGCAAAATAACACATTTTAACATAAAATGGAGAATCAAGTTTCTATAATCTCTCTTCTCTCTCTCTCTCTGTCTCTTTTATCTCCCCTCTCCCTTCTCTCCTCTCTATTTTCTCTAGTTGTTTTTCACAGAAAGTAACCTGGAACTCACTACATTCAAGCAAACCAGAAATTTCTCTGTGACTGTCATGATTTGTTCCTCCTAAAAAGATTTCTAAAAATAGAGATATCTGAGAAGGAAGCTTAGTGGATTCTTAAATAGGCTCTAAAAAAAAAACGTATCTGAAACTTGGAATTAGGCAAAAGAGAATATTGGATGTTCTTTCAGTGCAGTGATGGACTGTATGTTTGATTGACACTCTCTTGACTGTGTTATTTACAGCTCTGTAAGGCCAAGATTAACTTGTAACTTTTAGTTCAGTAAACCTGCAAATAATTTTTGTCTTTGTAAAAAAAAAACCTTTAATATTGCAGTTTATTATTCTCTAGGACTTTATTTTGTATCAAGTCCAATTGTCTTTTCCTAAAATCCCTTTACTAAATTGCTTATAAATACCAAGTTCCTCAAATTCTCATTTCAACTGATCTTACTGATTACTTCATTAATTTCATATATTCATTGTACATTTGTATGAGTCATGATTTTAGGTTGTGGAAAATTATAATTTAACAAGGTACTGATAGGTGTTTATTAATTTGGTGAAACCAACTCACTAAAGTGTCATGTCTTTTGTTTGAAAGTAGCACCCAGAGGTGACCAAGTTCTTGAGGAATGATTCACGCTAAGCGATCTTAAAAATACGCTAATGGATGAGCGATTTATAAATATATTTATAGATCACAGGAGGTAGGTTGTACTTGTGTTCAAAAGACTTGCACTGGCTAATAAGTCCCCTTAAATCTGGCTATCAAGAAACACAAAAAGCCATTTTAATTTATTAAAACACTCCTTGGGGAGACAAAAAAAAAATCAGAACTACAGGATTTGGAAGATCTTGAATGAAATATCTCTTTGTCTATGGAAGAGTCAGCCAACTATTTTTCTTCCCAGTCTGTTGTGCTTGTTATCTCCATTTGACAATGGCCCTTTTCTTTCATGCTTTTTCTACCTTGTTCTCTTGCCCCAGGAGGCTGATCTCTATGGAATAAGTCACCTGGGCAGCGCTTCCAGTTAGTTTTAAATTAAATTCACCAGTGGGAGGCACTAGCAGGAGACTGGAGTACAAGAGGAGAGAAAAGTTGGGGTATTTTATCCCTGTACCCTCCCTGCTTTGGTGCCAAACTTCACCACCACCACCACTCTCAACGTGAGCCCTTCCCTCTCTGACTCCATCTGTCATCAGGATCCTGCATAATTATTTCCTTCTCCTTCCCCTTCCTGTGGGCGGTAAACAGTAGTCTCTGGATGCCTCAACATTGCTTGTCCATTCCCTTAATCTGGAATGGTTTTAAGCATTTATGTAAATATTTGCTGCATTAAAATCTCTTTATTTGAACCATCTCTCTTCCTTAATAGCCCTCCATGAAGAGGCCAGAGTCATTTCTTCATCCATACCACTTGCTCATATTAGTTTTCTTTTTATAAACTTTATGACCCATCTTACAGCTACCTTTGCCTCATGCATTGTCTGTCTCCCACCATCCTAAAGTACTAAGCAATATTTCCTTCCTCAAATCACATACTCAGTTGAATTCGGTGTCTCCAAAACATTCCATAACCTATCATACACATTCTCTTCTGCCTTTCTTAAACACCCCTTTCCCTATATTTCTCAGCTAATCCCTTTGTTTGTTTTTTTTTTATATCAATCTACCAATCTCAGATTTTCAAAGAGTGTCATGGCCTTTAAGTGCAATAGATTTGGAGGGGGAGGAATGTTAATATCTTACATACCTCTGTTCACCAAAGCACTCCTTGAATATCAACTTATTATGAAATTCAACTGCATATTATACAGCTCCCAGCACAGCACCATCTATATCCCTTGTGCCTTCTAAACATTGAATGTTCCCTAGTCAATGGTATTTCTAGTACACCTACTACATTTCACTAACATTGTGCAAAAATAGCAGCTTTACTTTCAAACTGTCTAAAATTTTGCCATGTCAACCTTCTTTTTGTCATTCTTTAATGTTATTCTTGTGCCACACATTTCAGTGCACACAACCATCCTTCAGACCAAAATCACAACTCATTTTTCTATGGTCACTTTCGATAGTGTGTACATTTTCTACCTAATCAACACCTCTGAGGCCTCTTGCCTGCTTGGAAACAGTAAAAACTCTAAATTATTATTTTCATGTTAAAAATGAGTGATGTATGCATTATAAGGCATTTTTATATCCCTTACCATTAACTGTGACACCTGCAACACTCAGTCTTGAAGAATCAGCTTAAACAGAACCTTCTCTGTAAGCCCCTTCTTGACTGCCTTTAGTTATAGACAGTGATTACTTCCTTCTCTGTGTTACACAAAGTTCATAAATGTCTCTATTATAACACTCTTACATAGCACTGTCATATGTTTATACATCTGTGTCTCTTTCTATATTACAAATCTTTAAGCCTAAGCCATGTCTGAGTTATCTTTGCGTCTATAATTACTAACCTTGTGATGCCTGCCACTTAAAAATATGATCAATGAAAATTTTTAATAGATTTATGGAAGGCCTAAATGGTATTGATTAAGTTACCACTTGCTTTAGTGGTATTCAGCTTGAATTTATAGCTTCATTGTATTAATTGGACTTGGGTATGTTCCATGTCTCTTAGCCACAGGGATACTTCAATCTGACTGATCTTTTTCCTATTCTGAGCTTATATTTGGTGGTTTGACTCTTAGAAAGTAACTTTACCGTTTGCTTTGAGGACATATTTTTTTAGCCAAGCTAAGCTAAGTCTTAGCTTGTCAGTGGAGCTGGCAGGGAGCTGAGCATGTTAATAACTACTTCTGTGAAGTGGGAATCCTCAGTGAATCAAATGGGCTATTACAATCGTTTGTCACCATCAGACAACTCAGTTATTTTCTTTGGTTCTGAGTTGAGGGATACAGCTGATCACTCTTGTTTATCTAGAACAAACCTTCCTGACTGGATAACATACCTGTATCCACAGAGATCATCAGTACAGGTATTTCCTTATGGTGACCATTAGTATCATCTATAGTGGTTTGGAAACAATGAAGTGTTGCCTCAAGATAAAAAGCAATATTGTTATTGCAAATGATACATGTATCACTTGAACTTTTAAAAACTCATTTTAAAAACATATTGTAATGTGACACTCTTCAGAGTAAGGCTGCATACTTTCCAGGCTGCATGGGTCCCTCTTCATTTAGACAGATCATCTCATTAGTATATTGTGGATAGCTTCTAATAATATGACCTTGTCTTCAGGGATGGTATGAAAAAATAACTAATTAAGAAAGAATAGGGCTTCCCTGGTGGTGCAGTGGTTGAGAGTCCACCTTCCAATGCAGGGGACGCGGATTCATGCCCCAGTCCCGGAAGATCCCACATGCCACTGAGCAGCTGGGTCTGTGAGCCATGGCCACTGATCCTGCACATCCGGAGCCTGTGCTCTGCAATGGGAGAGTCCACAACAGTGAGAGTCCCATGTACTGAAAGAAAAAAAAGAAAGAAAGAAAGAATATATCTTTGGTGGGGCTAATTACAGACTCTGGGAGAGTTCATGCCAAGGAGTACATCACAGAACATCTGCTGCCAGTGTCCTTGTCCCCACGGTGAGCCACAGCCACCCCCATCTCATCAGGAGACACTCCAACACTAGCAGGTATGGAGAAGATGCTCAGAATTTGTATTTTTATCAAGTTCTCACAGAAACTTTAAAAAATAAGTAAAAGAGACAAACCTCTTAGATACCCTCATCCACCAGAGGGCAGACAGCAGAAGCAAGAAAAACTACAACCCTGCAGCCTGCGGAACAAAAAACACATTCACAGAAAGATAGACAAGATGAAAAGGCAGAAGGCTATGTACCAGATGAAGGAACAAGATAAAACCCCAGAAAAACAACTAAAGGAAGTGGAGATAGGCATCCTTCCAGAAAAAGAATTCAGAATAATGATACTGAAGGTGATCCAGGACCTTGGAAAAACAATGGAGGTGAAGATTGAGAAGATGCAAGAAATGTTTAACAAAGACCTAGAATAATTAAAGAACAAACAAACAGAGATGAACAATACAATAACTGAAATGAAAACTACACTAGAAGGAATCAAGAGCAGAATAACTGAGGCAGAAGAAGGAATAAGTGACCTGGAAGACAGAATGGTTGAATTCCCTGCCGTGGAGCAGAATAAAGAAAAAAGAATAAAAAGGAATGAAGACAGCCTAAGAGACCTCTGGGACAACATTAAACGCAACAACATTCACATTATAGGCCAAGAAGAAGAAGAGGGAGAGAAAGGACCCGAAAAAATATTTGAAGAGATTATAGCTGAAAACTTCCCTAACATGGGAAAGGAAATAGACACACAAGTCCAGGAAACACAGTGAGTCCCATTCAGGATAAACCCAAGGAGAAACACACCAAGACACAAGGTGATCAAATTGGCAAAAATTAAAGACAAAGAAAAATTATTGAAAGCAGCAAGGGAAAAATGACAAATGACATACAAGGGAACTCCCATAAGGTTAACAGCTGATTTCTCATCAGAAACTCTACAAACCAGAAGTGAGTGACATGATATATTTAAAGTGATGAAAGGGAAGAACCTACAGCCAAGATTACTCTACCCAGCAAAGATCTCACTCAGACTGAATGGAAAAATCAAAAGCTTTACAGACAAGCAAAAGCTAAGAGAATTCAGTACCACTCAACCAGCTCTGCAACACAAGCTAAAGGAAATTCTCTAAGTGGGAAACACAAGAGAAGAAAAGGACCTACAAAGTCAAACCCAAAACAATTAAGAAAATGGTCATAGGAACATACATATTGATAATTACCTTAAGGTGAATGGATTAAATGCTCCAACCAAAAGACACAGGCTTGCTGAATGGATACAAAAACAAGGCCCATATATATGCTGTCTACAAGACACCCATTCAAACCTAGGGACACAAACAGACTGAAAGAGAGGGGATGGAAAAAGATATTCCATGCAAATGGAAATCAAAAGAAAGCTGGAGTAGGTATACTCATATCAGATAAAATAGACTTTAAAATAAACAATGTTACAAGACACAAGGAAGGACACTACATAATGATCAAGGGATCAATCCAAGAGAAGATGTAACAATTATAAATATATACGCACCCAACATAGGAGTACATCAATATATAAGGCAACTGCTAAGAGCTGTAAAAGAGGAAATCGACAGTAACACAATAATAGTGAGGGACTTTAACACCTCACTTACACCAATGGACAGATCTTCCAAAATTAAAATAAAAAAGGAAACAGAAGCTTTAAATGACACAATAGACCAGAGTGACTTAACTGTTATTTATAGGACATTCCATCCAAAAACAGCAGATTACACTTTCTTCTAAAGTGTGCATGGAACATTCTCCAGGATAGATCACATCTTGGGTCACAAATCAAGCCTCAATAAATTTAAGAAAATTGAAACTGTAACAATCATCTCTTCTGACCACAACACTATGAGATTAGAAATGAATTAAAGGGGAAAAAATGTAAAAAACACAAACACATGGAGGCTAAACACTACATTTCTAAATAACCAAGAGATCACTGAAGAAATCAAAAAGGAAATCAGAGAAAACCTACAGGCAAAGGACAAAGAAAACACGACAATCCAAAACCTATGGGATGCAGAAAAAGCAGTTCTAAGAGGGAAGTTTATAGCTATACAAGCCTACCTCAAGAAACAAGAAAAATATCAAATAAAGTATCTAACCTTACCCCTAAAGGAACCAGAGAAAGAAGAACAAACAAAACCCCAAGTTAGCAGAAGGAAAGAAATCATAAAAATCACAGGAGAAAATAATGAAATAGAAACAAAGAAAACAATAGCAAATATCAATAAAAGTAAAAGCTGGTTCTTTGAGAAGATAAACAAAATTGATAAACCATTAGCCAGACTCATCAAGAAAAAAAGGCAGAAGACTCAAATCAATAGAATTAGAAATGAAAGAGGAGAAGTGACAACAGACACCGCAGAAATACAAAGCATCCAAAGAGTCTACTACAAGCAATTCTATTACAATAAAATGGACAACCTGGAAGTAATGGAAAAATTCTTAGAAAGGTATAACCTTCCAAGTCTAAAGCAGGAAGAAATAGAAAATATGAACAGACCAATCACAAGTAATGAAATTGAAACTGTGATTTAAAATCTTCCAACAAACAAAAGTCCAGGACTGTATGGCTTCAGAGGTGAATTCTATCAAACATTTAGAGAAGAGCTAACACCCATCCTTCTCAAACTCTTCCAAAAAATTGCAGAGGAAGGAACACTCCCAAACTCATTCTATGAGGCCACCATTACCCAAATAACAAAACCAGCCAAAGATACTACAAAAAAAGAAAATTACAGACCAATATCACTGATGAATATAGATGCAAAAATCCTCAACAAAATACTAGCAAACAGAATCTAACAACACATTACAAGGATCATACACCGTGATCAAGTGGGATTTATCCCAGGGATCAAGAATTCTTCAATATACACAAATCAATCAATGTGATAGACTATATTAAAAAATTGAAGAAGAAAAACAATTTGATCATCTCAATAGATGCAGAAAAAGCTTTTGACAATATTCAACACCAATTTATGATAAAAATTCTCGAGAAAGTGGGCATAGAGGGAACCTACCTCAACATAATAAAGGCCATAAACGACAAACCCACAGCAAACATCATTTTCAATGGTGAAAAACTGAAAGCATTTGCTCTAAGATCAGGAACAAGACAGGGATGTCCACTCTCACTGATATTATTCAACATAGTTTTGGAAGTCCTAGTCTTGGCAATCAGGGAAGAAAAAGAAATAAAAGGAATACAAATTGGAAAAGAAGTAAAACTGTCACTGTTTTCAGATGACGTGATACTATACATAGAGTCCTAAAGATGCCACCAGAAAACTATTAGAGCTAGTCAATGAATCTGGTAAAGTTGCAGGATACAAAATTAATGCATAGAAATCTCTTGCATTCCTATACACTAATGATGAAATATCGAAAGGGAAATTAAGGAAACACTCCCATTTACCAATGCAACAAAAAGAATAAAATACCTAGGAATAAACCTACCTAGGGAGACAAAAGACCTGTATGCAGAAAACTATAAGACACTGATGAGAGAAATTAAAGATAATACCAACAGATAGAGAGATATACCACGATCTTGGAGTGGAAGAATCAATATTGTGAAAATGACTATACTACCCAAAGCAATCTACAGATTCAATGCAATCCCTATCAAATTACCAATGGCATTTTTTATGAAACCAGAACAAAAAATATTAAAATTTGTATGGAGACACAAAAGACCCTGAATAGTCAAAGCAGTCTTGAGGGAAAAAAACGGAGCTGGAGGAATCAGACTCCCTGACTTCAGACTATATTACAAAGCTACAGTAATCAAGACAATATGGTAGTGGCACAAATACAGAAACATAGATCAATGGAACAAGATAGAAAGCCCAGAGGTAAACCCACACACCTATGGTCAACTAATCAATGATAAAGGAGGCAAGAATATACAATGGAGAAAAGACAGTCTCTTCAATAAGTGGTGCTGGAAAAACTGGACAGCTATATGTAAAAGAATGAAATTAGAACACTCCCTAACACCATACACAAAAATAAACTCAAAATGGATTAGAGACCTAAATGTAAGACCGGACACTATAAAACTCTTAGAGGAAAACATAGGAAGAACACTCTTTGACATAAATCACATTGAGACCTTTTCTGATCCATCTCCTAGAGTAATGGAAATTAAAACAAAAATAAACAAATGGGACTTAATGAAACTTCAAAGCTTTTGCACAGCAATGGAAACCATAAACAAGATGAAAAGACAACCCTCAGAATGGGAGAATATATGTGCAAATGAATCAACAGTCAAAGGATTAATCTCCAAAATATATAACAGCTCATGCAGGTCGATATTAAAAAAACAAACAACCCAATCCAAAACTGGGCAGAAGACCTAAATAGACATTTCTCCAAAGAATACATACAGATGGCCAAGAAGCACATGCAAAGCTGGTCAACATCACTAATAAGTAGAGAAATGCAAATCAAAACTACAATGAGGCATCACCTCACACCAGTTAGAATGGGCTTCATCAGAAAATCCACAAACAACAAATGCTGGAGAGGGTGTGGAGAAAAGGGAGCCTTCTTGCCCTGTTGGTGGGAATGTAAACTGATACAGCCACTATGGAGAACAGTATGGAGGTTCCTTAAAAACCTAAAAATAGGGCTTTCCTGATGGCGCAGTAGTAGAGAGTCTGCCTGCCAATGCATGGGACACGGGTTTGGCCCCTGGTCCAGGAGGGTCCCACATGTTGTGGAGAGGCTGGGCCCATGATCCATGGCCACTGTGCCTGCACGTCCAGAGTCTGTGTTCCACAACGGGAGAGGCCAGAACAGTGAGAGGCCTGTGTACCATAAAAAAAAAAAAAATTAAAAAATAGAATTACCATATGATCCAGCAATCCCACTACTGGGCATATACCCAGAGAAAACCACAATTCCAAAAGACACATGCACCCCAATGTTCATTGTGGCACTATTTACAATAGCCAGGTCATGGAAGCAACCTAAATGCCCATCAACAGATGAATGGATAAAGAAGAAGTGGTACATATATACAATGGAATATTACTCAGCCATAAAAAGGAACGAAATTGGGTCATTTGTAGAGACGTGGATGGATCTAGAGACTGTCCTACAGAGTGAAGTCAGAAAGAGAAAAACAAATATCATATATTAATACATATATGTGAAACCTAGCAAAATGGTACAGATGAACCCCTTTTCAGGGCAGAAATTGAAACACAGATGTAGAGAACAAACGTATGGACACCAAGGGGGAAAGCCGTGGTGTGGGTGGGGGTGCGTGATGAATTGGGCAATTGGGATTGACATGTATACACTGATGTGTATAAAATTTATGACTAATAAGAACCTGCTGTATACAAAATAATAATAAGTAAAAGAAAGGAAAATAAAAAACAAGAAAGAATATAGAAAAGTGTCAAGAGCAACAAAGCTATTACTCCTGGGCATTGTTGAATATCAAACAGAAGAGAGGCTTAACATTTTCCAATTCTATCCCTGGAAATAGCCCAACTTACTTCTTTAATCTTAGTTCTAGCATTTTATCTCTTGTTCCACAAGCAAAAAGAAAAATATATATATATTAGAATCACCACAAGTTTTTCTTGTTTTGCTTCTACCACCCTTGTGATTTCTCATTAAAGCCAATACAAAGTACTTGCATCCAACTCTCCCTCATTCCTGACATGTTTGTTAAGGAAACTTGAAATTTCTCTAACCAGAAACCCCAGTACTGTGTTAGACTCATCCAATACACATTTGAATATCACATGAAATCTGCCTTTAGACAATATGCAATGCAGTTGAAATTACACACTTTTTTTAATGCATGTTAATAATATATGGGTTCTTTATGATTACAAATTAGGTTTTTAGGTCTATATAGGTATACTGAGGGGGAAAATCCATGGTATTCTTTATTATCTAGCTAGGAATTGAGCTTACTTTCTTTTTATGTCCTTTCCTTCCTTCCTTCCTTTCTTCCTTCCTTCCTTCTGCCCACCCTTTCTTTCCTTTTTTTACTCTTTTTTTTTTTTTTTTTTTTTTTTTTTTTTTTTTTTTTTGCTCTAAACTCTCCACTCCAGCTCATACAATTACCTTACTCCACTCACCATATGATCACCTGTTTCAATGTGGAGATATTGGTGATGTCTGGTGCTGGAAGTGATTCTTGTAAGAAATTAGTGTCATGAACTCTCAGGATTATAGGTATTCTTAGGGTTATTTGACCATCCTCTCACCAGAATAAGTGAAAATAGGTATTGATTGAACAACCGGAATCATCCAAGAGGTGGTATCCTTCTTATCAGTTAGATTACTAAGGGTAAATAAAATTTTCAAAATAAAACAATGCAAAGGTTTCAGGCAATCCTTTTTCCATGTCTCAAATCTTGGGTCAACATTTGTTCAGTATCGATTCCATTCTCAAGCAGATATCTCTCTGTGGTTCCCAAGAGATCATCAGCAATCCTTGGATTATGAGATTGAGGATATATCCCTGCACCCCAAGCATGAGAGCTGAGATTCGCTCCCAGCAAATGTCCCACCTCACCCAACCACTGAGCCATAAAGACATAAGACACACACTGTTTTTTCTAGTCTATATACCTATAACCACAGGCGGAAGGAAGAAGAGAAGAATGAATGCTGGGAAGACAATAAAGATATCACAGTGCCTGGTTGTAGTGGCTATTTATTCATGCCTCAATAGATCTAATCACTCTTATTTGTTTTTACACATAAGGGACTCTCCTGTAAAGATCAAGAACAAAACAGTATAACTGTTTTGATATTCTTAATGTTACATTATTTTGCCCTCCTGAAGAGGCTGCTTTTGTGCATTCAGCAACACTGTCAGTTTCACAGCATCATACATTTTTTTTGTATCTTCCTTCAATACACTGCATGGGGCTAAGCACACAATAAATATGCAGTAAATAGGTGGTGAATTGGTGTAAATTACTATCTAGCAGATTTTTTTTCTCTACCAGAAGGCAGTGTATCTTTTTCAGTTTATTCATCCTGTACCAAGCAGAGATATCCAAGATCTGTGATGATTTAGAGTCTGTTCTAACTGCTTGACTTTAAATTTATCATTTAGATTGGGGCTTTACTTTTCTGAGAAAAAACCTTACATTTGGAACATCATCTTTGTTCTGCTTGCATAATTAAAATTTAAGTGACTAATTTTCATTTGGACTTTGTCAGCTCAAAGTATTCATTTGTGTGATTCTATGTTTGCAGGCCTGGTGCAGATTGAATTTGCAGGTTAAGATCACAAATTTACTTAATAATGTAGAAGTCATAAGAGTAATAACATTAAGAATTATAGATGCTCAGGAAGGATAAATGAGCTTGTTTTATAAAAATAAGCTCCTGAATCTCTATCTTTGAATTTTTGTCTTTTCTTCTCCTCCCTGCCCACACACACCTGTTGGTAACTGTGGGAACATACTTAACAAAAAGGAAGAAACCAGAATCTCTTTGAGCATTCGTTTATTCAGTCACATTCTTCCATGCTATATTTTTTGCATGGATACAACTTTGACTGAATTGGCTTTCAACATCTGGATGAAATGAGGAACATTCATACAGTAATAACAATGCTACCTGGACTGCCTCTCCAGGATTATTTGCATGCCACACTCCCTGGACCCACACGCTCCAACCACACTGACCTTTCAGTGCTTAGAACACATCTCAGGCCATCCTATGTGCTGTGGCCTCTGCCTGGAATGTTCTTTTCCTTTCTTTTCACATGACTAACTCCAACCCGGACTACAGCTCTCAACACAAATATCACTTGCTCAGTGGCTTTTCCTGACCCATCAGTCTAAGTTAGGCCATTGTGCTTTAGCATGCTGTAGTTTTCCTTCATAGCTATTGCTGTGTTTATAATTAAATGCTTCTCTGTGTATTCATTTAGTTGATATCTACCATTTATACGATCACAAGGAAGAAAAAAACACCTGTTTTGTTCAAGACTATATACTCACAGCATAGAACAGTTCTTCTATAACAGGTACCTAATCATTATTTGTGTTTGAAAAGAATGTAACTTTAGGTCTCTTACTGAGTAATCTCAACAGCCATCTAAGGCTGATGATGGTATACTTTCCAAAGGTGAGTGCCATTAATATCTTCCTTCCTCATGTGTGCCTACTGCTCCACCCATCAAGAGATGAAATGTATTTTCCCTTCTTTTGAACCTGGACTGACCTTGAGACTTGGCTTGGCCAACGGAATGTTGAGGAAGTGATTGCGTGCTAATTTCAGGCCTAGCTTTTAAGAAAATGACATCTCCCTTTTCTTCTCCCTTAGAAGCTAGCCACATAATGAAAAGACTAGGAAGGACTATTGAATGTTGACACATTACAAGGAAGAGACAAAGGCAAAGACAGACAGAGACAGAGGCAGAGGCCACATGGAGGAGTACTGAGGTACCGAACATGTTTGGGACTCCTTCTTGGATCTCTCAGCCCAACCCAGCTTCTAACTAAATTCAGCCAAGATAATGACCCCAGTCAATGCCTAGAGGAGCAGAAGAACTTTCCTGCT